>NC_068414.1:18754831-19354831 GCF_023724105.1 Carassius gibelio | reverse complement strand
ACAGAAAAATACAAATGTAGCATATTGTACATGGATAATTCATTCACAGTAATAGCTACAACAAATTAGGGTGAATTTTTATCTCATGCTGACTTAAAAATGTAATGAGACACCTCTTATTCAGTATTATATATTATGGAGTTACACTTCATATATTTGCTCTCTTCATTGCACTCCTCCTTGGGCTGTTTATTTGCATCCAAGCTCTCTTTCATTACATGATGAATGGTGTAATGTTTTTTCGGTCCTTTTTAGCTAATCACTGCTAATTGCGGTTAGTCTTACATACTACATGAGATTTTCATTCTCACAGGCATTAGCGACTGCTGGTTGTTCAAGAGTGCTTTTTGAAACTGTGTGTTGTGAAAATGTTGAGATGTTCCGTCTGTGAAGTCTTCGACTTTAAAAGTTTGTTGTGTCTGCAATAGCTTTGTTGTTTCTGTTGAAAGTTCACAGATTACAAGGCTAGCGGATACCTTCAAAGGCCATTTTTTTTTCTTTTGTAGATTAGGCCTCAAGTAAAAGTGTTGTTGTTTTGGAGTGACATTTTGAATCTTTTTTTAACTATTGAACTCCACATAGAAGGTGAAAGCACAGGCTGTCGGGTCTTTCGCTAACTTATTTACCTTCTACCAAGATAAAAAGTAACTAAAGGGACTCCAGTCAGTTGTTACGTAACCAGTTTGGTGGATGAAGAATGAGAGAAAGCCCTTTCAAAGTAGTTCAGTTTTAAATGCAACTTATTTATTAAAAATGTTAGAAGTGTTATTTCACACTCTTGAATTAAATTATTCAGTGCGGTCCTAGATATGCTTTCTCAAAGATTGATAAAGCCAGAGGACACAATGACTACCATGAAATAGAGATAGGATTTATTTGTTCAACTACACACAGCCCAGCTTATTGATGCAAAAATTTCCTTAGAGATTAAACACACACAGAGCCTGAGTCACGCAGGGAGAGCAACACATGCTCGAGCTCTGGTAGTGACATCACCTGTCTTGTGGTCAAAGTACAGTTCCTCTATCCGGCTCTAAAACACGCTGCTCTCTCAGAGCTACCAGGCAGCCGACTGGCACACACACACAGTGACTTGAGAGCAAACTTCAGCGGTTAACTCAAAGAAAAACTTCAGAGAGAAAAGAACAGGGAAGTGAGCAAATGGATTTCCCTGCTGGCTTTGGATTGGTGACTTGTTGGATTCCATGGAGCCTTTATAGTGACCTCTCCTGCTTCTTTGCCTTTTAAACAAACTTGGAACAACCTCTTGGTTCCTTTCACTTTGAAACCTTCCATTTCTGCCCTTAGAGTCCCTCTCTGCAGTTCCTTTAGGTTTGTTGTTTCTTTTGCCGTGGCAAAATGAGCGCCACGGCATCATACCGACAGTATCTTCAGGACCTCGAGGGAAAAAAAGGTTGGTTTCATTTGATTTCTTTCTTTTGTCACTGGTTGGTCTTTTGCCATGTATAAAATATCCCACATAACTTATACTCTTAGTCTGTGCATTTATTATAGTTGTTTGCAAAGATAGCTCACATTGGCACTGCGTAAATTGAAATCCTGTGTGTTTGTGCCTGGCCTCGGGTGCGTGATAAGTGCTCAGTCAATGGTACACTGCAGGCAGGATTCAAATGAAGAGGTCGGCTGTTGTACATTAGCTTGTTAACTCTATAGTAACCGTGTTTGAATGTAGATACTTGAAGACTCTAGTACTTTGATAAAGGGAGATTTTTGATCATATTGAAATACTAGGGTCACTATTGGGTTTGAGCAAATGCACCAACATGTGAATCAAAGCTATTGAGATTAACATCAAAGTAAACTCATGCCTTTCACCTTCCCCTAGGCACTCCAAGGCATTCAAATACGTTGCTATGGTAGCTTTGAGTCATTCTCCAGTTATTAGTGGTTTTGAGCCATGACATTTGAGGTTGTTTTGGTAATTGATGCTTTGCGCGTGTCAAAAGATGGTGTCGTTCATCTTATTATCCTGCCCTCAATAATGGCTTAGTGGCTGAGTTTATACACGTGTATGAGTGTGTGTTTTGAACAGGGAGGGTGTATTCCTCTCCTGCTGTGCTGAATGGTCATAATTTGGTTAAAAGGGAGTAGTTCGCCTTCATTCAGCACCCATCTGTTTGAACCTTCGTATGACACCCGTTGTCTTGAATGAACACAACCTAGGCTTCCTGCAGACGGTGCCAAAGAGTCACCTTCCATTTTTTATATTGTTAATTGAAGATAGTATGGTATTTATTTCCTCTTAAATTCAATCCCAGATCATGGGGCCCACATTTGCACAGGCTTTTAGTGGATGGAATCAACTGCAAGTGTGTTGACCATATGGAGCACAAAGGGGTGGGTGGGGTTAGACCTATTAATACCTAGACAGTAATGCTATTGTCTAAGGTCTGCTAGGTCCTTTACAAGATAAATTCCAATATTATGTTGAGAAAGGTTATTGTATGAAACTTAACTCACTGAAATAATAGTTTTATCAGGGTAAGCTTCAAGAAGATTGTTTGAGGATACTACAGTCTACTTGGTGTCAGTAAAAGCCATATACTGAGGCCACTAAAGATAGCAATGTGTTCTCTATGGTATTCACTCTTAGAATAAAGTTTCCAAAAAGGGGGTTTAAGCCATAGAAGAACCAGTTTGTGTTCCACAAAAACTTCTAGTGAACCGATCTTAAAAGAACCATTATTTTCTTAGTGTTAACAACCTTCTTCCACTCTAAAGAACCATTTGTGTAAAGGAAATTATTTGTGTATGTTAAAAGATTATTTCGTAAAACCATAGACACGTTGTAGAAATAGGCAATGTATAGGCTAGCTGTGGTAAGTTGTTGTGGTGGATGATGTTTCAGGTTGGAGCCACTGGACTGAGCTTGAAGACAGATGGTAGATGAATGAGTGTAGATTAGAACAGCAGGTATATATGCTAGTGTTTGTCTCTTGAAATCTGGTCACCGTGGCTTGACTTGCTGTGCTGTCTCCCCCAGAACTATAATCCACCTAACCCTGATTAGTCTCAATCCCCCTGAACCCTGGCTCAGACTCTGCAAGCTCACCACCAAGCTGCAGATAGTCCATTCTCTAAATCACTGAGGTTTTTGTTGTGGTGCCTTTTGGTCTTCTCCAAGGTCTAAAAACAGATTGCATTCTTCACTTGAGTTCATACTCCGCATTTATTCATCAAATACACACCCCACCTCTCACATGTACAGTCAGACAGCTGGCAGAGAATAATAGCTTTGTACCATCCAACTTCCCATTTATGCAAACATAGGATTTATCACATACTGCAAAGCTTTGTGAAGATGCTTCATAAATGTCAACATGTGCCGTAGGCGCTCACACACTACTGAAAACTCGGACACAGTGTTTGATGAATAGGAATGTGTGAGGTCTGTTGTGAGGATGTGAAAAGGACAAGTCAGTTTGAAATCAGGTGGATACAGGGAATTGGATTTGGGTCAGTGATATGATGCTCTTTGTGATGCTTTAATCATTTTTATTAGAGCCCTGCACAGGCCTCAGATTTAGGCCCTAGCCTGGTCCATGTACATGTACGTCATTTTTACTCATAAAGGTAATGTAATCATTTGTAACTGCAAAGGGTCTACTTTTATTTGTGTGCACTCACAATATCAACAAAATATTGTGCTTGTATAAAATAAAGAAAACAAACATGATGCGCTTTCTGCCGTCTAGTCTTTAGCCCTTTCGAGTCGATTAACGCGTATACGCGTTAGGAGTCATTTTCTCCTGATAACCCCGAAAAGAACTTAAATCACACTTGCAGTTTTGATCGTACAGAAAAGAGCAGTACATCAATCGAATCTGAAAAGGGTCAACTTTTTTTGTATACAGACATAATAGCAACAAAACTGTGCATTTATAAAATAAAGATAACAAACAAGGTGTGCTGTCTGCAGCCTTTGTGCCTGAGGTGATCTTCATTTAGACACGCGTCATTAAAATGAACTGTAACTCAGTGAATACTCAACGAAGAGACATGAGAGATATATCTATAGAAAGCTTGACATGTCTACTTTTAAACTAAACAAGTGCTGCCGAAAACAAATATTCTGTGATAAAGTAATCCATATGAAAACAACGCGATGTCCGTTTACACGTCTCCCTTCATTATCTCCTAATACGACCACAACCCCGCGCTGAACGCGATTTAGTTTGAACTAGTTTTCACATAATGTGTAAATTTCTTACTAGTTAGACTTTTTCCAAACTATAATTCCTGACTAAATGTATAATCAAGTGAAACATTATGAAGTTTCAATAACAATATACACTACTATACCATTCAAAAGCTTGATGTAAATAATATAAATGTAACAAATAAATGTAAATGTAACAAATGTAGCAAACAATGCTATTATTTCAATTTATCCACCCCAAAAAAAACTGAAAAAATATTCTCAGCTCTTTCCAACATTAATAATAATAATAAATGTTTTTTTTTGTTTTGTTTTTTTTTGTAGAAAATCAGATTGTTAAAAGGATTTCTGAACAATTGTGTGACTGGAGTAATGATGCTAAAAATTCAGCTTTGAAAGTCAGCTTTGATTGTTCCTTATAAACTGTTTAACTGCACTCACAAGTGGATATTAAATTATGCTGTGGGATAATTAAATATATTCTAAATAAACTACAAACATATAAATAAATACATTTATTTTGTCTTCACATTTTTTCTTGTAACTCCTCCCCTCTCAGTGACAAACCTGACTGAAAGGCTCATTATGCAGCTCATTATGCAGGCCTTTGTTTTCTCAAGTGCAAATCCCAATGATATTCATTATAGTTGATGCCTACTCGCATATGACTTTTACAAACAAAAAGTGTCTTAGAAAATTTAAATCAATATATTGTTTTCTGTGAGTGAGTAAACAAGATGGTTTCACATAATGTAGAAAGAAAAATTCTAGGATACAAGCTCCAGTTCTCAAAAGTCCCAGGAACCAATATTCTGTATGTGTTTTATAATCTTATTCAAGTGATTTTTTACATTTTTAGTTTTTCACTAACCACGCATAATATATATATTTTTTTCCTCAAAAACACAATCATGTACATATATTATTATAGCCATGTTTGTGCTCATTAGAGTGATATTAGACTTTAGCCATTTAGATGTTAATAAGCAACTGAAAAAAGCACAAATGTAAGGGCATGACAAAACATCTCCAGGCCCGAAAAATACCCTTAGACCTCAGAGGGTTAACAGGAGTTAAAAAATTAACCGAAACTTAGCAAATACATGCCTCAAAGACATGACAAAATATTTTTAAAGAAAATAAAAATCGTTCATTATAATCATAATCTGATTCACGTATCTCTAAAAGTGCTTCTAATGAGTATATGACGATTCAGGATCGGCAACTTCATCCTTACGACACCAACTCAGAAAACACTAGTTTATTAGCAAATAATTCAAATATCTTCATACTATTTTCCCCGTCACATTTATGGTAATTAGTTTTGCCGGTGCTTTGCAGAAAGCTTGAAAGGAAAATTTTAACACATTGTTTATGCACACTGGCGGCGCCATTCAAATTCCTGCCGTGCCACAGAGCTCCATATGCATAGTTTTATATTAAATAAGATGAAAAAATTTAGCTAGTGCGTATAGAATGTGCGCGTCTTTGTGCGATACCTCAAGATGTTCTAGACGCGGCACAGCGCTTCTCGTCAGATGTGCAACCACCTTAAGCTTGCTGCCTAAAACAGGCACAAAGCCATGCCCGCATCTAAACTATGACGTGAAAATTGTCCCAAAGCCCAGACCGAGGGGCTTAAAAAAGTTGCAGGGCTCTAATTTCTTTTTTTTTTTTTGAAATGCATTTAATAAAATGCTATTGACACATGATGTGCTTTTATAATTGGCCCGTTTATGAAAGCAAAACTACTTCTGTCTGTTTAAAATTGTCATTTAACAATAAGTGCCTACATCAGAGTGTGTTAAAAGTTAACAGAGCGTCACTTTCACCTTCTTTTTGACTTTTAACAGAGGCCATCTAATTGGATCACCTTGTAACATTTTATTTCGGTTAGTACATGACCTAATATCACATGCTGCTCCCTGTTTGTATTCAGTAGTATTTCTACGGTCTCATGTAAGTCTGTCACACATTCTGAAGCTACAGAAAGCACTGACTTTAATTGCAGGCTTCCTGGCTGTTTCAAGTAAACAGCCCTGATGTGTTTCTTATTCTTGATTTTATCATCACATACCATAACGATCCTTTCATCTGCCATCAGACCTCACGGACAACCAAATTTACTCACACAACCTCTCTGTCACTGGTTCTTTGATTGAGTGCCTGTTCTGGATCATGGTAGTTACATTAAGAGTTGTAAAATATGAGGTAATTTGATAACGGACACACAGCTGGTGAATGAAGGATGATTTCATGTCATCTCTCACTGCTTTCACAGTGTTGCAGTCCAATTGTTTTTCGCCATTTTTCCCCCATAGAGCAAAGTTCAGAATAGTTTGTTTATTTGTGTATGCATGTTTGCGTAATTTTGTGTGTGTGTTCGTCTGAGATATGCAGATTATTTATTTGCTTAATTGAAATATCCATAAAGAAAATATCAATAATTACCATGATAGAATTCTACATTGCAGATAGAATTGTTCCCACAAATGACAAGTTTTAATTATAAAACACAGATTCAGTTTAATGTTTAACAACACATTTGGTTTTGATCAGTAAAATTTTTCTTCCACTCTGGTTACATTTGACATTTCATCTGCATGCTCTAGTTTGAAGTTTGACAAGTCAGTTACATTTTAATACCTATTTAATTTGTTTTCACTATTTTAAAGCAACCACTGGTAAAGGTTGTCTGTATGGATAGCACTGAATAATCATAATGAAGTTTTTGATCATTATTTGCCTTTTAAATGGTTGTTGTTGCAGTCCTAGTGGAGATGCATAGAAGGCGCGAAGGAATAGTATGCCAGTGCATGCAGGCTGAGGCAGTGACAGAGATAAGCACTATGCATATCTCCTGTGTGCCAGCTGGGTGTGGCAGATACAGATGAGAAACCAACTTAAAAACAGCAAAAACACTGCTAGTGAGAAGATGAAGGTGTTATTACACAGTCCTGTCATGCCCTCTGTGGGCATGACCTAAGTTTGGCTTAACTGTACATTTCGGGGCTGATTCTGCAGTCCTGTTTTACTGCTGTTCTTAAAGTTGATCTCTTTTAAAGTGTGTATTTCATTACCTTCTCTGTGTATCCATTCATTTGCTGTGTAATTAGGGTGGATCGTTACTACATTTTGGCTTGAGTAGGACAACAGGCTCTGGAACTAAGGCAGCAATTAAACTGCTTCACTCTTGGCTGATGAAATGATTTAATAGATTTAGTGTTAATAATTTAGGATTATTCGAATAGTTCACCCAAAAATGAAAATCTGATGTTAATTTACTCGCCCTCAGGCAAACCAAAACTGTTGTTCAGCAGTTAATTTGTGCGAAACATGAACATCAGTTTTACCTTATCTAAATATTGATTTATGTGCACTGCCGTTCACATGTTTGGGGTCAGTATTTTGAATTTTTTAAAGAAATGAATACTTTTCAGCGAAGGAATATAAATTGGTCAACAGAGACATTTAAAATGTTACGCAATATGATATTTCAAATAAATTATGTTTTGAGTTCATTTATTCATCAGAGAATCCTACAAAAGATGTCACAGTTTTCAAAAATATCAAGCAAGTTAAATCATGGATGATGGATGATGTGATGGCAGCCAAAGGACCAGTGCGCTTACCATACACCAGCTACAGATAGAGAGGAGAGAGCGAGATAGAGCCAATCAAGTGGTTGGGTATTATTAGGAGGCCATGATTGACAAAGGCCAGGGGGGTAATTTAGCTAGGACCTTGGGGTTACACCCCTACTCTTTACGAGAAGCTCCATGGGATTTTTAATGACCACAGAGAGTCAGGACCTCAGTTTAATGTCTCATCTGAAGGACGGTGCTTTTTGTAACTACAGTGTCCCCATCAGTATACTGGTGCGTTAGGACCCACGCAGACCACAAGGTGAGTACCTCCTGCTGGGCTCACTAACACTTCTTCCAATAGCAACCTAGATTTCCCAGGAGGTCTCTCATCCAGGTACTAACCTAGCTTAACCCTGCTTAGCTTCAGTGAGCAATCAGTCTTGGACTGCAGGGTGATATTGCTGTGAGACTAAGAGATAAAATCATTTTTGATATATTGCTTTTTAGTACTACACTATTATACTTCCAAGCTCTACTATATAATAATCTTACCATATAGTGGTAATCTGCTATCTCTTAAGGTTGTACGACCAAGTTAAGTGACTGGTTGCTGTCTACATAATCATAGAGGATAGTTGGAGGGTAATTATGGGTGTAGAGATCGTGGTGGGATGATCTATTGTTCCGGGCTTGTGATATGCATATTGGGTGTGTTTGTGTGTAGGAGTTCCCAGCAGTCTCCTGAGCCTTGCTCATCTTCATAGTGCAACTCTGTTCCTCCCCTACTGACTCAAACGAGGCATTACTGATAGAGCCTCCTCACGCAAACGTTTTGTCTTTCCGCCAGTCCTCCCATGTTTCAGCTCACAGGCTTTGGTTTCAAAACCTGTCATTTCCTTTTCAGACCAGTCTTTGTTGTTTTTAAGATTTATTTTTTGTGAATTATAGTTCAGTTCTTCTTGGTTGGTTTAAAAAAAAGATTTAGGCTTGCATGTGTTTTTTTTGCTTTGATATTCCATTTTGTCTGTAGTGCATATTTTTCCTAATCATAATTCAATTAAGTTCAGTGAATGTGGTTTTGCTTAAATTGACCCAATATGATAATTCTAAAAGGTCACCTGATGTACGTTATCTTGAATATGGCTGATTTGTTAAAAGTCCTTCAGGGAAGCTAATTTCATGAATCAATAAAAATCAATAAAAACATGTCAATAAAAACATGTTTACCACACCTTTGACCTTCTGGCTTACACATTTCTATTCTGTTCCTTTATGTTGGTTCTCCACCTTGACATTTGGTCTTTGTATCTCGAACTAAATCACTTATAAAGCTATCAACTGATACTAGCAGATGTTTATTACTGATAAACAATGAACTGCAAGTTATTGCTCTGGGTTCTATTATGGTGGGTGATTGATTAGTTCTCACTGCATTGTTATTACCTTCAGCATTACATTTTCTTGGCAGTTGACTTATCAAATCATTCTTATACATTTTATTTGCTTGCTTGTAATTTCATTTCTATTGGTCAATGTAAACACCTACTGAACCTAAAGTTTTTCAAGAAAATTTTAGTAGGCTATGCAAAACTGGCTGCAACAGCTATGAGTTGCCAAGGTTTCTTGAGTAATCTTAGCTTAGGAAAACCCCCTAACCTCAAGTATGAGCAAAAATAACATGCATTGCGCCTTCACCAAGATTGTAGTAAATGAGTCAGAGCTTAGTGGCATGGCTCGGCCATTGATGAACAAAGATAGAGAAGTGTCTTGGTAGTAAGCACCTTTCATTTGAGGAGAAGCAAAAGACAGATCATCATCCATCAACAATCCACCATCCTTCCCTTCTTGTCAAGTAGAAATATTGCTTTGGGTAGCAGCTTTATTTTGGGAATCATCATACTTGCTGTGTTCCAAAACCTCGGCAGCTATTGAAAGGTATCATAGTCCATTTTCTAAATACATTTGAGCATACGTTTCTCACGTCAAAATTAATCTTCCAACTAGGGGTGCGCGATAAATATCGTCCGATAATTAATGCGCATCTCGTCAGTAAAGCTGGTTCTCTAACCAGCGATAAATTCCATCAGGTGCGTGATTTCACATAGAGCAGCTGTTACTTCACGGAGCCGTTGTTAACTGACTAGCTGCGCAAATACACGTTCATTATCAGCATTTAATTCATACAACTGACCTGATGGAATTTACCGCTGATTAGAGAACCGGCTTTACTGACGAGATTCGCATTAATTATCGGACGATATTTATCGCGCACCCCTACTTCCAACGTCAAAGATTTCTCTCTGGTGACGCATGTAGGACATCTCTAATCAATTAGTCTGCGTTAACCCTGAACCTTTCTTACAGTTGACTACAAGTTTGATCACAAATCAACAGCCAGTGTATAAAAACAAATATCCCCCTTATTTTTCAACAGAGACAGTAAATGAATATTTTTCAATATTCAGTTTCACTCATCAGTTATGTCAGAAAACATCTGCCACCTATTTCTGTTACGTTGCTGCTTGACACGCTCTTTTCACAGCAGCGTGGGAAAGATTTTATCACTTGAGCTGAACCATCCCAGTAAATCATTGCAGACATACCTTGCAGTAGGTGTGTAAAAATGGAGAGAAAGCAAAAGTTACTGACCGTGAACATTAAAGCAGGAAGTTGTGCCGCATAAGAGTTAAATAGTGGTAATTCTTTATGGTTTTCTTTAACCTTATGCCAGCTGAACCATTGCCTTTAAACATGTATTTTTTTATCTGTGTTAGAGAGTGCTCATGTTAGAGAGTTATTCATGGATATTTGTTTCTTCTGTACTGGTTGGGGCCTGTTGATCAGATGAATGGATGTTGGGGCCCAATGCTTCTCTCATTCAGTTTCCCTCTCATGGCAATGTCTCACTTAATTCTCTTTCTTCTCACCATTTTCTCTGAACTTTAACTTTTCATAATGGATAATTTCATTTTAATGCTGACAACACATGGAATTAAAACACTCTAGAACCTCTTCCCTTGTTCTTAGCTTCTATAATCTTCGTCTTTTCCCCTTGTTGCCCTATGTCTGTCCTGTCCTTTATAGTTAGTCAGTGTACTAAACTTCAAACAAGCCAAATCTCTCAAGTGCCCAGTCCTTCTCAGCAAGTCTTGGGCTCCAGGCATAAAGTGGCTCGTTAAAAACGGATTACCTTTCCTTAATGAAGCAGCTGCTGTCAGACTCATTAACAAGGTGACTGGTCATTCAATGCGTTTTCATTTTAAGAAAACCTGCATTAGTGTTCGACAACATTTAGACCTCTTTACTAATAAGATTTTTCTTTTCAGGAAAATCTGACAACTTTGGTTTTGTCCATCCTAATAGAACCAAATGATCATACACAAGATAAACTAATGCTAATGGACACAAGGCCTTTCTTCTTGTTGAAGTGGACACTCTTGGTGGCCCTTTCCCAGGGTCCAGTGCGTGACAGGCTGCACTGAGCACACACAAAGCTCAGCTGTGAATCCCCTCTTGCTAAATGCTTCCCGCACTACACCATTTCATATCCCAGTGAAACCTGTCTCAAACACCACATTGCATTTTAAGTTTGGCCACAAGTTTCTTAACCCTCTTTCAGACAGAAATTCTGGAAAATATACACAGATAATGTGTCCTGGGATTTGTCCCGGTATCGTTTGATTGTGGTTCATTCACACTGCCAGTGTTTTTCCGGAATCTGTGTGTGCGTTCACACATTTACACACATCCTATAAAGACACGTGACATTACGATGTTACGTGTAATGTGATGAGTTCACTTTAGGTGGCGAGCGATCACAACTTCAGCGCAGATAGTGAGGAACCACCTGATCTCTGCTTCATCACAGTTTACCCATATTTTTTTGATGCAAACGTTGATCTGCTTTCAAAACACCCGGTAAAAGAGTCACACGATAACATGCGTCATCTCTACGACACACCCTTTATGCCATTGGTTCTGGCTTTTGTTCACACAGTGCTCGTTATGTTATTAGGGCCTCAACCCGGGATTGATCCCGGAATCAATCCTAGGACATGTTTGCGTTCACACAGAAGGCACTCCGGCACCATTTTCCGGGACCATTTTGCAATGTGAAAGGGGCCATAGAGACCAATGCAACTGAAATGCTCAGGCCCAGAAACGTAGTATTTTCTTTTTTTAAGGATTGCACACACAAAGTGTCATTCTCACTTTTGAAAACATTCTGACAAAATTGAGCGTCAGTGATCTGTCAACTTTCCTAAGTTACCGCCACTGGAAAAGATTAATCAACTGGACTCTTTTGGGTCCCTCACAGGGAAATGGAGGTCTTTAATGAAGGGTCAAGTAGCTGACAGAGGGCAAGGCGGGTACCTAATTTAAGGGTTACCGTGGTGATGACAGGAGCCGGGGGAAAATGGAGGTGATGGTAACGTTCTTTCTTTAAGTCTTCTATTTGTGTATCCCACTACAGTCCACCCCTTCTTTTTATCTTTTCCGTCTTTCTTTCTTTCCCTGGTCTCTGTCCTTTCCCATCCTTGACCTCTTCTTGAAATTTGTCTCTCTCACGACCTTCTCTTTCTCCACATCCCCTCCCCTACTCCCTCTCTTCCATTCTTTTCCCACTATTAACCTGTGATTAAGTAACCCTGTCGTCAGCTTGGGAGATTTGGCTCCTGGGTAAAAGAAGGATGAGAGACTTGCGCTCTTTCAACACAGAGGTGTGAGAGTAAATCTCTTCTTTTTCCCCCCACTTCATTCCTACCTTATGGACCGTCTCTCTGTGCTTGCCTAATGACGTTGTGCTCCACTTCCTGGCTGCAGAGGCAAAGTGGCTCAATAAAAAGCACCTTTTAAACAGCATTGAAGTGAGTCCTGGCAGCTCAGCCATCGGCTCTGGCGCAGTCATGGTGTCAGTGTCTACACACAAACACGTCACGTTAGGTTCACTGACTTCATGGCAGATGAACTTTAAAGACGAACTTTGTGTTGACAGTTAATGAAAGGGTGACCCCTCAAACTGATGCTGGAATAGTTAGGTTGGTTTATTTATGTTAGTCCATTCACATTTGTCTAAGAGGCCCAATCCTGCTATTAGCTCACATTGTATCTGTCAGCACCAGCAGTGCATGGTCCACCTGGTGGTCACACTGCGATTATCAAATTATTTCTCCTTTATAATTTTTAAGAAATAACCATCTTTAAGCATAAATGAACCCAATACTTTTTTAGAGAGATGTATTCTAGAGAATCATGTCTTCAGCTCTTAACTGTCTCTGTAGGTTCTACAGTGGTGGTTCATTCATGTAATATTTAGAGTATACGCAGACTGTCCGCACAAAGTGTTTGTGAAGAATAGATGGTCTCATGCGCTGAGAGTAAACCTGTGTATCCTTTCCCCTGTACCGTGTCAGTTGTGTTTGTTTGTGTTGGAAGCATGTGTGCTGTCTGCTGTGTAGTATCATTAGATCAGCCCTTGTCTGAATTCAGTCCACAGATCAGTTTGATGTAATCTTTTAATGGCACCTTCAGGCATATTTAAACAGGGCTGGGTTTCACTTGCTGAGTGCTGCCCATTCACCTTGTCAAAACAAGCACACTCTACCTGTTACTCTGCAGCACGCCAGTCAGTATAAAGAGCTTCATTTAGACTAAAGACTTTTTTTATCAAAATCTTATTGTCTTCATCTTATAGGTGTGTAACTTGAATTGGGCTGATGAGTAGTCTTGTGGTTTTTCCTGTTTCAATGTTCAGCAGTTTCATCATCATGATACCTGCCTCTCAGCACGTGAGTTTCTGTGTTGCTTCACCTGTGCCATGTCTGGCACATTACTGACGTCTGTCGTCATTATCAGGCAGGTGAAAAGCAGCAGATCGGAGTGAGATCAGTTGAGAACGGTCATGTCAGGTCTTGTGTGACTATGGTTGGCATCACAAGTGGCAGGCACTGGCAGTGCAGCCTTTGGCTTAAAAATGAGAGGAGTTGAGCCATGCTATTCACATGTTATGGCTGTTACCACACTGCCCCCTGTCATTATTTCTTAGTATTACAGAGAACTCTGTCAGCACTATGAGAACATTATTTTCAATTCACTTTTTGTATTTATTATTCATTTTTATTATTGTGTGTATTTAGAAGGTTGTTATGTACTTTCCATTATCCACAAGCAAGAATGTTTTCATGGAAATTACCCCCAAAAATTCGACCAGAAATAAAGATCCAAACCGTCATTTCTTTTTTCTTACCACAGCTGTCAAGCTCCTAAAATGAGAAAAAAGTGCACCATAAAAGTATCATAAAAGAAGATTTATTTTCTAAAGCTACGCCTTGTGACAATATTATTAGTCCACATTTGTTTTTGAATTCTTTTAGACCGTAGCTGAGATACAATTTATTCTTAGGGGTCCATCACAAAAAATTAATTTTTCCATTCTGTTGTGCACCTTATCTATTTTTTTTCTATTCACACGCTAGATGGACATGTTTGAGCATTGCATTTGCATCTTTAGTTCGAATCTTGAGACCTTTTTTTTCCATTCCACTACCCACATCTCATGTTTTTTCAAAGCATTCTGTGTGAATGGCACCTTAACGGGTTGTGGACACAGGTGGAGGAAATGACTGATAAACTAGCAATCTTACCAGGAAATAATGTTGTCTGTGACCAAAATTCTATTTTTTGAGCCATATTGTTCATGAATGTGCTTTATCACAGTTGTATTTTTTTCCATCTCCCTACGCCCTGCCTTTGTTTGCGGTCAGCATATTTCCTGTGACCTTGTGTTTGATTTGGAGGAGGAACTCTATGCTGAAATGGTGATGACATATTCTAGTGCAAGAACCAAATTATATTTTAGACCTCAGGGTGACCTTGTCAGCTTCCTCGTTTAATTTCATATGTAAATTTGCAGGAGATCTCTCGGTTTCTCCATGTTATCTGTGCCTGTCCCTCAGGGGAAACGCCTTTTCTTACAGCTTACCTGTGATGTCATGCATCACATACTGTTTGTCCTGTAGATGTGCCTTATGCACTGAGCAAACAGACTTCATTGTGTTTCTTCTACCTAGCAGCATTTGAACCGGACCTTCAGGAACACCTGACATCTTATGACTTGGGCTTTCCATGTTGTCTGCTTCTGACATTTTGTTGTGTTTAGTTGACCTTGACCTTTCCTTTTTCTGGCGTTTTAGAGCTGAAATTTTGATTCTGCAGATCATGTTGCTGTATTGATGTGTGTTGCTTTGTGGTTCACTGTCTGTGTTTTGGTCAATAATGAGTTAGTTGTTGGGTGAATCTTTGCAAACTGAAACGCATGAACATGAAATGTATGAGCATGTACAGCACTCAATACTTACTAGTTGGGGCTTCTTTTGCCTGAATTACTGCAGCAATGCTGTGCGGCATAGAGTCGATCAGTCTATGACACTGCTCAGGTGCTATGAGAGCCCAGGTTGTTCTGATATTGGCCTTCAGCTCTTCTGCATTCTTGGGTCTGGCATATCGCATCTTCCTCTTCACAATACCACATAGATTTTCTTTGAGGTTAAGGTCAGGCGAGTTTGCTGGCCAATTAAGAACAGGGATACCATGGTCCTTAAACCAGATACTGGTAGCTTTGGCAAGTCCTGTTAGAAAATGAAATCTGCATCTCCATAAAGTTGGTCAGTAGCAGGAAGCATGAAGTGCTCTGAAACTTCCTGGTATACGGTTGCATTGACCTTGGACCTCAGAAAACACAGTGGACCAACACTTTACTTTCATCAGAGAACATAACTTTGGACCTCTCAGCAGCAGTGCAGTCCTTTTTGAAGCGAGACGCTTCTGACGCTGTCAGTTGTTCAAGAGTGGCTTGACACAAGGAATGCGACAGCTGAAACCCATGTCTTGCATACGTCTGTGCACAGTGGTTCTAGAAGCACTGACTCCAGCTGCAGTCCACTCTTTGTGAATATCCCCCACATTTTTGAATGGGTTTTGTTTCACAATCCTCTCAAGGGTGAGGTTATCCCTATTACTTGGACACTTTTTTCTACCACATCTTTTCCTTCCCTTCGCCTCTCTATTAAAGTGCTTGGACACAGAGCTCTGTGACTGTCAGCCTCTTTTGAAATTACCTTTTGTGTCTTTCCCTCCTTGTGCAATGGTCGTCTTTTGGACAACTGTCAAGTCAGCAGTCTTCTCCATGATTGTGTAGCCTACAGAATTAGACTGAGAGACCATTTAAAGGCTTTGCAGGTGTTTTGAGTTAATTAGCTGATTAGAGTGTGGCACCAAGTGTCTTCAATTTTGAACCTTTTCACAATATTCAAATTTTCTGAAATACTGAATTTGGGATTTTCCTTTAGTTTCCTTAGTTTTTAAAATAAATAAACATTTAAAATATGTGAGTCTGTATGTAATGAATGAATATAATATAAAAGTTTCACTTTTCGAATGGAATTAGTGAAATAAGTCAACTTTTTGATGATATTCTAATTATATGACCAGCACCTGTGTGTGTGTGTGTGTGTGTGTGTGTGTGTGTGTGTATATGTATATATATGTGTGTATATATTTATATATGTATAAAATAATTAAATTCTCTCCTTCTGCTTCATAATTAAAGCCGATAGCTGAGTGCACAAAGTGCCCAATATTGCACTCTTAGTTTTTTTTTTTCAGTAATTTTTTTTTAATTATTAGTATTTATTTATTTATTTTCAGTGTGATCACAATAATCACACTATTTAAAAAAAAAAAGGTTTAAATAGTGCTAAAGCATGCAAATTGGGATGCACAGTATGTTTCTCTTTTACATTTACATTTCATTTTCTCTGTTTTCATTTTAGTTAAGGTCATCTTGTCACACTTGTTGCCAGCATGTAAACCCCAGAGCCTATGGTTCAGCACTGCTGCCACAGATTTGCAGTTGTTACTGATTTTTAGCACACATGCCCTCAAACACTTTCTTCCTATCTCTTCTTGTCACGCTAAACTTTCATTTTGTAAAGTCCCCTTCTCTCATGTTTCCCCCTTTAACTTTTTTAAGTACATGATACGACAGCAGAGAATGTGCAGACGATGAATGACAAAATGTGATTGGACAGAACTATAACACTGGAAAAATATGATTGGATGTCCCCGAAATGATCATGTGACCTCGTATGACACGTCCCAGTTAGTTAGCGTGCTAATGTACCCACCTGTCATCGCAAAACCACAATGATTCCACTGATAGCTTCATGCCGTTGCACACATCTTTAGGCACACCAAAAACGACATGCAGTTGGGAGTCACAGCGCCATCTGCACAGAGTGTAAGGTCAGCTAAAATACTTCTATTTACAGTCAAAGGCACTAACCGTAAGCATTCAGCATTCAGCATGTAATGCATACAGCATTCAGTACGGTCAAACTTCGTTGATGCCAGAATGACTCTGTAACATCAAGCACAGTTAGCTCTCATGTCATTCACACATTCAGTGAATGCAGCTTGCCCCAGATGAGATCACGGGGTCAACGGTCACACACCCGTCAATGCTATTTGCCTCTTCCCCCTCAGACAAGTGCGCAGGTCTCATGTAAATATGGAAGAGATGACAGAGCTTACTCATAGCAACAGAGATACACACGCGTAAACATAGTCATCCACGTCGCATTAACATGATACACTGTCTCATACAGGAAGGATAAGCAGCCAGCCTTGTGGTCAGATGTAGAGAAGAGAAACCTGGTTGCTCATTTTAGTTTTTCTGTTTTTTGCTCATGTTGGGGGTTTATAACGGCTCATGGAGCGATAGCTAAAAGCATGCTGCTTGTTTCAGAGGAAAGGAATTCCAAGTAAGCGTGTCAGAGAGAGAGGAGGGAGTTGAGACAGAGGAAGACTGACTTAGATGATTCGTTTCAGAAGTTACTTTTTCAAAGTAGGTGAAGCTGAGAGAAAAATAAAACATTTTGTTAATTTCCAAAGTGCAGATTAACGTCTGAAATCGGAGAAGAGAAAAGAAAGGATGCTAAAAGAGGGATCCAAGTTATGCTGATTATAGTGGACAAGAATTATAAAATTCAATTTTGATTTGACGTGATAGAGTTTGAGATCAAGTTATGGACCCTTTTGATCCAGAAGTCTTTTTGCCGGTGCTCTTTGTGGCAGCTCACCTTCTGACGGCAACTGGAGTGTGGTTGTGCTGTAGACGCCGGAACACCAGGAGAGCTGATCGTCTTGGTAATGCATGTGTCTTTCCCTGTGACTTTAGCTGTCTTTGGTAGGGGATCTCCTGGCTTCTTGTTTCCTTTTTTGGGCTCCGCCTCTTCCTATTACATTAATGCTTTGTAGAGTATGTTGACATGAAGTCTAAAGAACGTTAATGTGGATAAAAAAAAAAATCTAATTTATTGATTTGTTTCACCCTTTATATTTGCAAACATTATTACATTAGTGTAATATTGTTGACATTTCTGCATTATTACTTTTTTTAAAGGAACACTCCTCTTTTTTAAAAAAGTTCATTTTCCAACTCCCCTAAAGATAAACAGTTGACTTTTACCATTTTCGAATCCATTCAGCCGAGCTCTGGGTCTGGCGGTAGCACTCTTAGCTTAGATTAGCATAGATCGTTCAATCTGAATAGACTGTTAGCGTCTCGCTCAAAAAAGACCAAAGAGTTTCTATATTTTTCCTATTTTAAACTTGACTCTTCTGTAGTTACATCGTGTACTAAGACTGACGGAAAATGAAAAGTTTCGATTTCCTAGGCTGATATGGCTAGGCACTGTACTCTCATTCCTGCACAATAATCAAGGAACTTTGCTGCCGTACCATGGGCCTGAAAGTAAGTGTGAAGGGTTATGAGGAAGCTACAGGCAGGTGCGGATTAATTAGGGTTGGAGCTGAACTGTAAGGCTGTGGCTCTCCAGGACCGGAGTTCATCACCCCTGATCTAATCAGATTCAATGATCTAAGGTAAGCTATGCTAAAAGTGCTACTGCCAGACCTGGAGATCGGCTGAATGCATTCAAAAACAGAAAAACTCAAATGTTTAACTCTAGGGGAGTTGGTAAATGAGCCTATTTTTAAAAAAGGGGGAGTGTTCCTTTAAGTTGTTATTCATTAAACAGGATTTATAATGCCATTTCAATGCATTGTGAATGATTTAATCTGCTAAAGAGTAGGATACTCATACTAAACATAAAAAATGAAAAAGAAACCGAGTTGGACCTATGATAGTGTTTCTGTGCCAAATACACTCTTTCAGGGTTCATAAAATCTTTTGAAAGTTTTTTTTGTAATTCCTTTTATGGGCACTTCTCCTGCACATGCACACATCAACCAGAGCAAGAGCCAACCAATCAACGTGCTTCGTTCGGGTTACAGAAGTCATTGCGGCAGCGCTGCATAGGTCTTGCTCAAAAAGGATTTGTCTTTTTGTTTGTGACCACAAAATCAACAGTGTCCAAAGTTTGTTAGGGAAAGATAACCTTGTTCAGCATCCCAAAGAACCCAGCGTTATCAGCGTTGAGGGAATTATTTATGTCAATGTTACTGATATGTGTTGTCCTACGCAACGATGTGCATGCTTGTGACTCTTTAGCTCAACTGTTGTCTTTTATAGATAAAACTGAAGACCAGACTTTACTTTAGTACAAGGAAAGATCTGTCCGTGTCCAGTGACATTTTAAGAGTTTCTGTTATGTTGAAGTTTTTGTGGTTGCCATAGTTGCATAAGCAATGACTGTGCAAACACCAGTGACTAGTAATATCTAACGTTTTCATCAAATTTACATAACTTACATTTAGCATGTACTAGGTTAGCTGTTTATTTAAATTCAAATAGATATTTATTGGTTCTAGGGCCATTGCTCAGTTATGTTGAAATTAGCTGGAACAACATTTGTGTGTGTGTGTGTGTGTGTGTGTGATCGACTTAAACTTAATTTGTCTTTGCTACATATTAAGTTTCTGTAAATCAATGTACTTTATTTCATTAGAAGTTGTTATAATCAAAAAAATATTGATGCAAACCTTTAAAAATGTATTTTTGTTGTTGACTTCTAAGAGTTCCAAGGTACTTTTTATATTTGTGCTGCATGCTGTACTGTAATAAACCTGTCAGCATATCACAGTACAGCATGTTATTTTACATTCTCACACAGTACTGATACTCATGATCCTTACACAAGTGTTAAACTGTCACTGCAAAATGTGTCTTTGACTTGTAAACATTGCAGCTCAGCTGTAATTTATACAATCAGCTCACTGTCATGTGCCACATTACATGCTGTAATACTGTTGTAAACATGACAGCAGTCTGAGCATGTGAGATAGGGATTTGTGTTTTGCACCCATGTGGCTAGTTTAGACTTTGACTGCAGAGCTTTTGGGTGAAGGACAGAGGTTGCCCTGGGTAATGTTGAATGTCCTGGTGAGCATTATTGGTGATTGCTGTGAGTCAGGATGGATCAAGTCAAATGGGGATGGTGCAGGCTTGTGTTCCCATGCAGGTTGGGCACAGTATTAGTATCTATACTTCACTGGTGACAGCATAGGATTCTTTGAAAAGTAGTACTGTAAATGTGCGGTGTTGTATTAGGGATGCACAATTTATTTGTACTGTTAGTTATGGGCCAACAATGCAGTTTTTAATTTAATTTAATTTATTTATTTTTAACACTATTTAAAAAGATTGGGGTATTTTTTTATGTTTTTGAAAGACATCACATATCAAGTCAAGTCAAGTCTGCTTTATTGTCAATTTTTCCACATGTACAGTACATACCTGTACATACAGAGATTTGAAATTGCATTACTCTCAGACCCCCAGTGCATACAGATAACATTAACATTAAAGCCTAAAAATCTATATATCTATATTATCTATATATTTCTATATAAATTTGATAGACAAGAATAAATGGTACAAGGAAATGCAGGCATCACAACATTGTCTAACATAAAAAATGGATATTAATTTGGAGATTTGCTAAAGATTACATTTAACAGTGTTCATTAATTGTACAAAACAAAATATTTGGCAATATATCAAATATGAACCGATACACACCGTTTAAAAGTTTGGAGTCTTTAAGATTATTATATATTTTTTTAAGATATTAATACTTCCGCAAGTATGCATTAAATTGATCAATCATGACAGTAGAGACATATATAATGTTACAAAATACTTCTACTTGAACCGGCGTAATGAAACTGAAAATTCAGCTTTGTCATCACAGGAATAAATTAGATTTTAAAACAGATAAAATTTTATATAACTATAACAAACTGTTATTTTAAATTGTAATAATATTTTAAAAAATATTAGTTTTTATTGTATTTTTATTAAATAAATGCCGACTTGGTGAACACATTATGGAACCATTTATGGAACCCGTCTCACTCGCAAAGCCCTCTGCATCACAGGTGATCCCACCCACCCATCACACAGCTTCTTCAGTCTGCTGCCATCAGGGAGTAGACTGTGGAGTCTCCAGGCCAGGACAATATGGAGATTTTATTTGATAAATTTATGCTAACTTTGACAAATTTTGTGACTGTCCATATTAAAATGTAAGTGTGATTTTCATGACTGGATTTTGAGATTCCGTCTGCCTTTTCTGCTTCACGGAAATCATAGTGTTGTATGCATCAAGAACCGGGTTGACTCGGGTACCACCGGTACTTAAAGAAACATGGTACCGTGACATTTTAATTTTTTTAGTACCGACTTGTTACCGAAGTACCGGCTCTTTTGACAACACTAATTTTGACACATTAGCTGCTATTATACCGTAAGATGTGATTAAGGTATCGTGAGAACCTTAGAGCAGAAATTGTTAAAATCGGTTTGTCTGTCAGACAGACAATGACTTACTATGTAACTCTCATGCGGCCTGAGCTGTTGAAATGTCTGAGTGGAGAGGGGAGGCTGTTCTTTTGGATGATTTGCACCCATGCATATGTGTATGAGGGTGAGTAAGTGCTGGGTCACACAAGGTCTGTTTCTCTAGTGTATATGCTAGCTTTCATAGCCTGTGTGTGGTGGAAGGATTGAAGAAGGAAAGAGATGCAACACTGCTCCACAGAGGTTATTATTAGCAACAGCAGGAAGTGTAGCAGAACATGGGTGTGGGTAAAGTGCTGGGGTTGGGCACATTCCGTTATTAGCTTTTGTATGTGTCTGTCTGTGTTTGGTTTGCACTGGCAGCCTCCTTTTGTCCTTGCGGTAAACCTCAAGTCTAGGCAATTAATTTGGAACGTAAATACAAAACAAACTCCATGCAGAGTTCTGCCCACTGTTATCCATCAATCCCAGTGTCCTCTTAGGTTAATGCTTGTCTGAATTCCGGTACAACACCTCAATTCTAATAGAATTTGTTTTAATGGGTCTTAGTGCTTTGGCTCCTCCTTCAGAGGCTTACTGTTAGTTACAGTCCCAGCACTTCTTTATCCCTGAGAATTGTCCTGAGAAGAACATTCGGCTTTCACTTCCTCTGCCAGATGACATTAAATATTCAGGACAAACAGCATGAGTTTGTGATGGGTTTTTTAACTGCTAAATAAAAGTATAAAAGTACAACCTTGCATACTAAATACAAGCAAAAGAACCTTGGATATTCTTGGAACGCAAGCTGTAAATGACTAATGGTATTGTAAATGGAAAAGTATGTCCTCCAGATTGGTGACCAAATATCAGATGGTTTTTGGCACTTTTGGGTCACTTCAATTTTGTTAAAATAAGCTTCTTTTTCTCGCCAAGGCTGCATTTATTTGATTAAAAGGCAGACAAAACGGTAATATTGTAAAATATAATTACACTTTAAAATAACTATTTTTAAAATATAATTTATTCCTGAGATGGCAAAGCTGAATTTTTAACATCACCACTCCAGTCTTCAGTGTCACATGATCCTTCAGAATTTATTCTAACATGCTGATTTACAGACCAAAAAACATAATATATAGATTGCTGAAAACCATAATATACAGATTTTTCAGGGTTCTTTAATAAGCATAAAGCATAAAAAAAAAAAAACATTCTGGAAATTTCAATCTTTTGTAACATTAGTCTTAACTGTGTCACTTCTGATTAATTTAATAAATGTTTGTTAAATATATATATTTTTCCAAAATATGTGCTACTGACCCCAAACATTCATACATACACAGTATTTAAAATATTCTGCATAAAAATAATATATAATATAAAAATACAGATATCTATTTATCTGTCCGTCCGTCTGTGTCTGTGTCTCTGTTTCTAAAACATCAACCATCCATGTTTTCACCAAAAAACTGTGGTCTCTACACATCGTCATTGACCATTTTAATAAACCCTTATCGGTCAACCCCTGTTTCAGATGTTACTGTGCTAACAAAGTTTTTGCTCATTAGAGCACTGTGGTCACATGGAAACCAAATTTAATATGGGCGTAATCGGATGAAGTGGGCTGTCTGGGGGGGAGATCAGTTAATTGCATGGATTATACAGATAACAGAATATGAAGAGCCTGGCTCTTATGCTTTTTCTCATTCCTCTGTCCGGTTTAAAATGAGGAGCGTCATCCCCCATTTCCCAGAATCCCTTGGATTGAGCTTGTTGTTCATGTGGAAAGACAAATGCAGAAGAACAGAAGTAGTGCGTGAGGGAGGGAGCGAGTGAGGAGAAGAGGACACGAGCTGTGCCAGCCTCAGAGTGCCACCATGAAGAGAGAGAGAGAGTAACAAATCTAAAAATGAAATGAATGAAAGAGAAGAAAAACTGGGCTCAGAAAACTGCTAAACAGGAAGAAGAGAACACACGGAGGAGGGAGCTCTGTCCAACTGGACCTGATGAGAGATTAGACGTGATAACCACGAAGAAAGAGAGGGAGGGAGAGAGAGCGACAGAGGACGGATAAGCACTCTGTGTGGCATTAGGAGTGTAAGCTCTGTCTGGTATTTATAGTTCAGAGGGCCGCAGGAGGAGAGAGCAGCCGAACAACGGTGTCTTCAAAAAAATCAGATGAGAAACTGGGAGACGGGAGTAGAGAGTTCATTCAAAATCAGCTGGAGGAAGAGACAAAGATGTGATAAGTGGAAGGAGCACTAAGGGAAATCACCTGTCTTCTGTCCCTTCAGGAAGGAAGAATGAGAAAAGCTGGCATTGTGAGTGAACCAGTACTCTCAAAGGATAATCGGGGTCTTTCCGTGCCTCCAGCATCATTGCAGGGATTTACAGACCTGTTTAAATGGGACACCGTGGGATCAAATGTCAGATCACTTCTGCCTGCCGATTGGCTGCTGCTCTCTGTTTGGTTGCAGCTTTATGAGATCATGCAAACATCGTGGTAGTTACTTCACTGCTTGTTTTATTGACTCCCATGTCTATCACCTCGTTTCTGCAGTTGGTGATCATGTGACCGTGACAAATGGAGATTGAACTAGGGCTGCACATTTAATCACATTCTAATTGTGATCACAATTTATGTTTCTTATGTTCGTCCACGATGTTTGTATTAAATCCAAGCATGAATCTTGCCTAAACTGCTGTTTTAATAGAAAACCATTAACATAATTTGGAATTGAAAAATAATAGATATTTCACTGTTTTGGCTTTTGGAGCTTCTTACCAGTTTTCATAATGTAGAGAAATTAGGTAAAGTTAACATTGCGCTTGAGTTGACCTTTTCTTTATTTGTGCTTCATGAAAGTACAATAATTGAATGGCTTAATAAAATAAATTTAAGAAGAAATTTCTTCATGAAAACAATTATGATTAGTAATTGTGATTTATCATTTTTCGGGATTACTTCAACCGTTGTCATGCAGCCCTAGACCTTCCATTGTTTTCCTTCATCCCAAAAAGTCCCCAGGATTTTTCCCCACCTTTTTTCCCCTTTTCACATTCACTCTCATTTTCACTTTCACTTTCATTCTGTTATGTATACTTGTAGAGCTCTGCAGAGGAAATGATCGTGTAACATCTCATCATCCACTTGTTTATTGATGGGTGGATTTCTGAAAACAGAGACTATTCTGATGACATCATCCTGCATGGGCGCTCGCTCATCTCACCGTGCTGTTATGGAGTTCATAACAACAGTTCAGAGAAACATGATAGTCTCTCATTTGTAGGCTTGCTACAGAGACTCTTGAAGCTGGATTGCTGCATTCTCCATTAAATCACAGGAAACTGAGCAACCACAGATTGTGAGAGGTGGAAAGGACAGCACTCTTTATCGTGTTTACGACACATCTCTTCTCTGAGAGAGCGAGTGTGGCAGTGGTCTGAGGGAGGAGGGGAACGTCACTCCTTATTAGAAGTGAAGGAGGAGCTCTTGTAGAGTTTGACATGCACGTGTGAGCCAAGCTGCATGTTTGAGCTGAGCTTGATATGGCAGCAAACATGAAGACAGGCGAACGAGGAGGAAGAACGTGGGAGCTGTAGACGTGAAAACATCTGTGCCCTTTTTCCCCCCGAGTGTGGACTTGAGAGATTTCTGATTCCTGGCAGAGTGTGTTTGGACTAAATGTGCGAAACGCCACACTCTGAGACATGACAGGAAGACAAAAGGAAAGGTAGATCGTTCTGGAAGCCAATAGGAATTCGTCACCGGCAGCATGTGGCCTGAATATTGCACCGAACGGAGCCTGAATGCTCATCTGCACGCGCTCATGTGCTGCGCAGGTCAGTTTCTATTTGAGTTCCTGTGCGTGTGTCGTCACCTAGTCACATGGCCACTGTGATTTGTGTGTCAGTGGATGTGCGGTTTGCTGATTTGTTTGTCCACTATTGTTGTGGTGCCGGATCAGTGTGTGAGCCCACGTGGATGAGCTGTGTTAGGTTCTGTACCATGTTTGCACAGTATAGGGTGTGTGAACCAACACAGTAACTCAGTGTAGTGAGGAACAAGAGAGCGTGCCTCTGTGTGACAGTCACAGACATGTGGAGGAAAGGGAATAAGATATTCTAAGAAACTACTTGACACACACATTTCCTTTTAAAATACTTTTGCAATAGTGTGTGTGTGTGTGTGCTTGAATCAGATCCACAATGCCAAAGTGGGTGTGTGAGATGTGTGGAAAGCATAAAAGGTGTGTTTGCTTCACTCATTAAAGTATCAACTCCTATTTAAAAGTCGCATTGGATTCCCACAATTCTCACGCTAGTAGAGAACTCTTTTTAATTATTATTTTAATTTAGGAAGGAAATATTAAGTATGCAAAAATATCACTATCTTTTTTTAATTGTAGATTTTTTATATATATTTATATGTGCATATATTGTGACTTTGAGAGTGGGATCTTCCGTGTGTGCATATCGGAGGAAGTGGGCCGTCTGCACCACATGGTTGCTTCGTATTGCTGTATCTCTATAGCAACCAGATCAACTGAAGCCTCACAGGAAGAGGCCAAAAGAAAGTGACAGATAAAGCAGGAGTGTAATGAACTCATAGAACTGCAGGGTTGTGCGATCAACTTCTATTCTGTGCCTGGTTGTGTCACTAGTCTGGCATGTTCAGATTGTTCAGAATAAGTCTCATTTCAAAACTTCCTGCCCATAATTTTTTTTTTTGCAGTTTTTAGATCATACCAATATCTGTGGCATCAGGTGTCAAATCAAGACCGTGATATGTCAGCTGAATTGCATAATGTTCAAGATATTTGTGCATTTCTGAGTGTGGTGGGAAGCTGAAGATTGACTTGTCATGGTGTTCTGAGCATGTGTTCATGTGTGACCTCCTACATGTTATATTACGGTTTGGAGAATGTAGGTCAGGTGACCGCGGTAATGAACCTATTAACTGCTCTTTTTTTAAACTTTCAGCCTAGTTTCCAATTTTACCAAACCTCTGCTAATATAGCAGATACTGATGCACTGTATCTCTATTACCTGTTTTGCCTGACAATTTTATTTGTTAATATTGTGGATTTAATATAACTTTCTAAAAGGCATAAAAATATATTAATTATAATAGGTAAAAAAAAAAAATATCATGCATGTTTAAAAAATGACTTACCAGGAAAAAATGATAATGTTGTATTTTAAACTGGTGTGTTATTTCGATGATAATAAACAAACACACACACACTGCTATTCAAGTTCAATAGTTTGGAGTTGGCAAATATTTTAAATGCTCTTAAAAATCTCTCATGCTCTCCAAGTCTGTATTTATTTAATCAAAAATACAGTAAAAACTGTAATATTTTTGTAGCAATTTAAAAGAATGTTTTTCTAATGTTTCTTTTTGTCCTGAAGAAACATTTCATATTATTATCAATGTTGTAAACAGTTTTGCTGCTTAATATTTTTGTGGAAACCATAATACCTATTTTTCCAAGATTCTTTAAATGGAAAGTTTACTGTCACTTATCAAATGAAAAGCAAAACAAACTAAAATGTTTTAAATTGTAGTGTATTAACAATATGGCTTTCTATTAAATCGTGTGACCATGGGTGAAATGTATTATTTATATGAATGTATTAAACATTAAAATACATGATTTTGCATTTTACGGTCCGTGTTTGAATTCAGGCTATTTAAAGCAAGACTGGAGGGAGGCTTGTTAATAATACACAGCATGATGCTGTTTTCTTCTTGATGCGTTACATAATTAATCCAATCTCTCTTCCTCCCCCCCTTCACCTCTTCCTCTCTATCTCTTTCTGCTGTTTCCTCTTCTATCTCTCTGTTCACAGATGAACGAGACCGGGTGCAGAAGAAAACATTCACGAAATGGGTCAACAAACATCTCATAAAGGTACAGTCCAGCACGCAGGGTTATTTTTGTATTTCTGCTGCGCTGCACAATGATAAGGCCTGCTGGCCGCTGGGCTTCAGTCCTGCTGAACACACAGCATGCATGCTCACGTGTTAGACTCAGGGATGGGTGCTGTATTAATATTAGGACACTTGCAGTGGGTACTGAAAATCAACGATTGTCCAGAAGCTGTTAATGGTTTAATACCAACACAATGACAGCGGTATCTCCCTGGTGTTTTGTCCATATGACTCTGAAAATACACTCAGCATGTTGTCATGCTCCAGAACTATATTTGTGAGTCCGTTAATCCTCTGTAACTCCTGCCCCACTGACTAAAGATCATGAGAGCAAAGAATGCTGGGTATTTCAAGGGCAGGGCAGAGGACCAGAGTTATGGGGTTAGAGATGGTGGCCACATAACTCACTCAGCCAGTATTACTGTAATGTAGACTGACCATAGGAAATGAGATGGGTTATACCGTGCTGCTGTAAGGTTAGACTCTACAAGTAGTGAGTTATATATACTAGACCTCTGCGACTCTTTTGAGACCTCTTTATATTGTATTAGAGATGACAGACTGTTTGTTACACACACATAACAAAAGACAGACTGTGTGTCTTTAATGCTGCAGTGCACAGTAGGGCTGCAAAACGATTAATCATGATTAATCGCATTCAAAATAAAAGTGTTATATTAAGGACAATTTTATTTTATATAATATAAATTATATACGAATATAAATATATACATGCCATTTTTTTAATATATTTATATATGTGGATATACATAATAAATATACACAATACACACACACACACATATAGTATTTAAACACAAACTTTTATTTTGAATGCGATTTAATTGCGATTAATCGTTTGGCAGCCTTTGCTTCAAAGTGATTCTGCAACATTCTGTTGTGGTTTAGATAGTGGACAGGTCTAGAAATATAAATTGATAGTCGACAGGTCTATAATTCTGGAATGATTCATTTTGGAAATTTGCAGGCATTCAGTTGGCTGTTTGGCTGTTATAGCATAGCTTGTGTAGTGTGTCATGAGTCTCATTAGCAGATACTTAGTAGGTGATGAAATTGTGTTTACGCATCTCTCTCTCCATCTCTGGCAGGTGAACAGGTGTGGCGTTCCCCTCAGGCAATGTTGCACTGACTAAAAGCAGTGTGTAGATCGTGTCACATCCGTTTGTTTGCCCTTTACACAATCCTAACATAAACAGTGACCTCATTGCAAACTGGTTTAAGAGGGGTTGTACAACATTCCTGTCTACAGGAATGACTGCTGACTACAAAGAGGGGAAGCATTTGAGTGTGACACATTTTGTTATTTAATACTCCAGCGCTTGGGTATTACTCTAGTGCCCAGGTATTGTTTGTTATTCTCTCAGTCCATAGCAACAGTGCATCCCTTGGTAATATACCTGTGATAAACACTGAAATGACATGGAAGAATCAGAGATGGATCGAAATGACTGTTTTTGGATTGTGAGTCTCACAGTTGTCAGGATGTTCTTTTATACTCAGCAGACGGTTCCTCTGTGGCCCTGTGGGGAGGCAGCTGTGTTGGATTAGAATCTCTGAATCCACACACACACAAAAACACACACACACACACAGTCTCTCATGTTAGCGCAGAACGTCAAGATCCTCCATGTTTTTCTTGTCGCTGGTTTACTGGCCCATCTCAATGAGTCTGGCGCCCTCTGTTGGTTAGAGTTAGTGCACTGCAGTTTTCTTTCTATGTAATTTACTTCACCATTTTATCCAAGCTGCTTTTGTTAATGCTTTGCAACCAACCTAAAAAATTAGTTTGCCAACTGTTGTTTAAACACAGTTTAATTTATACAGTCAGACGGTAACCAAACATGGTAATTGTAGCACAAACCTTATTGAAGCTATTGCTTATAATACAAGCGGTTACACACAGGCCTCTCAATACTGTAAAGAACTTAACATCTCACTCTAACTGTATTTCTCTCTCTTTCTCTCCAGGTGCGGAAGCACATCACAGACCTGTATGAGGATCTAAGGGATGGGCATAACCTCATTTCCCTGCTTGAGGTGCTGTCTGGCGTCACATTGGTGAGAAAGCAACTACTGTCACCTTAACACACACACACACACACACACAGGATATACAAGGTTGTACACAAATTTGATTCCAATGCTTTAAACAGTTCTCCCAGGTAATTCATGTGGCAGAGATCTGCTTTATTCTCCATAATGCAATTCAGAGCCACATGGTGCCGGGGATCATGTCACATGAGTTGACCTGGGGTTAGGCTGATGTCATGAAGTGTCCTGGCTTGTTGCTGATGTTGCTGAATGCAGATACAGGCCTTGCTGCAGAGAAATAGCTGAGTCTGACATGTACTGCAGTGTGTTGTAATGACATCTGCATTAGTACATTATTTCTGCACTCAATCTTGCCCACTCTGATGGCTGGGGACCATGATGCACTGGGGCAGACTGAATGACAGGTGGATTAACAGAGACAGACTTCTGACACACCACCTGTCCTCTACAATTGCTCTCTCACTCAGTCTTCATTCCTTTCTATTACCTCATCTTTTTATGATTTATTTATATATTTATGTATGTATATACAGTAGTTTTTTTGCACTTTTTTCACTCTCTTCCTCCATCTTTTTATTTGTTTAAACTGTTGTTTTCTACATATATCATCCCTTCAACACTGTTTCTGTCTTCATCCTCTCTCTGTGACCCTCTCTGTGATGATGTCATCAGCACAAGGGCGCGTCTACTCTGCGGAGGGCGTCTGTGTCACGCGCACCCCCACTCATCCTGCTGGGTGTGGAGGATGAGGAGGATGGAGCTCAGGGAGTATGTCTGACCCCCCCCCCCCCCCCCCCCCCCATTGAAATGAACACAGTCACACACAGTCAGCTCTGTACACTGCATGGCGTGGACTCAATGACAGGGCAACATCGTAAACATGCAGAGGGGAATGTCTAATACACCGATGCGTAATTCATGATGCCACACGTAATCGGATTTATTACATTTAGGTGTTTGAGAGACCTCGCCTTGTGTACACATTTTATATACACGTCACGTCAGTCCTGCCAACGCTCACATCACATGCCCACATTGAATCTGATGGCTTTGACACATCTGACCTATTGTGGGGGTTTTCTGGTCGCCTGTTTGCAGGTTTGCTGTGCACGCTGCTGCATTTGTGGGTGTTAATGAGCATGCTTTGCATGTAAGGGTGTGTGAGTCTGCTTCATGACCTCATTAGAGAGTAGTGATTGACCGATATATTGGACAGGCCAGTTAATTGGATGATATTTGGCCATTTTGATTATTGGCCATGTCTGGATGATTAATAAAATTAGCCGTTCGGCCTTGTCAATAGATTTGACATTTTTGCCTTATCAGGAGATAGAAACCTGAGGAAATTTTGGTGCATCTTATTTCCTACTGTTACATGTGGAACTTACAGTTCAAAGGTTTGTGGTCAGTAAGATTTTTTTTATCAATTCAGCAACGATAAATTACATTTGATTAAAAGTGACAGGAAATATATTTTCAGATTTCCATTTCAAATAAATTCCTTGAACTACCTATTACTTTAAGGGAAAAAAACAACAGCACAAAAATATTAAGCAGCACAAATGTTTTCAACACCGATAATAATAAGAAATGTTTCTTCAGCACCAAATCAGCAAATGATTTCTGAGGATTGTGTGACACTGAAGACTGGATGTTGTAAATTCAGCTTTGGCATCACAGAAATAAATTACACTTTAAAATATATAGAAATAATATTACAGTTGTTACTGTATTTATTTATTAACAAAAACATTAAAAATCTTACCAACCCTGGACTTTTGCATGGTATTGTATAATGACATATTATATCGGCCATCTACTGCTGTGCAATCTAGATATTGCTGTTGGACACCCACTACTAGACTGAGGTTAGCATTAGCAAGCAAGATAAAGTGTGTGAGATATGATAATTACATAGCATACTGTTAAAATGTCAGTATTAGCAAACCATTCAAACAGTAAAGCTAACTATTCCCTGTAACTCTGAGACAGGATTATTGTTTGCTGACAGTCCAGTGAGGCTCTTGTGTTATTTTGCAGTGTGCTGCTTTTGCTGCTTTCAGGCTCGTGCTAATGAAGCTGTCCTGTTTTCACACAGACCTCCAATTTTCCCAGATTACCAATGCACTCATCTGCATTCTCTCTCTGTTTTCTCTCTGACTCTCTTCATGTCTTCAATAGCCCAGGGAAAAGGGTCGCATGCGATTTCATCGACTCCAGAATGTGCAGATCGCCTTGGACTTCCTTAAGCAGAGACAGGTATGAAATGACACTTTCTCACTCTCAAGAGTTGCTTTTTACAGATCGTCAGATCTATGTTTATAAATGCAAGGATGTAACCAAATATTTAAGATTGGGTGGGGTAAAACAAGAGTTTTAATATTTGAAAGGATGTGTCCCCTTTAGTGTTTAGGCTAGTTGCCCTAACTAATGAACTAATGTAATGCACATTTAGTGGAAATGAATACAAGATGATAGCTTGGGACGTCTGTGCCCACAGTCTCATTGTGCTTCAGTTGGCAACATGGCTCTGAGATAACATGACCTGGAGTTGATGGAAGTGTTCTGCCCTATGCAAGTCTGTCCAATCCCCTCTCTGTTGTCACCCCAGCCCAGGGTCCCTAAACCAGACAAAATGCCGACCAGCGCTCTTCTCCCAATGCACAGTACATAGCTTCTGACAGCTCTGTAAAGAGGACAACAAACGCCAAAGCTGTCCTGAAATTACTTTACATCGTCAGTTTTCAGTTGTTTAGTCTCTAGGCATAGCCTTTTATTGGCAATCAGTTGTTTTTTAACACCTTTACATCAAATTGCACCTTTAACTCAAATCAGATATTTTCCACTAATGCAAGTCTTTTTTTTTTTTTTTTATGCAGGTCAAATTAGTGAATATACGCAATGATGACATCACAGATGGGAACCCAAAGCTGACACTGGGACTGATCTGGACCATCATCCTTCACTTCCAGGTAAGTTCACCTTAGTCACAGCTAGTCATGTTCAACAGAGCATGCCAGAGGTCAGAGGTGACTCTGCTTAATGCTAATAACGGCTATTTACCAGCCTCTCATGTCCACAGCTGTCAGTTTGAGCAACAGAGATTTGACCGTTGTAAGAATATGTGAACTCAAGAGGGAATGGTTCACAAGGAGAATGTGATGGATGGAGTACAATCCTAAACTCTGCCTCTGAACATGCTCAGGAAATGGTTTATATGGTGCTTCAATAGTAAAGACCTGGCAGTCTGCCTGTTTTGCAGAATGACAGACTTTCTAGGCAGGTACTGCCAGCCTGCATGCTGATAAAGAAACAGAAATCTGTGGATATGGGCCCTGCAGAGCACATTTGTGAAATGGCCTTCAGTTTTCTATACTTATGGGTCAAGCTAGAGAAGTAAGGTCTGTTGGATGGATACTGTGTGGCTGGATGGTAGAAATGAAATGTCCCATTTATAAAAGCAATTTAAATAACTTGCATGATAGTTTATCAGAAGCAATAAAAAGAATATTTCGCCCTTGCTCCAGAATGGAATAATGGAGCACAAATTGTCTAATTTAATAAAGACTAGCAAAAATAATAAAACAGTTATGATGTATTTTTAGCAAACTATCTGCTGATAATTTAAGAGAGTTCTATTAAATGCTCTTAAAAATACGTAGTTCTAATTCACTGCATACTAGCTGCACTTCCCAGGATCATCCAGAAGAGGACACTGTTATTGTCAACAGAGTGGTGACATCACTAGGGGACAAATGCAGCTGGTTGCCAAGGTGATTAGTATGACCCCACAGCCTTTTTCAGTCAGCATGATTCAGCAGAAGAGAGTGGAGGAAGCACAGGCCTCATGAAATAGCAAATCAATTCTAACGAAAAAAAGAAAAAAAAACACCTTCAGAAAAATATTACAATTAAGAAATATTGTGAGAAACAAGGACTTTTAAAACTTGCATGCTTAATTGCAGTACTTAACATTGATTAATTATGAAACGATGGCAATCAGACAAACGTACACAATGCTGAGCATGCCACTGACAGTATGGAGAAGTTGCTTTGTTTGAACTTTTCACCATTAACTTTGTTATTTTCTGTCAACCAAATAAGTAATGGAAGGAGAATTAAAAGGTGTGATGGTACACCACTGTAGAAATGCATTGTTATTGTTGTGATGAACAAGTTGCAGCCAAAATGACCATATCCCAATATAATATAGCATGACTCATGAAACATCGTCCAATTTAATCATTTCAGAAGAGGCACATTAGGAGGATTTGCTAGTTGTCAATAGAATCATTCAAAAACCACTCCTCTAAGTGCCATTTTGATCCATACTGTACTTTCACTTCAGACAGCCAACAGAGACTAGCTATCCATCCTCCCCCCCACTCTCAATCTGGGACACTTCCCTCTGTTTTGAAACCTCCGCTGTAATTGAGGCTAACAGCAGCCTTTCGGAATTGTGTTTTGTATATCCTCATATTGACCTCACATATTTTTGTCTTAAGTTTAGGATCCTGTGGGAGAATACCAGTCAGGCTTCAGTGTGTTAGTCTAGGCTGAATTTGCACCAGCTGTCTCTGTCACAAAAACAACTGATCTGATTGGCTATTATTTTAGTCACATAAAAGGTGTGGTTGTCTGGCCAGCTGGGGTGTTTGGCAAAGATTGCAGTGTGCCGAAATGTTATGCTTTCTGTCTGCAGGGTAAAGTTGATAGGTGCTGCTCTCTGTCGGTCAGTAAACAGAAATTGACCCCATCTCAGTTACAGTACAGGAGACTCTGGATGCATGACAGTTTTATTATTGCTTCATAATTCATAACCTTCTTTTGCAATCCTGCTTGTGCATGCTGCTTCTGATCACATAATAAAATATCATCACAGTCTTGTAATATGTGTAGGTGTGTCTATAGAAGAGGGTTATCTTCATCTTCATGTCTACAGCCTCTTAAGATGTGGTCACATTTACTTATATGTCCCAATTTTCCAAATCCAATAATTTCAACAGGAATTCACATGATCGAGAGAAAGATTGTGAATTGAGGGTTGGGTTCAATTGGGTGTGTACTGACCCATGTCAGTATGTGCAGTACTGACCCAACAGCCTGCAAATTTAGATCCAGATTTAATTAATGTGAATGCATCTTAACAGCTGGCAAGATCTTTCATTTGTATCTCCTTAACTCTTTACAGATTGATCATGTTCTTCAAACCCGTTAGTGATACATTTATTCGTTCTGCCTTGTTCATCTGTGTCAAAATGTCTTATGGTTGGTGTGCTAAAATGTATAAATATGTATATATGTAAGAGAGGACAGGCAATAATATCAAGTGTTAAGTGACATATATGTTAAGGAGCAACAATTAAAATTTCAGGTTCATTCTTTTCTTGCAGTCTCAGGCTGCCATCCAGATTGATTGGTGTGCATGTGTGTGTGTGTGTGTTGAGCTCTGAGCTCACCAGGCATCAGAGCAGGGAGGGAGGGATGAGCACGTGGATAGGAGGAGAGAAAGAGTGAGGAGGAGGGAGAGAGGGAGGAGGAGGAAGCTAAAGCAGCAGCGTTTTCTTTGAGGCTGCAGCAGGCTAGAGATGAAGCTCTTTTTCCGCTGGTGCCTACCAGTGAGAGCAGAGGAGCTACCCAGCAAATGAGAAGAGGACACATGCAATCTGCTGTTACTGGAGCCCCTGGCTTCCTCTCTCCCCTGCAGGCCTCTTGAAGCACACCACATATACAGCGACACATATGCTTTCAATCTCAAAATCGGGATCGCTGAACCCTGCAGGCTCACACATGTAAGTCGCACATTTTAATTTGTACCCAGGTTGTGCAAAGGAGAGCACCGTATCAATCGGATCAATTTCGCCATGCTTGACTGATGGAGCCACGCTTTTTTCAACACTGGGGCAACCACTGTTCTCCGAGGCCAGCAGTGCAGCTCCAGGTTGGGGGAGGATTCCTCTGGATTTCCCTCTGTTCCTCTTCCAGCCATGGTTCAACTGCCCAGCCCAGTCCTATCCTGGCGGCGTTCTAATTAGATTCCACAGCCTGAGAAGCCGACAGTATCAGGGAGCGGCACCTTGTCAGTTATCACTTTTTCTCCCATCGACTCACCCAAATTGAGGGATGTACACTGCTTAGTGGCGGAACAAGGAAGACAGGATGGCTTGAAACCATGTCTGTTTGATATATGAGACTGGACTTAAACCACTTCTATAACCAACCATGTCAGCAGGGTGAAAGTGGTTGTTGAATTTTGCTGGCTGAAGGTGAGGTCCTCACTCATGGTAGTCACCATCCTCTTTATTGACTTGAATGTGCTGGCGTCAGTGCATGGGTTGCCATCTCCCGTGGCAGCAGTGGCGAGACATTTAGTACCTAGCCCCTCCCCTTCTTTCTCTTCAATGTCTGGAGACTTGTTTTAATGGAGTTTGCATGCCTGGGACGTGAAACACACAGCTACAGGTGTGAAAACCAAACATCATCTCACATAGACTGGTTATGCTTGGGTGATGATAGGAACAAAAGATATTCAGCTTTGGTGGGTTGTGACTAAATTGTAGATTAATTACTTGACACTGCTCTTTCGTCCATTAGGAGCTGATCTGGGCTTTTATGACTGCTTCCCAATACGTTACATACCCTATGTGATGTTAGCAGAGTGAAGTGATCAGTAATGTTTACTAAAGATATTCAGAAAAGCAGGTGTTTCTAGGAGTCTTACTGTACACGCATAAATACATATCCCGACATGGTTTTCTCATGTTTTTAGTTGCATTAAAGCTGACGATTAGTGCATCTTAATGATGCATCCTGATGCAGAGTTATTGAGCATGTGTGCTCGCATGAGTATGTCTCTCTATGTCTGCAGTGCAGTTTTATTGTCGTTCTCACCTTGAGGTATATCTACAGTGGCTTTAATAATATTGTGTCTTTGAGTACCATTACAAATGGCCTGCTATTTAATACATAGCTTGTGAAATGGGATAAAAGGTACCAGTTTTTCTTCAGTCAGTGCTGCATCATCTCTGCATCAAGAGCGAATGGAAAAAACATCAAATGGTTTGCCGTAGGATTTTAATATTTTATAAAGGACAGTAACCTATATTCAGCATCATGTCCTAGAGGCTTACTAGGACCTAAAGTGATATTTGGTTTAGGTTAACTGCAACATTGCTTGAACGACAGAAAGAGAAAACTAAGCAACAGGAGATATGACTGGTGTCCACACCTGAAGTTGAGACATGATGTCCTGGGAGAACCTCACCCTGTACCAAACCATTTTGTCATGGTTAATACTTCTTGTCATGATTTTCACTCCAGATCAGACATTAACTTAATATTTTAATTAACCTTACCAGCCTCAGGCTGACTTATTTGCTCCCATTGTGGACATCACTTTATTTCCTTTTGGCTCATATTTATTTGCTCTGTCTCTATGAGATATGGGGAGCTCCCTTGGTTGTGTGAAACAACCCAGGGATGCTGGACCAGGTGGTGCTGCACCACTATCACCCAAAAGAAAACTTCGCTTCAGGCGAAAACGAAAGGCCAAACAGAAGTTAAAAGGTGCCGAAGGGGAGGACAAGAAAAGCTGTGTCCTTGAAGAGAAGGGGAGTGGAAGTGTTGAAGTTACGGAGGGGTCTATGACAAGAGCCCCTGATTCCGCCAAATTGGTATCTGGACAGATAACTACTGAAACTGAAACGCCCACCAATGTTGTCCTTGTTCCCGGTATGGCCCCAATATTTGGAAGCACAGGGACATTGCGGGGCAGTAAGATGGCCATTCTTTCCCCAGATCCTAGTCCAGCTTGGCTGGGGGCACTTCGCCAGTTTGAGGTAGAGGGACTCAGCGAAGAGTCTCATGCTGAATTAGAGCAAGGCAGCACAACTCCTGGAGGAGGAAGAGTCTGTAAGGTTCGAGAGCGAGTTCAGGGGGTATTAGAGAGACCCTGTCTTTTACGCTCCAAACGTGGTGACCTGGAAATAGAGAAGGAAGGTGGAGATTTGCATGGGCAGAGTGAACTGATATTCGGTGAACCCTCGGAAACCGAGAAGAAGGGAGTTGTTCACATTCGTGAGTTTGGAGGACAACTTTGTGTGGTCCGAACTGTGTATCCAAGGGACTATGGGTCGCCCATCTGGCGTGAAAAAGAACTTGAGGTCCATTCCGAACCTCCAGCTGCATCTCCTATTACTGGAGGCATTACGAAAATACAAGTGTCCGTAACTCAAGGGCGACCACCCGGGAAGAAAGACCCTGCCAAACCAGCAACAGCTGCAGCTCGGGGAAAAAAAGGGAGAGAGTTCCTGTTGGACCACTCTGCTCAAGTAGCTGAATGCATTGGTCCCCCACCACAAGACCTTCAGTCTTCAGGTTATGCTAGCGATGTGCCTCTCATCTCACCCGAGACGGGAGGTGCTGTTCAGACTGACTGGGAGAGCTCCTCTGATGTGCTTGATTCTTCTATGCTTGAGAGTCCCATCTCCCCCCAAGAAATACCTGCTCAGCCTTCCACACAGGTCAGATTCCTTTCTCTCTGTCTTCTTAAAGACCTTTTTATATGGCTTTTGTAGTATAAGAGAGTAGAGATTAAAGCTGTCAAGGCTTGGGATTGGGGTATAGGTGTCTTCATTTTATTTCTTCACTACTATGTTTCGCGTGGCTTTTTTCTCTCTCTCAGCCAATCAGCTGTGCATAGAAAACAGCACATCCTTCTTGAACCTCTCCCAGGAGCCTAATCAGTACTGCCCAGACCATCTCTCACTGTCTGCCTCCTTCCCTTCCCTCCGTTCCTCATTATTTCCCTTCCCTCATACCACCCACTCTCTTTCCTGTTATTCCTGATGCTCTAGGTTCTGTATTCGACTGAAACTGTCTGGCAGTGCCAAAAACACAATCACAAATGATGTACACATACATTTTGTCAGCTATTGATTTTTTTTCTCTCTGCACCAGTGGGTTTGCTTCAAATTTGTGTCTGTTGCCTGCCCTCCCTTGCCTAGTGCTCCACCTGTACACTTAAGATTTATGGCTGGTGGAGAGGGATTTCATGGCCTCATTTCGGACATTCCAGTAGTGTGCTAGCTGCACTTGGTTTATCAAAATCTCAATATTAAGCATACCCAAACCCTGACTGTTCATGCTTTTTCAGTGATGTCTACCTAGCTATTTTCCTGCCAGTGTACCAGAAATGCAGCATTAATGTGGATACGAAACAAGCATGCACACACCCAGAAATGCACATCAAAATGTCAGTGGTGTGTATAAATGCAGTCTTAATTATCTCTCACCATAGAGCAAACTGTCTTCTGTAGAGTTCAGTACTGTATGTGTTGGTTGCAGTCATGATGGCATGCAATTTGCGGAAATATTTGCTATCTGTATTTTTGCTTTCCTTTCTTTCTATTACATACTATTTTATTTTTTTCTTTCATGACACCACTTGGATAGTTTAGCATGGTAATATTTATTGCAATGTTAATGTGTTTCATCTTGCATGTAGTAAGTACCTACTACTGCTAATACATCCAGAGACATGCTGCTGTGAGCATGAAATAATGCTGCTGCACATATAACATATGAAATAACGCCCATAGACAACATACTTGAAATTACCCTGTAGAAGATCTATACAGGTGGAGCTGGGGATGGTGGAGGCTTTCTGAAGCATGATGCAACTGCAACACACAAGTACTAACCAAGTTTTTGAATTTTGAGCAGCAAGCAATTTATCGGTGTGTGACATCCAGCGTTTCAAGACAAAACATTGTATTTACTTTTAATGTGTGTTGATCTGGTAAATATGTTGATTTAGATTTTTTTTTATTGGTTGGTTTTGCATTTTGTTTTTGTTTTTTGTCTTTATGCTATGTTGTATTACATACAGTATGCTATTTTTTGTTGTTTTATATTTTTTGTTTTGTTTGATTTCTCTTACTGTATATCACTTATTGCTTTCATCATCAAATGCCCTTTTACATTGCTGATTGTAGCACTTCCTTCACTATCATTTATGCCCACAATTTTTTTAATTCTTACAAGGCACATTGGTGTGTGTTCATCTGCCAGTAACATGCTTGTGTTGACTGTGAAGTAATTAGATTATTTAAGGGTTGCAGCTCATCACAAAGCACTGTCCTTACTCTATTATAATGTCACAAACTCTGTCATCTGCATTCTATTGGAAATACCAGCGTGTGTACAGTACCACAGTATGACCTGTCCACTGTTTTTATGACATACACAGCATGTCGTCAAACCCAGATTTATATCTGCTGTCATGGACGGTTCATCTTGAGGCTGATTTGACGCAAGTGTTCTTGTCAGGAAAACATGTAAGAGGAGGCAATGTTTAGGTGCATTTTTATGGCTCAGAGCCTGGATGATTGGACTAGCATTAGAAATCTGTCTGAGTTCACCTTCTAATTATATTTAGAGTAAGAGGCTTGGGCTAGGACACTTACTGTTCTTTTTCTGTATGTAACCAAATTTGCTCACGCTAATCTTGGTCTGCATTGATTTTGTGAAGATTCATTTGCTCTTATTTCTGTCCTATACTCTTAGAACTGTCTGCATTCATGCCAGAATTTAAAGTGCTCTTTGCTAGCTAGGCAAGAAAAGAAGCAGGCAGGGATGTGAAGAGCAGCATATGAGAGGAATGACAAAGGAATACAGATTAGAGCCTGGCACAGACAGATACTGCAGATACTGACTCCCTTTGTCAAGAGGAAGAGCGAGTGAACGTAGAGGAAAAAGATAAGTGAAAGGTCCATGGCCTAGCTGTGGCCTACAGAGGCTAGCCCTAAAAATATATATTTGCAAACTAGCAATGCTCAATTTCTTTAGTGGAAGTCTGACGTCAGTTCCCCTTTACATACAAAAACCATGAAGTCTAGGTACAATGTAAGCTCTTTCTATTCAACAGATTTCTGAGATCTATGTGAGCGGTGAGTCAGGTGACCTCACGGCAAAAGAGAAGCTGCTACTATGGAGTCAACAGGCAACAGAGGGCTACCCCGGTCTCCGTTGTGCCAATTTCTCCTCCAGCTGGAGCAATGGACGCTTGTTCAATGCTCTTCTGCACAGATACAGGTTCACACACAAACGCACATTAAAGCATAATGAATTTTCAGTTTAAAAATACAGACGAACATTAAGGTATGTAACCCTCATGATCTCATGGCATTGTGATTTTTAGGCCAGACCTGATTGACATGGAAGTGGTTGCGCAACAGAGTAACCGTGACAACCTGGAACAGGCCTTTGAGATTGCGGAGTCGTTAGGTGTAACGCGACTTCTAGATGCTGAAGGTAACATTGCTGTCGTATCTGTCTTCAGTTTTCATCCATTCTACATATAGGAAGTTTTATGTGCAAAAATCCATTTGTCTTAGATCATCATTGGCTAAGACTTTTTATTCTCTCTCTACATCAGATGTTGATGTGCCGTCGCCAGATGAGAAATCTGTCATCACATACGTCTCCTCCATCTACGATGCTTTCCCCAAGATCCCAGAGGGTGGAGAAGGCATTACAGCTCATGTATGTTCACTTCACAATGCACTCACTCTCTTCAAGCTGTACCTTCTTTCTCTTATGTACTTGGCTTTCATTCTCGTTCCTTGTTTTCTCTCACATGGTTTCTGTTGTTCAGGAGGTTGACCAGCGATGGACAGAGTACCAGTCTGGCTTCTCTTCTCTGCTGCAGTGGACCAGGCAACACACGGCCCTCATGGCCAACAGGAGCTTCCCCCACAATCCTGTGGAACTCAAGGTAAGAAACACAAGGGAAGGAGAAGCTGAGAGAAGAGAGCTGGATTTCACGAAGAAGGGAAGGGTTTAACTCTAGGTCAACAATAAATGAATGTTTTCATTTGGCAAGAACACATTTAGATCAAAGATGCCATTCATAATGTTCCAAGAGATTGTTCTTTCTGTTCATCAAATAATTCTGAAAAAAAAAAAAAAATAGCATGGTTTCTGCATAAATATTAAGCAGTGCAAATGTTTTCAACATTGCTAATATTAAGAAATGTTTCTTGAACACTAAATAAGCATGTTAGAATGATTTCTGAAGGATAATGTCACACTGAAGACTGGAGTAAAATATATAAATATAAAAAACAGTTATTTCAAACTTTATTCATATATTTATTACTGTTTTTATTATATTTTTGAACAAATAAATACAGCTTTGGTTCTGATTTCGAACAATCTACATGATTTCAGTAGAGTTTGATGTTAAATCATCCAATACTTTTCGGTATTGAATAAAAATGTTTATTTAAAATACATCATTATTTATTTTATGCATTCTAGGATTGCTACAATTTGGCTAAAGAAGTCTCTTACAAGGCAGCGTATTCACTCAAACATCCATTGTGTCTGGAACAAACCTGTGATGCCTTAATTTGCTAATTACAATTTGTTGTGTCCTTTACTTGGCTGTTTACCAGTAATGTTGTCATCCCCAGGCACTTTACAATGAATATGTCCACTTCAAAGAAACCGAGATCCCTGCGCAGGAGAGAGAGAAGAGCCACATCGAGCACCTTTACAAGCTTTTGGAGGTGAGATAGACTGTTACGAAGATAAAAAGAGAATGACAGAGAGAGATTGAGGCTGACCTTGATTCTGCAGCTAAATGCAGGCGACACTGTTCACAAGAGGCACAGTGGAGCTGCACATGAACAGATTCAGGCTAATGTAGAGTGCAACACTGCCATGTGGGAGAGGTGGAAGACTGAAAATATAAAGGGATCACACATGCACACACTCAGAAAAACTAGGAAAGCTGCTTTTCATGTTAAAATGATTGATGTCTGTGGTTGTTGTTTAGGCTTGGATAGAGTTCGGGCGCATTAAGCTGCCTCAAGGGCTACACCCTAATGATCTGGAGGAGGAATGGGGAAAACTGATCCTGGAGATGTTGGACAGAGAGAAAGCAATGAGGCCTGCTGTGGAGAGGTTAGTGAGTCCACGTCTAGAAGAGATGATTGCTGCATTTAGAAGAGCTGTTTGAAAGGATTTTTTGATGCGTGTTGTTCTTAGGTTGGAGCTACTGCTACAGAAAGCCAATAAGATCCAGAACATGGCAGTAGATTGCGAGGAGAAACTCACGCTGGCGAAGAACACTTTGCAGGCTGTAAGTATGGGAGTAGAGTAGGATGTTAACTACTAGGCTAAATAGCACACAATGATCAGTTTTAATTAGAATTAAATATTTTGATTTCAGTATTGAAATAAACATAAATTGATTAGTACTACGTGCCTATTATTATCATATTGGCTGTTTATATAAAGCACATATTCTACATCCCTAATCCTACCCAATATTTAAACTTTACAACTACAAATTGGGAGTTTATTGAGGTAAAGGTCATAGTTAATGGGTTGTTAATGGCAAGAATTGGACCTTAATATGAACCTTGCTTGAATATTTAGCATTCAGAAATGTTTTGTGCTTCATTGTGTTTTCTCAGGACATGTCTCAGCTAGAGAATGGGCAGCCGGTGCGATGTGAGAATGAATTGGGGATGTATCTGCAGGACTGTGAGGCTTTAGTCAGACAGCTTCATCTTGACCTGCAGGTCCTCCGAGATGAGAAGTACTATCAAGTGGAGCAGCTGGCTTTCAGGTAAGAGAGAGAAAAACAGGCCACAGAGTGGAATTAGAGGCGAGAATGAAAATGAGTGCATTTCCATTTAAAATGTTTGGGCCTGTAAGATTTTATACAACATTTCTAAACATAGATCATTTTATCACATTATCACAGTTTATTTGCTATAAACTGATAACTATCAGCTGTTAAATTTTAATAACACAATTAGATAATACCAATTTAGGTCAACCATTTGCCAAGCAATGCTTAACTTTGCCAAGTCTGAGGTGTAAAAAGGTAACCTGGTAATACCACACTCTGCTACTTCGCTTTGATTCGTAGACAGAATCTGGAAGGGCATACTTGACAAGCGTTTACTTTCACATGGGGAGGCGCTTGTCTGAAGTTTTAAAATCATTGGTTACCCGTAAGCAAATCACATAACGTTTGGTTATGACGTGTGTTATGCGCCGGCTCACACTTTCACTGTAAACACAGGTATGCAGCAGGAAAAGAAAACCATAGAGCAAGTTTTGTTGGCTTTTTAACCTGATCCTCCGTGAGAGCAACCAAGGGGGACACAATCACAATTATTGCCTTGCTGGACTTTGGCCTCCCCAGTTTCTCGCTCACGATCAGTAACAATTGATAAATTAAACTTTTCCCAAAACCTTAACATCATCTCTATTCAAAATGTGAAACAAACACTCTTCTTGTTCAGGCTTCAGTTGGCAAATCCCAGGAATTTTCTCCACAACAGAGTGAATAGCATCCCGTGTCTCCATGTCCGCTGTCGTTTTCGATTTCCCTAAACTAAAATCCTAAACTCGGTGCTATGTCACGACTCTCAGCCCATCCTCTGTTTGTTGATTGGTCGGCTGTGTTGGAGCTGGAGGAAAACTGGGAGATGGTTTGCTATCTCAGACCGAGTAAAGAAAGCGATCTGAAATTGAGTGGAATTATGAAGTCTGGCATAGTCAGGCTAGTTAAAAAGTTGCATTAGCAATTGAAGAACAAAACATGTTAGCAAAATATGGTCAGGTCAAAGTGTCCGAATAATTTTTGATCACAGTTTTTTTTATAAATGTTATACATTTTAACTCCATTGTGTAATGAATCTTCTGGTATAATTTGTCACAGTTGACTTTATTTTGCTATCCTCACATAAATAGTGTATAAAAAAATATATAAATATAAATATCTGAATGTCTGAATAATCTTTAGTTTGACTTTATATTTATTTTTGAAAGAACTCCCTGTTTTGACCAAGGTTGTATTTAAATAAACAAAAATACATTAAAAACATTGTGAACTATTACGATTTGATTCATCTAATTTATTCCTGTGAATTTATTCCTGAATTTTCAGCAACCATTAGTCCTGTCTTCAGTGTCATATGATCCTTCAGAAATGATTCTAACTGGCAGATTTGGTGCTAAAAATGTCTAATTATGTTGAAAACAGTTGCTGCTTAATAATTTTTTGTGGAAACCTCAATACATGTTTTTCAGGATTAGTTTTTTCTCTCTTGTAGGGTGTCCTGTTTGCAGGAGGAGCTGGTCTCAATGCGCCTGCAGTGTGCCAGTGTGTACAGGAAGGGTCATTTCTCCACTGGGGGTCTGCTGGGAGAGCATGCGGGTCAGAAGGGTTCCTCAGGAGGTCTGGCTACGCTGGGAGCACAGACGCTTCTGGGTGCAGTGGGTGCTGCGGCGTCCCTGCTCAGACGGCCGATGTCTCGTGCAGACCTGGTAGCCATGTCATCATCTGAGGATGAAGGCAGTCTGCGCTTCATCTACGAGCTGCTGGGGTGGGTGGATGAGACGCAGGACCTGCTGGAGCGAGCCGAGTGGGGTTCTGATCTACCCTCTGTAGAACAGCACCTGCAAGAGCACCACATCATTCACACGGCAGTGGAAGAGCTTCTGAATAGCCTCAAAGAGGCTCGAAACTATGAGGTACATGAACTGTCACACACCTCTCACACAAGTTCTGATGTAGTCTCAGCAATGCAATACAATTTGTGACTGTGAAAAAATATTTAGGCCTGAGTAAAGCTCATGAATGGTTGTATGCAGGGTCTAGTGTGAATAGACTCCAGGAACAATACTGCACGCTTTTGCATAAGCAGTCATTTATTTAGTGATCTTCTCTCTCCCCCAGTCAAGGGTCTCGCCTAATCTACGTAGCAGTTACTCTGAGACTCTATCCAAGCTGGAGAACCAGTATTGCAAACTGCTGGTGAGTATTTCTGCTTTAGCATTATGCTAAGCAGGCATGTGTGAGTGTATTTGAGTTCATTATAGAGTGCATTATGGATATTACTGTTCTCTAATCTCATCAGGGTGTGACAGAGTGCGTCCTTACAAAAGCAGAATACTGAATGCTTGAGTTTGACGTGCATAAGAGTGCTGTAAAACACCTGCTCTTGACAATAAATCCACACCCACACATGTCTCCTTAATTCAACCGAATCAGTTTTCCATGAAAATCCTGCAATTGTTCAAAAGACCTGTGAGGGTGCTTTGCTGATCTCGGGAAAATCCTCAGACTGAGCGGTGGCCCGTGTCATATGGCCAGTGTTATGTATGTTGTTTTGTGTTGTCGCAGGAACATTCGTCATGGCGACTGCGTTGCCTAGAGAGCCTTCGAACTTTTGTGTCCCACTGCACTGAGGAGCTGATCTGGCTCAATGAGAGGGAGGAGGAGGAGCTGGCCTTCGACTGGAGCGACAGCAACACCAACATGGCTGCCAAAAGAGAGCAATATGCTGTAAGACTCATCATACTACCACTGGCCACTACATGTTCCTTTACTGATATTGAGATGGTTTTTGCTTTTTGACATACAAACGAGATTATCAAAAAACAAGAAAATGTAGGTGCGTTGGTTGTTTATTGGATTTTGGAATGGATTGGAGTGGAATAAGAATGGAAAAAGATCAATAAAATGCATTAACAAATCAGATGAGGTGATTTTTCCCTCCATTCTGACTTTGATGTTGTTACAGTTGGACATTACGTTATTTTGGTTTTGAGCAATATCTCAAATTCTCCTTACTCTCTCTTAGGAGATGAGGTCAGAGCTGGAGGTAAAACAGGAAGTGATGCACTCTCTCCAGGAGACAGCTGATCACCTGTGTCAAGAGAACCACCCAGCCAAGCAAACAGTGGAGGTGAGCTGTTATACCAATATGAACAATCTACACTCAACTGATCTAAGAATAGGCTGCATTTACACTGTAAATCATAATGATCTTTTGACCATATCCAATTTTTTTGAAACACATTTTTACATTAACTTCAGACAGAACTGGTATCCAATATCTGTGTTTACATTAATTCCCGGAAAAAAAAGTGTCAGTGATCACTTTAGTATGCACATGGAAGACCCTCGGGTTTTGATTGGCTGTTCTATTAAAATGATTTATATAATTCAGATCGAGTGGCCATTATTATTTACCAGCATGGACAACAGCTGTCATCTTTTGCAGCACAAAATCTGACTGAACAGATACAGACTGGAAAATAACAATAATTTTATTTTGTTATTTTATCTACAGCTCGAAAAGGTAGAGTTCTTATTTGAAATAAAGTAGCGCCAAGGTGATATTTATTTAAATTAATTCCAATGAATTAATGAGGGAGAGAGAGAGAGAGAGAGAGAGAGAGATTGGATATTTATCCAATTAAAATACTGCATATAGGATTATAAAATGATTGTATCTTATGCAGATTTTTGTGTGCAATATGTGTGCAACAAATTACAGTGTTTCAGATGTGATCAAAAATCTTTTTTTGTACCAGTGTAAAAACATAGTTGTATAACATAGTGATATCAGATTTAGAACACAGTCGTGACCTGTTGACCTTCTGATCACAGGCTTACAGTGCTGCCCTGCAGACGCAGTGGCAGTGGATCAAAGAGCTCTGCATATGTGTGGAGCAGCATCTCAAGGACAACACTGCCTACTTCCAGGTACTGAGTCAAGCTTTTCAATGGAATTGCATTCAGAATTGCATTTGTAACACAGGGTTTTAATGACATATTTTTGTTTTATAGTTTACGAGTGATGCACGGGACTGTGAAAGCTATCTGCGTCAACTACAAGACACCATTAAGAGACAGTACACCTGTGATAAGAACAGTAGACTCGGTAGACTGGAAGACCTGTTGCAGGACTCCATGGTGGGTCTTTCCTATTTATAAAAACAGCTTTAAACATATACAGGTGCTGGCCATATAATTAGAATATCATCAAAAAGTTTATTTCACTAATTCCGTTCAAAAAGTGAAATTTGTATATTATATTAATTCATTACACACAGACTGATATATTTCAAATGTTAATTTATTTTATTTTATTATTTTGATGATTATAACTGATAACTAAGGAAAATCCCAAATTCAGTATCTCAGAAAATTTGAATATTGTGAAAAGGTTCAAAATTGAAGACACTTGGTGCCACAATCTAATCAGCTAATTAATTCAAAACACCTGCAAAGGCCTTTAAATGGTCTCTCAGTCTAGTTTTGTAGGCTACACAATCATGGAGAAGACTGCTGACTTGACAGTTGTCCAAAAGACGACCATTGACACCTTGCACAAGGAGGGCAAGACACAAAAGGTCATTGCAAAAGAGGCTGGCTGTTCACAGAGCTCTGTGTCCAAGCACTTTAATAGAGAGGCGAAGGGAAGGAAAAGATGTGGTAGAAAAAATTGTACAAGCAATAGGGATAACTGCACCCTAGAGAGGATTGTGAAACAAAACCCATTCAAAAATGTGGGGGAGATTCACAAAAAGTGGACTGCAGCTGGAGTCAGTGCTTCAAGAACCACTGTGCACAGACGTATGCAAGACATGGATTTCAGCTGTCGCATTTCTTGTCAAGCCACTCTTGAACAACCGACAGCGTCAGAAGCGTCTCGCTTCAAAAAGGACTGCACTGCTGCTGAGTGGTCCAAAGTTATGTTCCCTGATGAAAGTAAATTTTGCATTTCCTTTGGAAATCAGGGTCCCAGTGTCTGGAGGAGGAGACGAGAGGCACAAAATCCATGTTGCTTGAGATCCAGTGTTAAGTTTCTAAAGTCAGTGGTGGTTTGGGGTGCCATGTCATCTGCTGGTGTTGGTCCACTGTATTTTCTGAGGTCCAAGGTCAATGCAACCGTATACCAGGAAGTTTTAGAACACTTCATGCTTCCTGCTACTGACCAACTTTATGGAAATGCAGATTTCATTTTCTAAAAGGACTTGCCAAAGCTACCAGTATCTGGTTTAAGGACCATGATATCCCTGTTCTTAATTGGCCAGCAAACTCGCCTGACCTTAACCCTAAAGAAAATCGATGTGGTATTGTGAAGAGGAAGATGCCAGACCTAAGAATGCAGAAGAGTTGAAGGCCAATATCAGAGCAACCTGGGCTCTTATAACACTTGAGCAATGTCACAGACTGATCGACTCCATGCCACGCCGCATTGCTGCAGTAATTCAGGGAAAAGGAGCCCCAACTGAGTACATGATCATACTTTTCATGTTCATATTTTTCAGTTGGCCGAGATTTCTAAAAATATTTTCTTTGTATAGGCCTTAAGTAATGTTCTAATTTTCTGAGATATTGAATTTGGGATTTTCCTTAGTTGTCAGTTATAATAATCAAAATTAAAATAAATAAACATTTGAAATATATCTCTCTGTGTGTAATGAATGAATATAATATACAAGTTTCACTTTTTGAATGGAGTTAGTGAAATAAGTCAACTTTTTGATGATATTCTAATTATATGACCAGCACCTGTATTACGGATTCTATTTTTATTTACTGAATAAGAATTCTGATTATGCTAAAATAGTACATACCGTATTTTCCGGTCTATAAGTCGCACTTCTTTTCATAGTTTGTTTGGTCCTGCAACTTATAGTCAGGTGCGACTTATTTATCAAAATTAATTTGACATGAACCAAGAGAAATGAACCAAGAGAAATGAACCAAGAGAAAACATTACAGTCTACAGCCGCGAGAGGGCGCTCTATGCTGCTCAGTGCTCCTGCAACTGTTAATCTGTTATGTAAAACATACCGGGTGTCCTGACATTTTATCCTACCTGTCAGATTTTCCTACCTGGGTTTACTGCGCGTGCGCACATCAATATTGCGTCCTTTTTCTCATGCTAAACAATGATATTTAATGTATCTGCAATACTGTAAGAGTAGGTCTAGGGTTGGGGTAGGTGTAGACTTTAATAAAATGTAATCTAATTGGTAGAAAATAATATTAACTGTTGGTTTCCTGTAGCTGTATCCCTTCTAGCTACAACCGCGAATATAACACATAATTACTGTATTTGCAGTACTGTAAGGGTAGGGTTTAGGGTTGTGGTAGGTGTAGACATTAATAAACCATAACTTTACAGTAGCATTTTTCGTTGTCAAATTGTACTACCCACTGTTTTAATTGGAGGTAGGAAAATCTGACAGCGTAGGACAAATCTACAGAACACCAGGCACCTATTCAGCCTGTTGTTCTGTGTACTATTGTGTACCGTTAGCTGAATAACTTGCCTTTCCAGATTACCTATATCTGTTCTTGGTCTTGGATTTTGTTAAATAGATTAAGTTACTGTATTTTCTGGACTAGAAGTCGCACTTTTTAGGTCTTGCGACTTATAGTCAGGTGCGACTTATTTATCAAAATTAATTTGACATGAACCAAGAGAAATGAACTAAGAGACATGAACCAAGAGAAAACATGACCGCCTACAGCCACGAGAGGGCGCTCTATGCTGCTCAGTGCTCCTGTAGTCTACACTGAGCAGCAAAGAGCGCCCTCTCGCGGCTGTAGACGGTAATGTTTTCTCTTGGTTCTAAATAAATGCGACTTATAGTCCAGTGCAACTTATATATGTTTTTTTCCTCATCATGACGTAATATTTCAGTTAACAGTTTTCATTTAATGTTTTCAGGAGTAAGCTACAGGAGCACTGAGCAGCATACAGCTCTTGGTTCTTGGTTCTAAATAAATGTGACTTATAGTCCAGTGCGACTTATATATGTTTTTTCCTCATCATGACGTATTTTTGGACTAATGCGACTTATACTTAGGTGTGACTTATAGTCCGAAAAATACGGGTACTTACAGTAGCTGATTCGGGAGCGCCAGACTGTCGTAGCAAAGTCAGAATTACATCCTCTCCTAAGTTCACAAAACGGGTGTCCATAAATTGCATTGCTGTTCTGTTGTAAGTAACATTAATCTTAAAGATTCCTAAATGCATCTACTTTCGGAAGACCAAATAAAGTGCTTTTGCATTCACCTAGATACACACAGCCTCTCCCTGACACGGCTGCTTCAACACTAACTGTTGCACTTACTGAAACCACGCCTTCTTTCTTTGCGTGAACATTTGGGCGGCATTACGCAAATATTTCCACATAGTGACGTAGACATGTGAGGGCGTGTTTGAATGAGCTGTTTTGGGGGGCATGGCAGTCTTAGGTTTGATTAAAGAATATCTCTTTGGATTTGAGACAGATCTTCTTTATGCACCATGAGCTTGTAACACTCCAAAGAGAAAGGAAAAACTGAAATCCCATTATATGACTTTAAACATTTGATGTCTCAAAAAAAAATTACATTTGAGATTTGGCATGTTTTCCATAATTTCACCTTTTGTAGTTCTGAAAAATCCTCAGCGGTTTTGATGAATTTTAACCACATGCTGATATGCAGTCAAGTTTAATATCAGATGTTAAATTCCTGCAGCGAGTGTAATGTTATTAGCTCTTCCTGTCGGCCTCCGCTTCCCAAAGTCAGAACTAATGACGGCCTTTCATTTCCCTAAAGCTATTGCAAAAGTCATTAATCTATAATAGTGAAAGAAAACAAATATTTATCATCATGAAAGCACATTTGTGTTGAGTTTAACACAGGGCAAGGAAATATGAGTATTAATGGAAGAAAATATTCTGATTAATGCATTTAAATATTTATTGAATTAAGAGTTTATGGAAGTTTATGTGTTCTGACTGAAAAAATTAATTATGGCCACTTATAATGCAACATTAAGTTACTCTTCATAATTTAGTGCTGTTATCTGTTTTGCTGCTTGATTGACTTTCTTACGTTTTATTTTTCAGGAGGAGAAAGAACAATTGATTGAATACCGCAGCACAGTGGCCAGCCTTGTTGGCCGAGCCAAGTCTGTAGTCCAGCTCCGTCCACGCAGTGCAGATAGTAACCTGGTCACCACCACGCCAATTCGTACCATTTGTGACTACCGACAAATAGAGGTATAACATGCTCCAGATACCTCACCATCACAATTTGCTTTGCCTTAATTTACCACATCTCAACCCTGCATTGATCTTTTTGCTCTTAAGAACTGAGCTAAGATCACATCTGGGAAATGAAAGTGATCCTAATTCAGTTTTTCAGAGTTTTACGTTTGTAGCCCACTCCTACCCCACCTGAACAGAAAGTATTTTAGCTTTTACATCACTAGCCAGAGTCTGTCCACACATATTTAGTCATAAACCGCCCAGAAGCTGTGAAGGCAAGTATAATGGGAAAAGCTGCCATTTACTAAAATATATCCAGAAGGTCTGACCTCTGTTTGCCTATTTAGCTGTTAGCAAAGAATTCTGGAGAAGTGGAGGTGTGGTATATCATGAGTGATGAACAGACATGCTATAGCATATCTAATCTGTTAATCTGAATATATGACGCTCTTCATTCAAGCATCGCATACTCTGTTTAAATGATGAAATGAGATGCTGTCGTTTACTGAATATTCATTTGAATGCAGAATACTCATAAACGCTCATACACTCTCCCAGCTGCGGCCCTGTTTCTTTTCCTGATCATATTATCTCAGTCAGACGAGGTCTGCTAAATGCCCAAAAGTAATCTTTTTCTCCCTCCTTATCCCCGTCCCACCCCCCTTTTCTCTGCCCTCCCCCACTTTTCCTCCTTTTCCTTTTTCCCTCCATTGATCCCCATCTTTCTCTCTCTGTTCCCCTCTTTTTCCCTTCCTCTTTATGTGTGTCTGCGGGGCTGGGCAAGGCCAACTCTCAGGTACTATTGCCGACCGTCCTCCTCTTCTGACCTTTGCTCTCTGGCCTGGTCCTGCACACAAGGGACCCCTGCTTTATCTCAGGCGTCCTGTACATTGTTAATGTGAAATAGCACATATCTATTGTGAATTTGGTGCTTTACCAGCCCAATAAATCATTTATATTCTATGGTGAGAGCATGTTGACTTGCGATGTCATTTTAATGATAATAGATTTATTAGTCACCAGCAGGTGGTAACCCTCTGTTAGTTTACTTTTTTTTTTTTACCAATATGTTCTGTATTGAGATGTGTAATGTTCTCTGTGTGCAAGGGATAGGGTGAGAGTTGAGGTGAGACACTAGAAAGTGCTCTCATATTTATTTGATTTTAATATGCTTAAATCACCGGCTTTCCGTTTTATGTTGCCTTGAGGGTTATTGATGACTTATTATTGATGAAAAAGATGAGTGCTTTTGAAAAAAATTTGCCAGGTCGGTTGTAAAGATATGTTAGTGCAGTAAGGCATTATTCCATGAAATTCATATTCCACGTATTTCAGCTCATATGAAGGCCATTAGCATTAACATTTTATTCCTCATCCTTTAGTTAATATTTTGAATCCCTTTACTTTTTAATCAACATTGACCGTCAGCTCAGTGTTTCAAATCCTCTCTCCCTTACCTGTTATGTTTTCTCCATCTATTTTTCTGTCTCTCCATCTTTTTCTCTTTCTCAGATCACGATCAGCAAAGGAGAGGAGTGTGTACTGGAGGATAACTCTCAGAGGACTAAGTGGAAGGTCATCAGTCCTACAGGAAATGAGGCCATGGTGCCATCTGTGTGTTTCACCATTCCTGCTCCTAATCAGGAGGCCATTGACACTGCCAGCAGGTACAGCACACGGAACCTCACAGCTTCCTTACAAACACGTTAATAAGGATCTCATGTACAAGTAGGAAGAGGTCTTCAGCAATGTGGTATATTTTCAAATTGAAACAATGTTTATGCTATGGAGACGGATTACACACATAAAATGTTTTCACTTTGGCCCAAGTAGCCACCCAGAATGCAATGCAGAATTAATTGTTAGCCAAAATAAAAACTATTTAAAAAAAAAGAAAACTCATTAATGGAAATAAAGCTGAAATTAAACAAAAATATTAAATGAAAAACATGAGTTAAATATTTAAAATGGAAAAAAAAATGTATTAAATGTTGGTTGAAGTACAGTTCTAAAATTACTCTAAATAGAAAATATAAAACAAATTAAACAAGACAAAAGCACATAAAAAAATTACTAATTGCATTAAATTTAAAATGAAAACTGAGAATATGATAATAAAAGCTCATTCAAAATATTAATAAAAAAAACAGTGGTACGTCCACAATATTAAAATAAAACGGGCAAACACAACTTAAATTTTCTTACGAAAATACGGTTTGGTTTTTATTATTTTATTTATTTAGAAAGATGAATTGTGCACTACAGCACAAAAACCAATTAATATTGCATACATTTTGTATTGTATTTGTATTATATTCTATTGTATTTTTTTATTGCATAATCAACTTTGTAAACTATGTAATGTGATTTTTTCACTTTCCATAGAATGGAGCAGATGTACCAGAATGTCATGTCTCTATGGCACCAACTGCATGTTAACATGAAGAGTGTGATCTCCTGGAACTACCTGCAAAAAGACATAAGAAATATTTCCTCCTGGAGTCTGGACACAGTTAGTTACACAAGTTTCACCAATTTCCCATATACTCCCTTATCACAGCACTATCAGAGGTTTATCATAAACATGTTTCTGTTTCTCTAGATGCGCTTGCAGGCTCCAGCAGAGAGGCAGCAGGCTTTAGACAACCTTGAAGCCCACTTGTCTGACTTCCTCACAGACAGTCGCGAGAGCTCCCTTTTCACTCCAACTGAACGGCGTGAGCTAGAGAGAGAAGCTGAGAACTGCCGTGAACATTGCCAAACACTGCGGGTCACTTTGGAGACAGGTAAGTTGTTATTGTGTGTATTAATTACTTATGAAAACATATGACATGGTGCTAATTTATTTTCTATGTTTTGTCTTTTAGTGGAGAAGGATGAGTTGGCGTCTCGCGCTTACCTCTCCGAGCTGCAGAGCATCAAGTCCCATCTGGAGGATGCAGAGAGCAGACTGATGCGTGGCATGCAGACTCCACACCCCAGCACAATATCAGGAGATGTGGCAGACAATGCAGTTCACATAGCAGAGCAAGAGGTGAGGAGTGATCAGCACAACTACTCCCTCTACTGGTCAATCCCCTCCATAACCAATCTGCATGACCGGTTTTAGCTGATGCACATTAATAAAGCAGTCCAGTGTATCTGCAATTATGGAAAATACTGTAAATTCTACAAAAATGATTTTAAAGTTTTAGTTAGCAATAACAACTTTGACCTCATTCATTGTTTTTACAAACACAGTACAATCACTTTCAGTCATTGAAATATGTCACACTAATATAAGTTCATAGTATATATATATTTCAGTCAATACGATATAATTCCAATATCGATATGAACACTATAAAAAAATCACAAAAACTGCCAAGAACACACACAAGAGACGTCTGTACATACATTACAAATTTATTTTCCAAGTCTATGACACCTCATAAAAAAACACATAATATTTTAGAAAAAAACAAAAACAGCACAGATAAATTAATGTTCACCTTTTATTTGTATTTAGCCTTTATACAAACAATGTGAAATCACTTCTTCAAAACATTCAGTGCTTTGAAAAATTTGAAATCTCTGTCAAATAATCTTCTCAGACTCACCTTATCAATATTAATATCTTTAACTTCAAACTATAGGCTAACATACACTACCAGTCAAACGTTTTTGAACTGTAACATTTTTAATGTTTCTAAAGAATTATCTTCTACTCACCAAGCCAGCATTTATTTGATCCTAAATTTAATTTATTCCTGTGATTTCAAAGATATATATTTTTGAGATGATTACTCCAGTCACATGATCCTTCAGAAATCATTCTAATGTGCTGATTTGCTGCTCAATAACAATGTATTATTATTTTTAAAACATCAGGTTTCTTTGATGAATAGAAAGTTCAGAATAACAGCATTTATCTGAAATAGAAATATTTTGTAACACTATAAATGTCTTTATCCTCACTTTTAATAAAGTTAAAGCATTTTTGCTAAGTAAAAGTATTAATTTCTATTAAAAAAAAAAGTATAAATCCCCCCCCCCCCCCCAAAAAAAAAGAAATCATACTGTCTCCAAGTATTATATATACATTTATGAATATAGATATATCGGAAATGTGTTTAAAAATCAAATCACCGTTATTGAAGAAAATTATATGGCGATAGATATTGATATTGAATTATTGTCCAGCCCTAATCATGACTAGTAGGCTGTTTATGAATGCACCTCTTGACTCCAGTTGAGTCATCAAAACTTTTGTAATTTTTTGCTAGAAGAGAAAGACTGGCTTAAATGTGCATATTGGTTTAATTTTCAGTCTTCTTTTTTATTTCATTCAAATTAATAGTTCATTTTGTCAGGTTTTAGGACTAGCTACATTACCGAATGGATATACCTCAAATCTAACAGACATGGACTAAAAGCTGCAAAAGACATTCAAATTTCAAGTAGTCTGAAAACAAAAGAAATGTAATAGGACCAATCTTTTAATGGTTTCCCAGAAGCTGCAGCAGGATCTGAAAGGTCTTCAGTCAGATTTGGGTGAAGTGTCCCGTCGCTGTGTGAGCTTCTTTGAGGAGAAGCCTTCCTCTTCCAGTGTGCCTGTCCTGCGCTCTGAGCTCAACCTGGCCGTAGAGCACATAGAGAAACTCAACTCCCTCTCCTCTGTTTATCTGCAAAAGTACGTACACAGTCATTTCTATTCATGTATTCTAATTAGTCATCAAGGCTTGTTTAGCCTTAGGGACAACCATTATTTGAGTGTCTGTTTCTCTGCATCTGCCAGATTGAAGACTGTTGATGTGTTGATGAGAAGCCTGCAGGCTGCAGAAAGTCAAGTGAAAAAGTATGAGAGTCGACTGAGTGAAGAGGATATTGTCCCCGCTGATACTGCTGCAATCCAGGCCTTGGGAGAGCAGTTAAATGTGAGACACGCAGACACTTCAGTACTGTTCTCTGAAGTCCCCTTATAATTTTTGCATCAGAAAATTTTTATTTTTTTATAGAAATATCAAGATTCTCTGTCATGTCGGTTTTACTATTTTGCAAATTGTCTGAGCATTACAGCCAAACTAATAGATAGTTCGTAGATAGGCCAAAGTGGGCAAAGAAACAAATCTTTGTCATTATTTTTGTCTTATTTATCAAAAAAAAATAAGAACAAAGACACAAATTACAACTACACATAATATATAAATAAAACAAATAGTGCTTTATTCACAGGCCCAATAGGTGTATTTAGCAGGGGCATTCAATAAACTGAATGAAAAAATAAAACACTAGCATACTCTGTATGTCACGCTATTGCAGAAATGGCATTCAGAGCTGGAGGAGCAGGATCACATATTCAACAGTCTGAGTTTAGAGGTCCAGCAGGCTAGAGAGGTCGGAAACCAGCTCAACCAGCTGCACCCTGACCGCAGCCCAGAACTGGACCGCTACCAGGAGAAAGCACAACAGCTCACAGAGAGGTGGAGCGGAGTGCGCAGGCAAATGGAGACACGGTGAGTTGTTTCAAAGTCAAACTACCGATATTTTCTGTAATATTCCAGATTATAACAGAAATCATAATGTCCTACAGGCGAGCAGATCTGGAGATGCTGGGTTCGGCGCTGCAGCAGTACAGAGAAGGCCACTCCTCTCTCATCCGCTGGATAGAGGAGACCACCGATAAACAGGAGAACACACAACCTGAGCAGACGGACAGCAGAGCTTTGTCAGAGCAGCTCGCACAGCAAACGGTAAGAGGCGACACTTATATTGATGAATACTTCCACGTGTTGTAAAACAGATGAGTGTTTGATTCAGTATCTGTTCTTCTGTAGGCATTGGTGGTTGAGATTGAACAGAACCAGGTCAAACTGGATGAATGCCAGACGTACTCTAAACAGTACTGCGCTGCTGTTAAGGTAAGCACTCTGTCAAAGTGACTAGTGTCGGCTACTGCTTACTGCTAGTCATTATGGAGAAATGGAAACACAAACACTTGCTACACAATTTTTTTTTTCTTTTCTTTCTTCTATGTTATGCACTAGGACTATGAACTCCAGCTTATGACGTTCCGAGCTTTTGTTGAATCAACCCAAAAGTCTCCTGTGAAAAGGAGGAGGATGCACTCTTCATCTGATGTCATTACACATGAGGTGCATGCAGAAAAACCTGGCTCATATCACATTCATTTGATATATTTATAAAATATTAGTTTGCATCTTGACTTCAGATGCTTTAATCTCGGTTTTCTACTGTGTCTTAGTTTATGGATTTACGCACGCGCTACACAGCTCTGGTTACACTGACAACACAACATGTCAAGTATATCAGTGATGCACTGCGGCGACTAGAGGAGGAAGAGGTATGTTATGGTTTTTTAAGCCTCCTACTTTAAGTATTTTTTAACCTACTGTACACAAGTATTTGCATAATAAGGACAACAATCAGATTTCATCATAAAATGTATGCTTAATGAAAATGTTTCCGCTTTGTGGTACAGAAAGAGGTGGAAGAGGAGAGGCAGGCACGAGTGGGCCAGGTCTCAGAGCTGCTCGGCTGGGTCAAGGGCCTACAGGAGCGTGCTGGCAGATCTGCCGAGCCATCACTTGCTGCACAGCAGGTACATTTCAAGTGTTATCTATTAGAATATTACCTATTTTTAAATGCTCAACAGACAGTAGTGTATCAGTCAACACCGAGTAGATTGGTTGTGTTAAGTGCATTTGAAAATACTGTATCTGTCTAACTTCTAGGCTATTAGTGAGCAGCTAGCAGCTAAAAAGGAGGAAGTTGCTGAAGCTATCAGGAGCACCCAAGTCTTCCTGATGTCAAAACAGGCCAGCAAGTGAGTTTGCACTATACAACCTTCATCAGCGGTTCTCAGACTCTCCATACCAAGTGCTGCCAAGTCAGATCACTCAATGTCAAAGCATTTATTCCAGGTCATTCTGCAACAACTAAAAAAAAGTATTAATATTTACAGTAACCCCGGGCCACTTGAGGTTGTTTTGTATACAATAGTTTAAGAGCAACTGCACTACATCCATGAAAATGTTAAATATGCATGCACTTACTTAAACACAAATGCATACATTGTTATTAATGAAGCACATTTATCTGTAGGCTGTCTCCTGAAGAGCGCGCGCAGGTGGTCTCCCAGCTGGATGAGCTGACGGCCACCTACACTCAATTGTGTGACAGTTCTGCCGCACAGTTGCAACAACTGGAGGAGCAGCTGGCCAAAGAGGAGAAGCGCAAGGTAGAGTTAGAGGAGCAAGAGAAAGTCAACAGTGGCAGAAGTGTTCAACTTTGCCAAAGCGTGCTTCAACAGCAAAAAGCCTGTCTTGAAATGCTTCTGAATTATATTGCTTTGAACAGCTTTCTTCGTTACGGTCAAGCATCGTCAGTGTGCTAGAGATTTGCTACAGCAGTGTGTATGCGTGAGCTACAGCGAGTGAATCATTTTTGTGTCTTTTTTTATGTTGCCTGTCACGTGTGGTTTAACATTCATCACCACGCTCATACATCTCACAGACATCGTCTTATTTAACAGTTATAAAAAATGTATAGCATGGTGTGAAAACTAAATCATTCCTATTTTCTACAATATGCCTAATATCATGTCATCAACATCATCCTTATTGTCATTATTAATCAAGCACATCTGCTTAAACGCAACTCATCGGCTCATTAGAGTAGAATAGTGTGACTTTTTTGCATCAGAAACTGCTTCTTTAGCCACTTTAGTGTCCATCAAAGCCCATTTGAGCTCATTTCATTTAAATAAGGCACATATAAACATATAAATGTAAAGGCATACTTGTCATTGCATTCATATTGTTTAGTTGCCACATTTGGTCACGAACATTGTGTAGAACTGTGCACCCATACATACATCAGCCATTATGTAGTGGTTACTGTGTGAAGAATGCTATGTTTGTGTTTGAATGGCTAAAAGGTAAAGATATAAACAAGATCGATTCATAAGAAAGCAATCGTTCAAATATTTTTCCTAGGGATATTGGTATAGACTGAGCGCAAAAAGCCAGCTATGCACCTCACTCTTTGAGCATGATGTGTCCAGATCACAGCTATGTTTGTTTGTGTGTTTGTATGTGTGATATTGTCTGTTTTGAGTCCATGTCTTTAATACTGTAATTCTTTGTGAAATTTAATGAGCATTTTGCTTCAAAATCACTAACAGCTGCACGGAGAAAATGTAAGACATCTCAGGACTGGGTGTGAGAATAAAATGTGTTAATAGGAACGCAGGACTATCCTTAGTTGACTAGTAACTTGAACTTGAATTGAATTGAACTAGTAATAAGAATTCATATATGCCAGCCAAGATCTTCACACATTCATAGGTAAGTCTAAAAACAAATATTTAGAAAAACTCAGTGTATGAAATTCAGTAATAGAGGTATGAAAATGTAGATAGTCAGTCCCGGGCAGCATATCAGGCAGCTGGAGTGTGGCATGCAGAACGCTAACATCCGGCTTCTCACCCTATCGCGCCTCAAACCGCCGAACCCTCGGCCTGTCAGTGTGTGTGCGTCTAAGGACCACCTCACACGGTAAGTAGTGCTTGCTTTCTCTTACCGTTGCTTTCTTTCTGACCTAGCAATATATTCTCAAGATCCCTTTTCCCTTTTCTTTGGCTTTTTTCTCTTTTCTTTGGTGTAAATTAAAAGTTCAACTTGTGCATTTTTGCTTTTTTTTCACATTGCAGTGCTGTGCTGCCAAATGTCTTTTGCATGTTCAAAATGTAATGTTTTTAATGATGAAACTTGATATCTGTGTTCTTTTGTGAATGAATAAATGCATGAATGTTAGTATCAAGATGATTGCTTTTTATGCTAATTTAATTTACTTCAGCTATGGTGGTGGGCAGTTTTCTCTTTCCCTCCAAAATTAAACTGTGAATAAAAATACACTGCAAATTCAAATAAGAAGCATTTTTAAAATGTATGATTTTATTTATTTATTTATTTTATTTCCATAGGGCCAAGAGATCATCGCTGGAGTAATTGACCTTGGCACCATGGAAACCTTTCCAGTTTTCCAGGCAGCACAGCATGGCCTCATAGATCAAGATACCTGCCTTGTACTGTTGGAGGCACAGGTCGTCATGGGTGGTCTATTCCAGCCTGACTCCCCTGATAAACTGTCATTAGATAAGAGTCTTTCCAGTGGTTTGATTGATCAACATACCTACCAATCACTGAAAGAGTTAGAGACTGCCCTTGGTCTTGTCAACACAGTAAAATTTGCAGAGGGTCAGGAATTACCTGTAGCCACTGCTGTGAAAGAAGGTGTCATAAAGGAGCTGATGGGGCTCCGTATACTTGAGCTGCAGATAAGCACTGGAAGCCTGAAGGCTGGTTCCAGTGGAGAAATAGTCAGCATGGATAATGCAAGGGAGAGGGGATTGTTATCCCCTGATCTTTGCCAAAAGCTACAATCCTGTCTTCACCGGCGAGAACTTATTGATCCAAACACAGCAGAAAAACTAAGTCTGGTTGACTTTCAAAAGCGATGTGTTCTCAACCAGGAGAAGGGTCTGCGTTTATTTCCAGTTAAACAGAAGCCAGGAGGAACTGTCTGCTTATGCTCTGGCAGAAAGGTGGGAATATTCCGAGCTGTTCAAGAGGGGCTTATCGATCGGCATGTCACAGTTCGACTTCTGGAGGCTCAGTTGTTTGCTGGGGGTATCTCAGACCCCCGCTCAGGACACAGATTGACTGTTAATGAGGCTGTCCTGCATGGCCTGATGGATCAGGACTTGGCCTGCACCCTCATGACACGACAGCTACAAACAGGAGGAATAATAGATCCTGTCAGTGGGGAGCGTCTAGAGTTGGATGAGGCCATAAAACGAGACCTTCTCTCTCCTCGCATAGCCTTGCATGTTCTGGAATCTCTCCAGGCCTTTACGGCAGTAATGTGGCCAGAATCAGGCGAGCTGCTTCCTGTAAGCGAGGCACTTCAGCAGGGTGTTGTCAGTAGAGAGCTTGCTGCAAAAGCCTTGAGAAAACGCCATTCTGTTGGTGCGGTATATCTGCCTGAGACTGGACAGGTGGTCCCTCTCCGTCAAGCTGAGAAGATACTTAAGCCACAGGCAGTGGAGATCCTAAAACACATCCAGGTTCCAGATGTCCTTCCCCATGTGTCTCCCTCAAGTTCCTCATACATAAAGCGATTAAGTTCTGGATCTGCGTATTCTTCATCACCCCTTGCCTCACATGCAGATATCAATTATGACTTTCCCATCATGGAGGAAAGCAGGTCAGAAGAGCAGGTTCAAAACCACCTTCTCAGTCAAGTGATGACACACAGCTACATTAATGCTCACTCAGGAGAACGCCTAGTCTTACTAGAACCAGAATTGGTAGAACTAATATGTAGAAATGTCAAAACTGCAAACGTTGCCAGACCAGTTAGAGTTATGCTGGACAGCAAAGCTATGAGTGGGATTGAAGAGGAAAAAAATGAAGAACTCAAAATTTCACAACATGAAATTGCCTGCAGGGACTCATATATGGAAGAGACTGTAGGAATGACAGGGGAAAAACTTGCACCCTTGATGATCACCAACAGAACCTTTAAAGAGCCTTTGCATAAAGTCGTTGTGCAAAAGAAGGTTCTATCATCAGAAGAGTATGAACAACACAAGATAAAAGATAAAATTGCTGGCAAGATAACTGATAAAGGAGAGGTAGTAGAAAGAACAGAAGATCTAGCACCATTGACGGAAACAAACATTACAGAGCTTTCAAATAAACAGATTCAACAAGAAGAGGTTTTGTCATCAAGAGACTATGTAGAACCCAAGATTAAAAAAGATGACACTGACAGCAGAAATACTGACATGGGTAGGACTATAGAAGGAGCAGGGGAAGAACTTGCATGCTTGACAGGCATTGTCCGAACTTCTATAGATCCTTTACATGCAGAGGTTTGGCAAGATACATTTCTATCATCAAGAGAATGTGAAGAACCCAAGATTAAAAAATATGAAATTGAGAGCAATAACACTAATGTGGGTGAAAGTATCAAACTGGCAGAGAAAGATTTTATAGTGCCTTCACATAAAGAGAACTTGCAGGAGAAAGTTCTGTCACCAGGAAGACATGAAAAACCCAAGCTTTTGAAAGGTAAAATTGCCTGGACAAACACTGACACAGGTGAGACAGTAGAAAGAGCAGAGGAAGATCTTGCACCCTTGACAGGCACAGAAGAATCTTTTATGGAGCCTTCACGTGCAGTTTGGCAAGAGAAAGTTCTGTCATCAGGAGAATGTGATGAATCTATAATTTTAAAGGGTAAAATTGCCTGGACAAACACTGATATAGGCGAGACAGTAGAAAGAGCAGAGGAAGATCTTGCCCCCTTGACAGGCACAGCTAGAGATTTGATAGTGCCATTACATAAAGAGAACTTACAAGAGAAAGTTCTATCATCAGGACAATATAAAGAACCCAAGATTAAAAAAGATAAAACCTCCAGCAAGGAGACTAACATAGTTGAGACAAAAGAAAGACCAGAGGAAGAAGCTGCAGCTTTAACAGGCTCAGAAATAACCTTTATAGAGCCTACATGTGAAGTTGTTTGGCAAGATAAAGTTCTGTCATCAGGAGAATATGAAGAACCCATTATTAAAGGTAAAATTGCCTACAAGATCACTGGTATGGGTGAGATGAGAGAAAGAGCAGAGGAAGATGTTGCTCCCTTGACAGATGCAGGCATTGCTTTTATAGAGCCATTAAATAAAGACAATTTACAAGAGAAAGTTCTTTCATCAGGACAACCCAAGATTAAAAAAGATGAAACCGTCAGCAAGAAGACTGTCATAGGTGAGACAAAAGAAAGACCAGAGGAAGATATTGCAGCTTTAACAGGCACAGAAATAACCTTTATAGAGCCTACACATGAAGCTGTTTGGCATGAGAAAGTTCTGTCATCAGGAAAATATGAAGAACCTATGATAATGAAAGGTAAAATTGCCTACAAGATTACTGGTATGGGTGAGATGATAGAAAAAGCAGAGGGAGATCTTTCACCCTTAACAGGCACAGAAGAATCTTTTATGGAGCCTTCACATGTAGTTCGTCAAGAGAAAGTTCTGTCATCAGGAGAATGTGATGAATCTGAAAATAAAAAAGATGAAATTGACAGGAAGAACACTGAAATGGGTGAGACTAAAGTAAGAGCAGAGGAAGATATTCCACTCTTGACAGTCTCAGAAAGAACCCTTAAGGAACCTTCACAAGAAGAGTACTGGCAAAAGAATGTTCTGTCATCGCTACAATATGAAGAACCCAAGATTAATATAAGTAAAATTGCCAGCAAGAAGACTGATATGGGTGAAACTGTAGAAAGGACAGAGGAGTATCTTGCACCCTCAACAGGGAAAAGCCTCAACTTAACAGTGCCTTTTCAAACAAGCTCAATCCTACCAAAGACTATATCAGATATTGGGGCACCCTCTCAAAATCTATTTATAGATTCAACATTAAATGAATCTAAAAATAAGCAAATACTTGACCTGGAACAGGTGGGGTATAATAGTGGGGTACCAGAACAAAAGGGCGAAATCAGTGCATGTACTTCAAATCAAGATACTGTAAATATAAGACAATATGATGAGCTAAATGTCAATCCAGATGAAGCCAAGACAGCAAAGCAGTCAGATGAACTGAAGAAAATCGTTGAACAAAAGGAAAATAAAATTATATTTGAACAACCTGGTAAAGATAAGAAATTATACCCTTCAGAAAATACTTTGTCAGTGGAACTAAGTACTGATGATGTGAAGCTTGAGAGTATGGCTTTGGAACTGCAACAAAGGGGTTTTGTAACTGTAGGTGGTCAAAAAGTCCTTCTGGATGAAGCTGTGGATCAGGGTTTGCTTCCAGGGCACACTGCTATTAAGCTTATGGAAAAAGCTGGTCTCTTTGGTGGTTTTCTGGATATTAATGCCTGTAAGTCACTTAGTGTTGAGGATGTGATGCAAGAAGGCATGTTGGATGAGGACCTGATGGCCAGTGTGCTCCATTCAGAAAAGATTTTAGCCGGTGTGATTGATGTGGAGCATGGGCGGTACTGTTCAATAAAGGATGCTGCTGAGGCAGGCCTGTTGGACTCCGATACGGCTGCTCATCTCCTTGAAGCCCAGGTTGTGTCAGGGGGAATAGTTGACCTACGAAGAGACAAGAAGTTATCAGTTACCCTTGCAGCCAACCTTGGACTGATTGAAGAGGGTAGAAAGGAGAAGCTTCTTGCACTGGAAAAGTCATGCCGGGGAAAATGTTCAGATACAAATGCTGTGCAAACCAAGTTGGCACTACAGTTACAAATGAAAGGAGTGGTGGACCCAAAATCCAAAAAGCCTGTCCCTCTGGAACAAGCCCTTCAAACTGGGTTAATTGGACAGGATGAGGCTCAGACGATTCTATGCCAGCAGGTTGCAGAAGGTGGCATTGTGCATCCTGGCTCTGGAGTTCGCCTTGCTGTTGTTGATGCTCTGCAACTGGGTCTCATAGATCACACAGTTGCTGCAAAGTTAATGGAACTTGAAAAGGCATTCAAAGGCCAAGAACAAAGTAGTATAGATCATAATACTTCACTTATTCAGGCTTCTACGGGTTCTATTTATGATGATGCATCAAAAAGCAGGATTACTCTGAGTGAGGCTGTTTCTAAGGGCCTCATAGGTGAAGAAACAGCAAATAAAGCTATGGACTCATCCAATGTGAAAAGTGGATTGTTGGATCCTCATAAAGCTTGTATTGTGTCCTACTCTGAGCTGATAAACCAGGGTAAAATTGACATTGAGAAACGACAGAGATTCCTTGAAGTGAGACCTTTCAGGGGAGTTGTGCATAAACAAACTGATGAAATGATGACCCTACCACAGGCAATTAAGGCAGGCCAAATAGATCCCATACCAGCAGTGAGAGTATTGCAGAGTCAAGCAGATACAGGGGGTATCATTAACATATACAGTGGAGAGCGTTTGGCTCTTCCAGAGGCTATAAATAAAGGCCTAGTTGACAAAGACATGGCTAAATGTATTGCTAAAAATCAACTCTCAAAGGGGGGGTTGCTCAATCCAGCAAGTGGACAAAAGGTCTCCAGCATTACTGAGGCGATTGAATATGGGCTTATTTCTACTGAAATGGCTGCAGAACTTCAACACAGTATGGGCCTTGTTGATGTGTGTGAGAAGAAAAGTTTTAAAATATCAGCTTCCTCAATGACAGAAACTTCTAGTTCTTTTGTTCCTGAGATGATATCGGAGCGTGTCAGTCCTAATGAAATGTCACTTGAGAAAGGTCTGTTGAGTATACCATCACCACCATCATCATATCGTACAGAGGCTGAAATAAAAGATGCAGATCTTCAGAAAAAAGAGGAACGTGAATCTTTTGACATCTGTCATGATTTAGAAAGTATGGAACAATTTGTTGATGCCGTGACGCAGGACAGCAATGATACATCATTGAAGGTTCTGACAGAATTTACCTTGAAAGCTGAAAAAAGACTTCAGCAGGCCATTAAAGAAATAAAGCCCACAGAAAGAGAACATTTCGTATCTCAGCCAATCCAAAGCCCTGATCGACATGAAGAGATGTCTGATTTCAAATATCAAAAGGTGGAAGATAAGAACTCAACAACTTTACTTGACCACACCCCAGGGACGGAAATCAAGAGACAGAGAGTCAGTGTATCTGCAGTTACTACTGCCATTTTATCAGAAAGCAGTGATAACAGCAAAGAGAAAGTCCCATCTACCGAGCAAACAATAGGAGAGACAGGGATCCAAAGGCAGACAGTAAGTAAATCTGCAATCTCTGAAGTCAGTTTATCAGATGCTAATGATGCCTTGCAAAAAAAGGAACAAACCCCATTTATAGAGCAAATAGAGGGGCATAGTTTCAAGTGTGAAGCAGATCAGTCTGTGTCCAAACCAGAGAAAATCAAGGACAGCCAAGAGACTGGATTAGATCCTAATGCTTCTACAACCACAAGGTCAGTTAAAGTATCAGGAAAGAAGAAAGGCAGAGGAAAAAGTGACAAGCAAGCTAAAATGGAAAGTGATGTAAAGCTACAAGTTTCAGAAACCTCAGCCAGAATTTCACCTATAGAAAAAGCAGAGGTTGATGGACAAAGTGGCTTTACCACTAAACAAAAGCGTATTATGAAAGACGACAAAGAAAAGGTGGTTGAAGTACAGCAATCAGAAACAACCCATGAAAGTGGTAGCACTGCACCTTTGACAGGGAGTGATAAGACTGTGCAAGGCAAAGATTTGGAAATGGGGGTGGATAGAACTGCTAAAGAAACGGAGACCCCCAAATGTGAGTCTGATCATGAAACCAATGAAAAACAAAAAGAGAAGACACACAGTGTCACGACTTGCATGGCAAAAACAGACCAGAGTCAGGAAGCTGTTGTGGTCTCTAAGGACCTTGGCACTGAGGTATCAGAAAAGAAGAGAAAGAAGAAAAGCAAAAGTAAAAAATTTAAGCAAGTGTGTGTTGTTGAAACAGAAGGTGTAGAGAAAAGAGATGATGAGACTGAGCAAGAGCAAAAGACAGCAATCCATGAGGTTCAACCTCAAAGCAATCAATCAGATGAGAAAGAAAGTATGAAGAAACTTGAGAAAGCCAGTCAGGCAATGGCACAGAAGGAAATACTTTTAATGAAAGCTAAGGAAAGCATTCTTAGGAAGGTGTTTGAGCGAGGAGTGAGTGAAAAACAAGCTGCTGAAGAATTAGAAGCGATGCGTCAAGTAGCCAGTATTGGAGAATACCACATTACCACCCAAGAAGAAACTGTTGTAGAGAAGACAAGCACTAAGCCTCCTCAAAGTAAGAAGAAAGACAACAAACCACACCAGACGAGGCAAGAAATGAATGAAAGTGTTGAAAAGTCAGTGCCAAACATTGCAGAGAATCCTTTAGCTGGGTCTGATATTGATCCATACTTCTCAGCTAAAGCACAGCTTCAAAACCCAGAAGAAGATGGGCATGACAATCTTACAAACACAGGATTAAGTGGAGATGATATGAATCAGAATATTCCATGTATGAAAACATCTGATGACATTGTGGACATAAACCAGAAAGAACTGGCTCTAATCCAGAATTTAGAAGGGGAAACCAAAGAAAAAACAGCAGAAGAACACGGCATTGAACAGTTATATACAGATGAAAAGGTGATAGACCCTGAAGTGACTGAAGTGACCTTGCCATCAAGCACTGCAGTGACTGACAGCCATGAAATTGCTAAATCAGTACCCCTCAAATGTGTCTTCGACGTCCCAGTGAAGAAGGACTCCAAAGCACTTCAATCAAGTGAAGTGTGTACTCCTTTACAAAATACCAAAACAGCAGTGAAAGAGGCAAGCAGTGAAGTTCATCAAGAAAGAATCGGGGAGACCCCTTTCAGTGATTATGAGACCACAGATGCAGCTTCAATCCAAAAATGTAAAGTTTCTGGTCTACCCCTTATGGAGGTGATCTCAGAGTCTGATACCAAACAGAAAGAACAGGTGGAAGAATATGCAGAGGCTTTAGTGGAAAGGCAGCCTGGAGCAATTCAAATAAGCAAAGACAATACAAGAGTTAGCAAGGTAAACAGTAGTTCTGAAGAACTTTCTTGAGGTTTTTCTATATTGTTTACTGCAAGTCTATTCTTTTTAATCTCTTCCTTTTCTTTTCAGTCCTCACTGGCTCGCCAAAAGTGCTTAGAACATGACCAACAGATTGTGTCCTTGCTTTCCATGGTGAGACACATTGAGGTCCGCCTAAAACAGCAGCAGCAGCACCAACCAGTTGGTAGAAGTCTCTCCACACTTGATGACATAATCAAACAGACAGAGGTAAAAAGATTTGTATTAGAGCAAATGTATGATATGTAGCAAATTTAACAGGTTCTTTTAAGCTTACACATGCTGCTTTTTCCTTTAATTCTCTTTTCAGATGCTTTTTTTGGAAATTAGTGACCTGGAACCAGAAGTGCACAAGAAGACTGAAGCAGCCACCCAGCTGCTGGAGTCTTGTCCTCAGGATGTTCCACCTCAGCTGCTTATAGCCCTGGAAAAAGATGGGCGAAGCTTAACTCGGGCTTATAATGCAGCCAGAGACCTTGCCCAGAATACTTTGCAGGGGTTACGAGAACAACGTGATGCACAAAACGTAATAAAAATTCCTATGATGTTTAGTTTAGAGAGTTTGTTTTTCATGACCAAAAAGTATCTTTTAAATATCTTTGTATGACATATATGTTTTATAGAAAGCTGTAAGCTGTCAGCTGAAATCTTTACAAGAGAAAGTTGACAAACTTCTTAGCTGGCTTAAGGATACTGAGACACAAATGCAGGAAGAAACAGGGGTAGATGGACAAACGGTGGCCGAGATCACTCGTAAGCAACAGTTGTGCAAGGTAAGACATCAACAGTGATGGTATCAAATCTAGCTTTACAGAACACATATTTGCATTTGTAGTTACAGTGATGGGATCCTTTTCACAGTCATTCTTTTTTTCCCCTTACAGATGTTGCAGAACTCCCTCGCTGCCCGATCTAATGAAGTCAGCAGTGTGGCATTCAATATTCAAGTGTTTATCTCTGAGCATGCTCAGGACCTGTTGCCTGATCAGAGCAGGCATCTCCTTGGACAACTGGAGCAGTTACAGAAGGTCTTTCACCAGGCTGTTGGTCTCAATCATGCCAGGGCAGAGGCACTATCAGCCCAGAACGCAAGAGAGAACGAACGAATGAGGAGAGAACAGGAAGAAAAGGAAGAGAAAATGGAAAAAGAGAAACAAACTACAAGGGATAGAGAGGTTTGCAAACAGAAGAATAAATGCTTGTGCTGCCAAATTATAAACAAGAATATTACAATTTGCTTTCGACAGACTCAAATTCATTCAACTGAAATAAAAGAAAGCTTCTAATGCATTAAGAACACAACATTTGTGGTAACAGTTGACCACACTACTGATGCATGCATGAATACTTATTAGCACGAATGCTGCATTTAAAAAAAAATGAAAATAATGTTCACATGCATGTAACCATCAGTATGGTCTACTACTTCAGTTCATTTTACAGCACTATAATAATGCTGATCTGTTGTTTCAGTAATGCTTCTGCAGGACTCAACAATAACGACTTTTGTCTTCTGGCCAAGTTAAGCCATAGTTTAGATTTTAGTTGTCTTACACAAAAGTCTAATGCCTTAAACAATTTTTTTTAAAATAAATAAATTTCTATATGATGTTTACTTAGAAATTAAAACAAAAGCTCATGTATGTTATCCAGCTAGATAACATTACCTTAAATCAATAGAATTCCTTATTGTTGAGCTCTCTTCTCTTGCCACCTGCATTTTTAAACTTGAGTATGCTAGCTGCATTGATGAACATAACGTGTGTATTAACCTGTCTGCCTTGCTCTTACAGATTGCCACTGAAGACACATTTGGAAAGCACTAAAGATTTAAATGTAGCCTCACTTTATAGCTTGCTTGTTTTTTAACCTTTCTTTTTAGTAAAAGAGGAAAATATCTAGCTGAGTTTTATCATTTGTCCTAAGGTCTTTGTATGTCATGTTTCTGCTTTACTGGCCTGTGTTTTTTTTGTTTTCGTATTTGTGCTTTGTGTGATGAATTTGGACACATCATGCTCAACCAGTGTATGTTTTTTACTTTGTGTGAAATCTGGCAAGTGTGAGTTTAGTGGGGAAAAAAGATTAATATGATGAAGTTTAAGAGAATTAAGATTATGATTGATCAAATGCATCTTTATCACTGTTTCTTCCTCCTTTCTTACCATGGATGTAGGTTGTGCAGCAGAAGAAGGCAGAATGCTCTCAAAAACTGGAGAATCTCTCAATGTGGTTGGCTGGTGCTGCCAGCCTCCTGGCCAATCAGATAGTTGGAACCGAGTCAGATGATGTGAATGAGTTACAGCAGAAGCAAAGAGAGCTTAAGGTGCGATAAAGAGACACATCTGACATTTATTTAATGCAGCTTTATTACACAATGTCTTAATGAAAGACATTACTTTTAATGTTTGGTAAATTGTTGTTATTTTTTTACCCTATAACTATAGGAGGTGGAGAAGGACCTTCTGACCAAAATTGACTTGTTGAATGAAACTATACGCTCAGTGGAGGAGTTCCTGTCTGATCGGGGTGATAGTTTAAGTCCTGAAGAGAGGGCCAAACTACAGGGGACTCTTTCACAAATGAAAGAGCAGCACAGCTCACTTACAAACTCAGTCCGCTCTTCACTAGCTAAAGTAGACACTGCCATTGTCACAACAGTGCAGCAGAACACACAGAAAGTAAGCAGTTCATATTTCGTTCTCTTTAATTTGTCAGCATTTGTTATTCATCGTTGCATTCTTCTACCCAAGGCTAAAGCAGAAGAGCAGATGCAGGAGACACAGGAAAAAATAGACACACTTCTCAGAGAATTGTCATCACTGGATGACTCAAAGAGGAGGTCGCTTGGCAGCACCGTCACTGACACCCCATCATCTGGACCACCAGAGAATGCTCTGAATTCTCACAGTGACATGCTTCAGGTCAGATTCTTAAATAGATGTTGATCCTCATCAGTTTTACCAGTATGCCAACTCAGTTCAGTTTTGCATTTTGTTGATTCCACCAGACGGAGCTGCAGCAGTTACAAGCTCAACAGGCTCACCTTCAGCAGGTGGCCCAGTCTGTCCGCTCTCTCCTGGAGCAGCCAGACTCCAGTGTGCCACCAGAGAAGAAGGAACGCTTACGGGCAAAACTAGACCAACTACAGAGTCAGCATCAGGAGCGCCTTCAGAACTGTCAGGACCGGCTCAGGCGGACAGATGCCCTCAGAGATGAGTTTGCCAAGTTTGTGCAGGAGCATGGGAACCTGGAGACTTGGTTGGATCAGAGTCAACAAGAACTACGTACACTTGGGGAAGGGGAAACTGATGCAAAGGGTCTACAAGACAGGATAGAGGAGCACAAAAAGGTATCAAAATATGGTGTTGTCTAACATAATACATTTACTCCGTGGAGAAAATAAAATACTTAGAATTTGTTTCTCTGTGTTATACAGCTTGCAGAAGATGTCATCTGTCACAAAGCTGATCTACGCTTTGTGACAATCTCTGGGCAGAAGGTTCTGGATTCAATCCAGGGGGCCTTGGAGAAGGTGGGCAGTACGGATCCAGCTTTGGAGGAAACCAGACACCTAGTGAGTGGCAAGCTCCAAGATGCCACACAGCGCTACAGTTCATTACACAGCAAGGTGGGTACAAAACAGCTTGGTTTTCTGTCAGTCAGCAATGGGCTGAAGACATACTGACTCCTGTGTGTTCATTCTTTCAGTCCTCAGAACTTGGCACCCGTCTCTCAGGTCTCCTGGAGCGATTCCAACACTACCAAGATGAGGCTGGTTCTTTAGGATCCTGGCTGAGCACTCAGGAGCAAAATCAGACAGTATTTAAGCCCAGCGGAGAGCAAACGGACACTCAGACATTGCAGCAAACTCTCAGTACTCTACAGGTGGGATTATTAATGCTTTTCTGACTAAAATATTGGAGGAAAGCTTATAAACAACTTTACCGGATGGATAAATGAATGGAAATGATCACCTAAGCAAAATGTAGTTTACGTACTCTTAGGAATAATCATAATTAATCACCTTTTTCTTTCTTCTGCTGTCTTCTCTCAGCTGTTGCAGGATGAGTTGGCAGAGCGTTCGGTACAGCTTGAGAAGGTCAAGAGGGCAGGAAAAGAGCTGGTCAGCACTCAGGAGTCCCCAACTCTCAAAAATGCAGACATTAACAATCTTACAGGTAATTTCGTTCTCATTATCAGCAGATAACTTTGAAAGAGTGTCATTTTGTAGGTTCATTCCACCATTCAAGTGTGGACATGCACTGTCCTTGAAAACTTTTTGTTTTTGAAAGAAGTCTCTTTTGCTCACTGAGGCTGCATTTATTTGATCAAAAAAATGCAGTTAAATAATATTAATACAGTTCAAAATAACTTAATTTTTTTTAAATGTTTTATTTTTGAGATGGAAAAGTTGAATTGTGCTTGGTCATTTCAGATGCTCTGGAGAAGCGCTTTGAAACCCTGTCTAATTCAGTGTCAGTGAGAGCTGAACAGCTTCAAACCGCCGTTGCCCAATCAGTCAGCGTCCAGGAGGGGCTTAAAGCACTGCTGGCATGGTTAGATGGACTACCTTTATCACCTGGCGAAGTCCAGCCCACTGCTCAAGCAGTTCAGGATGCCCTGACACAAAATCAGGTATTTTGTTAAACGTACCATCACAGTCATCAGTATCAGACATAAAAAAAAAAACTTTCCTTAACCTCGAATTATGTTTTCTTCACCCATGGCACTTCCCCATCAGAAAATACGCCAGGAACTGCTTTCAAGGCAGGGCAGCGTGGATGCGACTCTAGACTCTGTGTCCAGGCTTCTGAAGTCTGCAGATGCATCGACCGCATCTGACCTGCAGGGGGCACTTCAGGACCTGAGTCAGCGCTACACAGCGGCCCAGGCCAAACAGACTGAAAGAGAGACTGAGCTGCGGGGACTTTTGCTCAAGTTGGAGAGCTTTGAGCGCCAGAGTGCAGACCTCCGCGGCTTTACGCAGAGTCGAGAAAGGGCTCTCAGCCCAGTAGGCCAACCTGACTGCAGCGTTGATGACTACAAACAGACCATAGAGGTCAGAGAATTAGGTTTTTGTTATCTTTGGCCACAGATTTACGTACTTTCTAAAAGATGACATGTTTATTGGCTGATGTCCGATTGTCATCAATTCTGTCTTTTCCATTAAAGGAGGTGAGATCAGAAATTACCCAAGAGTCAAGTCAATTAAAGTCATTTATCGAGCTTGGTTCAGACCTAAGCAAGTCTGGGATCCTTGCCAATGCACAAAGCCTTCTGGACACAACCAAAGAGGTTTCTGAGGACTTTGCACGCTTGGAATCCAACGTCAATGAGAGGTCAGTGGAAAGAGTTGTGAAAACATTATATTAAACCAGTTTTTTTTAGAATTGTTTTTTTTATGATTATAATTTGTATTCATATTTTGAAATATGCATTTTATTAGTTATTTTAAATAGTGTTATGTGTTTTTGTCAATTTGAATAATAATAACTTGGGAAAGGTTTTATTTTTATTTTTTCTGTTTAGTGAAAGTAATTCTTCAACATATTTGACATTTATATTTAATTAGTTGCCATCTGATTTTTTTGTTAAGTTTATGTATATTTTAAAATCTAAAATGTATATTTGATTTAATTTCGGCTTTATTATTCCATTGACAAAATGTTTTCAATAGTTTTAGCTAGCAATCATAACTGTCTTCCACATTTAACTTCGTTCTCCAGACTGGTAAAAGAATTATTGCCGTAATGAAATATTCAGGAGATTGTAATATTGTCCCCCTTAATGTCTATGGCAGTTACAGTCATGAGTAGAACAGTTAGTCTGTTCTAAGCTATTCTATGTGCCATAGTTTCATCTTGAAATGTGATGCCCCGCCAACTCTAATTGCTTTGACATTTGACATGTGACAAAAATAAAGACAGTATGGACAGGGTCAGAATACTCTGCGCCATAAAAAATAGCATCATGCTAACCCAGTTTGACAACACTGTATCCGCCGTTATGGAAACCATTTGGCCACATCCCTCCTTAAGATGCCAGACTGGGGCTCCAAGCATTTCAGATGTCCTCAGAGACGCCTCATAAACCAGTTGGTCATGTGCTCAAGTCTAAATCCACTCCACATATCTCTAGGAATACTTGTAAGTGGGAAGTGGGATTATTGTAGTATAAACTGAATGTAAAGGGTAGCATGTTGGGACATGACTTCTGACCCTAACTGCTGTTAACAATGGTAGAGAGGCATGCTGTCCACATTAAGAGTCTGGAGTGGAGTCTGGCTCTGCTTAATATTGCACACAATGTCCTGATCTATCACCGTGACCTAAAATAGCAGCATGTAGTGTTGACATATTAATAGGAGGTCAAAGATTTCTGGTTGTGTCCTTTTACAAGATATTTTACTCCTCTGGTGGTTTAGATTAATTGTTACGAAAAATTACGAAAGCTGATTTATTTTACATGGAGCAAGTTGCCTCATTGGAGCCAGCATTGTGTTACCATTAACGAAATAGAATCTTTTTTTGTTGATATTCATCAGACTTTTTCCTGCATCCTTCACAGTTTTGATTCCATCCAGAGCTGCGTCCAGCAACTGGCCGAGTTCCGCTCTCGCTCCGGCTCCCTCCTCAGGTGGCTGCAGACCGTACAAGAACAACTTCCTGCTAAAGAGCCCAACCTAAGCACAGAAAGCCTGCAGAGAAGAGCACAGCAGCTTAAAGTAGGACTGTAGTCCCCTCTATTTACAGTGCTCTGACATCAGTTTCTGATTTTAGTGAGGTGAGCTGTAATTAACACATCTCATGGATTTACTTTTAGGATCTACTCACAGAATGGGAGACCCAAGGAAGCCAAGTCCAGGAGCTGAACAAGACCAGTTCACAACTGGAGAACTTGATTATCAACATCACATCTCCCAAGAATAAGACTGGTAAGCAAAGCAACATTGTGGAGGTTCAGGGCCAGGGCAAATTTTTTGTTTGAAGCTAGTACTTCATGTTTCCACTATGAATATTTTTGGACTCCAAAGATAATTCACTCAAAAATGAAAACTGCCACCATTTACTCATCTTCATGTCATTCAAAACTAGTAAGAACCCTATAAGAATATATATGAATATATGAGCAAAAAAGCTTGATTTGTGTTCCTGATTAAAACAGTTTTATGGTGATTTTGCACCCTTTCCCAAATAATTTTGTTACTTTATGGAAAAGAGCAACTGGTACATTATTAAACTTTTCTCCTTTTGTGCTTCCAAAGTCATGCTGGTTTGGAATGACATGAGGGAGGGTTTTTGAGTGAACTATCCCTTTAAGCATCTGCCACCTTCCAAACTACCAATTTTCAGCATATTATGTTTGTGTCTCTGTGTGTAAATCCTCTGTGTTGAGTATGTCTAGCTGCTTCTGTATGTGTGTGCTGCGCCAGCATGCCTGTGAATTATTGTGGCGTTGTCTGAGCGTGTGTCTGTGTGTCTTTCTCTCAGGTGTTTCCCAGCTCAATGGTGCTTCCAGCCCCAACAGTGTTAATGGCATTCACACCTGTAAAGGTGAGCTTCCTCCATACCTTTAGCCAGTGAGCTGTGCAGCATCCACATCACTGGAGGCTTTTCTCTATTAGACACTTCCATTCCTCTTCACCCTTTTACTCACTCGCCCTGTTTTTCTTTGCATTGCTTCTTGTCCTGTTCTGTTAGTTTGCTCTCAGACAATGTGCAGATTGGTGTCATCTGTCTTTGTGCATATGACCAATGTGTCCAATCATTTAGGCTTTCTTTCACACCAACAGTGCATATAAATATAGTACAAAGGACTGTTGACACTCTGTTCCAATGTATTGGTTCCCATTGTAATGCATCAACAAAACTGCAATAGTATAATATAATGTCAAAAATAATATTTTAAAGGGTTTTTTATGGAACTTCACACATGAGTCATGGGATGGATATATATATATATATATATATATATATATATATATATATATATATATATATATATATATATATATATATATATATATATATATATATATATATATATATATATATATATATATATATATATATATATATATATATAGAAAAACTAAATTTTTAAAACAAAATTCAATAAAGGAAAATAAGGAAACAAATTAGTACAATGTGGCAATGATTTACCTAAAACAAAGTAAGGAATTAATCAAACATCCTTGATTTAAATAAAACAAGGGCATGAATTAATAAAACATGTCCACACGACAAGTCGTGAAGCATATTCTTAATTTGTAGCCACAATCAATATATTATGTTCCGCACATCATGTGCAGAACTCAAGATTTTGTTTTTCACAGCTGAATGGATTTTACTACAGTCAAAATCTAACCTTCAGCTTCTATATCATTGCTTGAAAAATAGCACAAACATGATGCAGTTTTATAACTATGTGGGCTTGTCATCGGCCTGCTGGGTCTGTACTTACATCAACATTTCTTCACTCTTACCCTCAGACTTGACAGAGATCCAGGTGGCAGTGGCAGATGTGAACTGCAAGTATGAACAGCTGGGCAGTGACATGAGGGAAAGGAAGGGTAGGCAAGAAGCCTCTCTAGACCTGCGGCAGAAGGCCAGGCAGGCCTCTGAGGCACTCATCCAGTGGCTGAGCCCCCGTGAACAGAGCCTGGCACAAGGGCAGAGCGCCTCACCTTCTCGGCCCGAGGCGGTGCGTGCTCAAGCTCAAGAAACCAAGGTAACTTTCTGAGAGAATTTAATAAATCTGTAACAGAGGTTTCAAACTACAGGCCCCTACAGAATAAATATCTGTAATCTGGCAATTCATTTTCTGTAATTTAGTTTTGTCTTTAATGTCATCCCATCACTAAAGGATTGTTAAAAGGGTCATGAAAAGCAATAGTGATCACGTAATAAAAACAGTTACTCACACTTGTGTGTCGCGTCATGACTGTCGGATCCAATATAGACAGCACAGCATCGTCTTTTAGTTTCAATCTTTTTGAAAATTTCACGTCAAATTGGGCCTTGTTTGTAAACAAATCCGCGTAAGGATGCCTTCAATATAAGCTGTTTTTAGAGTAACTACAAAGTTTTGAGTTCTGAAACGTACAGGATGTTTTTTATAGTACAATGACCTCTTAAAAGATCAAGGGAATTAAGATTTCTCAGTTCATGACCCCTTAAAACAGTAGCCCTAGCCATCATTCCATGTGATTACATTGTGACAGACATCTGACAGACAGGTACCTGTGTCCAGGTTTTACTTACTGAGCTTGCCGACCATTCTGGGAAAGTGGAGGATCTAAAAAACATTCTCAATCAGCTAATAACCGATAATCCTGATTCTCCTGATGCTGAGACTTGGAAACGTCAGCTTGAAGACATAGGTCAGTGATGTGTTTTAAGTTCATTTTCATTTAATGAGCTTCGTCCCTGTACCAATAACTAACTATAGCAACAGGATAGTACATTAATATTCATTGCTGGTCACAAGGCGAGAGCTGGGTGCAGGAAATGTAAGGCTGAAAATAATGTATGCTCCAAGAAAAGCTCTTGACCTTCAGATCAAATATCCTGAACTTTTATTCTGCTTTTCCATGTGTTGTCAAAGTGCAAATTTATTGTGTTTTAATATATTTATGAATACATTCAGAATCTGGATATTGCTCTCTCTCCTAGACTCGCGGTGGACGAAAGCCAATCAGACTGCAGCACAGAGGCAGACTGAATTGGAAGCGTGTGCTGATAGGCTGGGAAGTTTTGCTGCAGCAGCCAATCAGCTAGGACCATGGCTACGAGAGAAAGAGCTGATGATGAGTGTATTAGGCCCACTGAGTATCGACCCCAACATGCTCAACACACAGAAACAGCAAGTGCAGGTAAATTAATCTTCTCGCTTTGTCTACCAAATTACAACAAATCTATAAATATCACTTTAGTAGTAGTCCTACTTCAAAATGCAAATCAATTATTGATCCATGAAGTTATATTTTATAGAGTACAATGCAAAAATTAAAATCTTGAAACTACAGTTGCTTATATTCTTCTGTTTTTAGTGCATTGATGTATTTTTCTACTCACATAATAAAAAAAATGGTTATTGACATCATGTGTGACATCTCTTTCTTTATTAGTTCATGCTACGTGAGTTTGAGACGCGGCAACCCCAGTTTGACCAGCTGTCTCGAGCGGCAGAGGGAATCCTCTCCCCGTCTGGAGATGAGGGTTCTGGAGATGGACAGGATCTAGAGGAGGTGAGGCAGGAGCTGGCAGACATTTCACGGCAATGGGAAGACCTCACTTCTCGTCTCACCGGCCGCTCGCAGAAGATCGACCAGGCGCAGGGAACCAGCGAGCGCTACCTGGCCCTGCTCAGAGAGCTGTCTCAGAGCGTGACCGATCTAAGCGAGAGGCTGGATGCGCAGGCCTCTCTAAGCGCTCAGCCTGAAGCCCTGCGCCGTAGGCTTCAGGAAACTGGGGAGATCCGTGCTGAGCTGGAACAGAGACGGGGTCAACTGGCCCAGGCTGAGCAGCTGTGTGCAGAGCTCAGCACAATTGTAGCCGAACTGTATCTCAGAGATGAGTTACACAAGAGACTGGAGAGTGTGAGCGGCCCCCTCAAAAACCTAGAAGAACGGGCTGGTGAGTAACAGTTTACAGTTTGGAAATGAAGAAATTAAGACTTCAATATGTTAGTATTTTACAGTTAAATAATTTTTTTTACTTGACTTTTTTTATGCAGATGCACTCTCCAACAAATGTATTAATTATTTCCAAATATAGCTACTCAAATCAAAACTCCTGTGTCTTTTTATTTCGTGATGTATATCACAGAAAAAAAAAAATACGGCAAAGTCATTTTTTACCCAATATTGTTCGCCTACTGTAATGTGCGATTTTGTGCATGTACATAATAGTAACTGCCCCCGTCACTGCTGTCTTTCAGCTGATGGTTTGTCCCAGCTGCAGGCCGCCCTGTCCAGCACTCAACAGTTCCAGCAGATGTTTGACGAGCTTCGTGGCTGGTTGGACGGGCAGGCTGGGAATCACACAGCTGGGGTTTCTGAAGCCCTTCCTTGCCAACCTGATGCTCTAAAGACCCTTCTGGCCCAACAAGAGGATCTCCAGCGAGCCATAGCACAACAACGTGGATCCTATGAGCTCATCCAGGCCGAGGGGGCATCTCTACTGGCATCCCTTCCCGCTGGAGATGAGCACTTAGCCCTACAGACTCGACTAAACATCTTACGGCAAGACTGGGAGGGCATGAACCAGCAAACCTCTAATAAACACAGTCGAATAAAAGAGACGCTGTCCCGTGCTGAGCTGTACCAACAACATCGCAATGAGCTTGTACCTTGGGTTGCAGAATGTGAGGAAAGGGAGGTGGAGATCCACCCATCACTGGATCCCGCCACCTTAGACGAGGCTTTGCAAAAGGCTAGACAGTTAAGTCTGGACTTGGATCGTCGTCGCCCTCTCTTAGAGTCTCTGAACACGGCAGCAGATCAGCTGCTGGAACAGAGCTGCACTGGTGAAGAGGAAGTGAGGGATGAAAAAGCCCAGCTTAATCGCAGGATAGACTGTCTCTCTGAGCGACTACAGGGCCGCACGGCTCAGCTAGAAGAGTTGGGAAGCAGACTGAAGGAGTTTGAAGATGGGAGACTGGCCGTGGAGAGAAGACTTGAGGCAGCCAAGCATCAGATCGAGGTTCAGGAGGCGCTGGGGCCGCAAGCTTGTAGCAACAAAAGCCTGGAGCGTCTGCGTAGCCAACAGGAACTGTTAAACTCTGTACAGCCACAGGTGGTGTACCTACGAAATCTGGCGCAGGGGCTGCTGCAGGATGCGCCCGAGATCTCCAGGGCCGGTGAAGATGGCGGCCAGAGGCTGCTGCAGCAAGCTCTTGATACGGAAAAAGAGTTTGAAGAAGTTACTGAGAAGGTGAGAGAATCTGCATATGATCAGGAGCCTCTGGAAAGTGTCAGGACTGAGGCAGTATTTCGGATGTTATATATATAACCTGATTTGTAGTTTATGTCTGCGCTCCTGTCGTGTTTGCTGAAATAAGACACAGTCTTTTTCTGGCTGTTGGTCTAGATTTGTCTCGTTCATTTTTAATAGCTTGTATTCATGATTTGTAGTCAAAAGTTTAAGTATTTAAGAAGCACTTGACTTTGGACGTTTAATTTTTTTAAATAAATATACTTATGTTGTTAGTGTATTTATATAAATGTATTGAGCTGACTTTCAGAAATATTCTGTGGTCAAGCTCAGACACCTAGCTTTTTTTTTTCTTTTTTTTTTTACAAAAATAATTACACAACAACAACAAAATTATTTGGATAATGTCTCTAGTTATAGAAAAAAAGTTACCTGTCAATTATTGAGGGGTTGCAAGTCAGCCACGTCAACTAGAAATTAATTTTGATATCACTTATTACACTTTTTAAAACTGTTTAAAACTGGATTATTAATTTTTTTAATTTAGAAACCAAAAACACCAGAAAATTGATCAAATCCATTATCAAAACATTTTTTTCTTGAAAACAATGTCATATCTTGAAGAATGTTTTAACTGTGGAACTACATTTAGTTAGTTAAGGGGACATTACAGTCTGACAGGATGGAAAGTGGAATTTCAGAAATGGAAAAAAACTATATTTTTATAAACTCTTTTCTCAAGAACACTTGTTAGAAACATCTTAGGAACGATTGAGCATTTCGTAGTAAACTGACAGTACTTTGTTAAAAGCCCTCAGGGATGCGACCAAACTGACAATATGTGCTTAAACCAAAACAGTGAAATTATTCAAGTTTGTTCATATTCCTATTCAAATATATTAACATAGTCATATTATGAAATATTATGACTTATTATATTAATATGTTCTCCAGTATGTTTAGCAACATATGATTGATATGTTATGATATGAATATAATTCCAGCTTCAGTTACCTGCATGTGTCCCCTCTCTTTCCCCCACAGACTGAGCAATGCTGTTCATCTTTGGAGTCCCGGCTGCAAGGTGTGGGAGAGGTCCAGTCACGTGTGCGAGATGTTTTCTCCCGCCTGGCTGATTTGGACGATGAGTTGGACAGCCTTAGCCCTGTGGGGCGGGATGCTGACTCTTTGGCCTCACAGTCTGATGCTGTCAGGGGCTTCCTGGGTCGACTCGATGCCCTCCGTGGCGAGCTGGAGAGCCATGGTGGAGAATGCACGACTATGCTCCGTAGAGAGGGGAGCTCACCTGATCTCCTGGCCCTCAGGAGAGAGACCGAAGCCCTGAGCAGACAGGCAGGCAAGCTGGCAGAGCGGGGTCAGAACCGTCTGGCACTCATAGAAGCAGCAGAAGAGCGTGTGAAGGAGTTCTACGGCCGTCTAGCTGACCTACAAGGGTTGTTGGGACGAGCAGAGGAGGCGCTGAACACACAGGCTGTCGTGGGCACAGAAGTGGAGGTCATCAAACAGCAGCTTCAGGAATTCAAGGTAGGAAAAGAGTTTATTTTTGTATGTACCACATTCATGATTTGCAATATCAGATTTCATTCTGTGCAAACCACTGTGTTTGTGTACCACAGGCGATTCTAAAGTTTCAGTCTTTAGTCTTCAGTCTCTAAACATGAGCTCATGTGGCACGATGATTACATCTTGTTTTTTTGCTGATGTGTAAACAAGGTATAGCAAAGCTTATGATGTGCACCCTGTGGTTTACCCAAGTATGACGTGTTCATGAATCAACCACCTTACCCCTGAATTCAGTGGACATCGATTTGCAGATGATGCAGGATGATGTTCCAAAACCAGTCAGGAATGCTGTTTCAGAAACATGTACTTATTGTGTAAATCACATTAAGCCAGGGTTGCAGGATGTGGGGTAATAAATCAAATAGCAATTTTTATCCGATTAAAAAAAAAGTGCATGTTTGTTTGTGGAAATTCAGGATGCACGATATATATCACCCGATATTTAATGCGCATCTGGTCAGTTAAGCCGGTTCTGTAATCAGCTGTTAGTCTCTGATTTCACGCGGAGCAGCATTTACTACACAGAGCCGTTGTTCATTGACAAGCTGCGCCTAACCGCGATCATATTTTGTGCATGTTTTGTGCAGCTTGTCAGTGAACTGCTTTGTGTAGTAAAGGCTGTTTCACATGAAATCACGCAAGTGTAGAGATTTACCACTGATTACAGATCTGGCGTTACTGACAAGATGCGCATTTAATATTGGGGCGATTATTTATTATGCATCCCTAGTGGAAATCTAAGTCATCTCCAAGTTTTTTTTTTTTTTTTTTTATGGTTTGCTAAAATGGTTTCGGCCCTCAAGCTTGAAAGGATATGTTTCTCTAGAGCGGGCAGATTAAAGATGTTTGACAAAATCTGGGGCACCTTTCTCAGGTCTATATTTAATGGATATCTTTCCTATATTGTTACTGTGCTACATGTCATTCGATCTTGTTTTTTGCTTTTTCTTTTCCCTCTTTCATTTCCTTGGTCCGGAGAAGTGTGGCATGGGGTAACTAGGTTGGTTATATTGTATTAATAATATACATATATAGTATGTTATGGAGTGTTATGTTTTTGAAGAAAGAAGTTTTACAAATAAAATGTTTGTGGAGTGGCACAATTTGGTTTATACTGAAAATCAATATTACTATAAAATAATAATAATAATAATAATAGTATTTTAGTACAACTAAAAAATTACAATGCTAATGTATGGCTTTATATGCAGAGATGAAATTAATGTGGTGCATTTGATTTCAGTTAATTGTGCAGTTCTTTTAGTCTAATGTTTGTTTAGAGACGTTTGCGAGAACATTTTCACACGTTACTTCATTATACACGCTCTCTGAAATCTTGTCTCTCGAGTGTGCTTGTTTAAAAGCAAGGAAAATGTGTTGAAATCTGCGTGGTACTTTTAATTTGTGTTACTGCAGGGTGAAAGCGCTCCCTCTTAATGAATCCTTTTTTGCCAACATGTTCTTGCTGTTTTCTTCTCATCACGACCTCTGTGATGGTGGAAGGAAAGAATAAGGAGAGACATGTCAGCTCTTACTCCTCAGAGTGGGCTGCTCAAGTTCACCTATCTTCCCCTGACCGTCTGATGAAATGTCTGAATCTCTCTTACTCATGCCTCTTGAGGGTGGCGAAAGAAAGGAGAGTGTGAGAGTGAAGTGGTGTAGGTGGAAGTGGGAAGGAGTAAAGCTGAGGAAATGACGGATGTGGTGGGCATCAGAGACCTCCAGGAGCAGGAGAGTGAATCAGTGCTGTTGAAAATAAGTCTTGCTGAGACTGAATCATTCCTTCCTCCGCCATGTTTGTTTGCTCAGCAACAACAGGATGACTAGTTTAAAAGGCTTTGAGTGGTATTGAGGTAGTCCAGTGAACTTTAACTAAAGGTTTAAAGATTTTAAATAGCAATGAACATTTAGTACTTTCTGAAGTTCTTGGAATTTTGGAAGGGTGAAATTTTTGTCAGTCGACAGTGTCAATATGAGAGCGTAAAAAGAGAAGGGGTCAGGTGCAAGAACCCTATGTACTGTAATCCACCCCCTTCCAGCTCTACCCTATGTATTCTGTATATTAGAATGATTTCTGAAAGGTCATGTGAAACTGACAATTCACTTTGGTTATCACAGAAATAAATTACATTTTAAAATATATTAAAAGGAGCTTTAACATTTCAAAATATTAATGCTTTGACTTTTTGTGACCTAATAAATGCAGCTTTGTTTGATCAAAAACATAAGAAACGTCTTTTAAAAACATTTTTAAAAATCTTACCAACCCCAAACTTGTGATTGGAAAATGAAATGAAAAAAATCAACTAGTAAGGCTATCAGTTTTAATCAGCCAAGCAGGCTGGGTTATTGATCAGTGCTCAAATATGAATTATGCATACCCAAATATGGATTATGGACAATTTATTGGGCTGTCATTAGTTAAATGTTTTATTTTTCAATGAAATGCCCTTGATTTGTCTTTATCATGAATTGCTTTGTAGAAACGTACAATGAGGAAGTCTTGAGAAAGTATTTTCCTCAAACTTTTTACATTTTTGAGTATTTCTGCTTTTCTACTCGTTGTCTACCCACTTGCATGTCTCATACCTTCACTCCTACCTCATCTCATCATAGGCATAGCGGTCTATTAAAGCTCCCCATCAAATCTTTAACGATATGGTGGACTGAATGCACACCAGCAATCACCATCCCCATTTCTGCTTTTCATTCTGATATAAATAAAAGTAGGTTGTATAGATGTGTTTCAGAGCGCAGACAGACAGCGCGAGGGCCAAAAAAGGGAATGAATAGAGAACGGAAGAAGACGTAGCTGAATAAGAAGTGGGTGTTGTCAGTATGGTCTGCAATGAAGCTCATGTGGATGTCTAATCAATACAGGGGTGAAGTAGGGTTAAAGAATTAAGTCAAATCCAGAAAAAAGTGGTGAATGTATAAAATATAAAGTGCAGCGGGCTTCAAAAGTCTTGTTGATGTATTGATGGATTACACTTTTATAAGATCGAAGTTATTCGATTTTTCTTTCCATCAGGAAATATAACTTTAAAAATAATAATTAATAGATGCTTAATGTACTTAATACTCTTTGTCATGTCTTTCTAAATGCCCAGTCTGACTCTTACTGACAATTACTGCTTCTTAACATTGTCTCATGGCCTTGAAGACCTTAAAATAAAGACAACCACGTATCTCTAACTCACAAAGACAATACAAGTTGCAATTTGGGCTACAACACTAAAAGCAAAACAATATAAATCATTTTTATACATTTTATTATTTTTATACAAATAAATATAAATGTCATTACATTTTTTTTTAAATGTTTAAATAATGTGTATATAAATTTTATTTTTCATTAAAACTAAAATACTGACACATTCAGAGAATGTACATTTTTCATGGAAACTATGCTTATATTAATGTTATGCTGAATGAATATCATTTGTAAATTTGAAAAACTGGACTTTTGAACCCCACTGTATGTTTTTGCATTCTGTAGGTTATTTTTAGGAAGCTACAAAATGGGATCTCATTCATTACAAAGGGGAAGAAGAGAGAAAGACGGATAAAATGTTTTCAGGAAGACATCTTTGTCAGCATTCGTCAATATTCCTCCATCTCTGCCCCATTTCTCTCTTTTCCTCTACCACTTTGCAATAAAACATTGTAGGATAAATTTGAGTGCAGCCCGTTCGTCTGCCACAAAATAGTCTGCTCTCATTTTCGACCCGCTACACGCAAGCCAGACTCCATTTCAAAGACACCAAATCCAAAATGATGTCATTGCTTAAAGGGGAGGAGAGGGGAGGGTGATCCCGTGTGTGTGTGTGTGTGTGTGTGTCTGAGAGGTTTTTTTGTTGTGTAAGCTCCATTGGGGCAGCTGCGGGGGGCACGGGGTATTAAGAGAAGGTGTCAGATTAGTCAGTATCATTGTTTAGCTTCTCAACAATGAGTGTATTGAGATGTCGTGGAAATGCGCTGGAGAGAAACAGTGAAACTTGTCGCACTTGTGATTTCATTGTGAAATGTCTTGCTAGTGTCGTCCGGTGCTTCCTGTCTGGATATGTTCTCATATTGAGCAGCAGGTCGGCGTGTGCTATAGGGTGATAATAAGACACAGAAGGTGTGTTTGTATGTTGTGGGAGTGTGCCCGCAGGTCCATGTGTGAGAATGTTTCTAATTCCAGTCTGTGTGGAGCGTCCGGCATCCCAGCTGTCTCCCCACCCTGGACCCTGCAAACACACTGACACTCGTTCACATAAGCAGGGTGTGGTTGCCCCCTCTCCCTAAATTCCTGTCCCTCATGTACCCTTGTGCGCTCCCATGTCGCCCAGTCCCCGAGCAGCTGAAGCTTGAGCCGCCGAGGTGGGGTGAAGTTCTAGACTGGAGTAAAAACGAGGGCCCCCTGTCCAACTGGGAATTCCTTCACAGGGCTGTTGGGATGAAGGGAAGGGCTTCTAAATCACATCAGGTTGTCCACACTGTCCTCACCCTCGCCTCTTATATCTTCACTCCCTTTATTCTTTCCATCCCTCCCTCAGTCCTGCCGGTTTGTCTTTTTTTATCAACCTCTTTTTACGTAGTTTGTGATCACAGCTTTTCCTCCACAATAACAACTGCGCAGACAATGTCATGACCTTCCCTCCTACTCCCACCCAAACCTTTGGGGTTTCCCTCTAACATCATCAATCTTGTGACCTCACAGACACATGAAGCAGATTAGCACTGATTATTTTTCATGAAGATTTTATTTATCACTCTCGCAGTAAGATAATGCCAAGTTCTTGCATTGAAGTACAATGATATCAACATTGTGAATAAAAATGAATCAAATAAAAATAATTTGTGTTAAATCTGTTGCATTAAGTGCAAACAAATCCTAATGTATACTTGTACAGATTTTGGATATCCTGTTGAGCTGAAGACTCTATCGTGCACGATTTAGGGCTGCAACAAATTATTATTTTGATAATTGATTAATCTAAGGATTCTTGCCGTGATTAATCGATTACTTATCATGTCACAGATTAATCAGTTAGCCTTTTTCTTTATTCACCTTTTACCATTAGTAAAAATATTAAGTTACACATATTCAAACTAATAAATAAAATAAGGCAATCACTTCAGGTTTTTTATATTACTATTTTACAATTAAAATTGTTATTCAATTATTTTTTACAATACAAATAAATAAATTTGGCACACAAAATGAAATGACAGAGACAGATTCTCATTCACCATTTAATTAGTCTTTTGTAGCTTTATACAGCTTTTATGTTTAAGTATTTCAGTGCTATCTGCAGTCTGCTAATTTCCAGTTTATTTTTATTTATTCTTTTGCTAAGGGATTGATCAAATTAGGAATACATGGTTAGACAAATTTAATGAAATTTCTTTCTCTGACCCTGTTCTATACATCACATGCTGGCATTAGAGTGTATGTGCACATGTGTGTGTTATGTCATGCTCTAGCTGTTCCCATTCAGCTGTTGTGCATTACTGTGGCATTCCATAGAATCGCCCACTTTCCCTTCCAGTTACTCTCACCAAAAGATATAAATAGGAACTTTAAGTAAATAGGGTGACCCCTTTGACATTTGGAAATAATTACAAAGATAATAATCGGTGCAATGACTGGGTGTGGGAACAAGAGTTTGCTGAAGCAGACATTTATTGTATTTCATTGAATTTATTTGATTTACTTAACAAATAGTTTTAATAATCTAAAAATATTAACTAAGTGTGAAACTAAAGGTCAATGCTGTAAATGTGTTTAAAACTTATTTTATTGCTTTAATTTTGTGGCCAGATCAGACTCCTCTCTCATTCTTAGGAGAGGTGTTTGTATTCCTGTCTGTGCTCCATATGTCTTTGTGTCGGTGGTGCTGAGAGAGAACAATGCACACATTGAGTCATTCAGGTAAAGCCTGGTGGTTAATTATAAATCTACTGCTGAGATAGAGAAAATGAGAGACATGCTACCTAGTAACCAGTGTGGCAAAGGGAATGAGAGAAGAGGGGGGTAGAACCATAACAAACATATGAGGCTTTCGGTACCTTTTACTTTTAGTGCAATCAGGCAGGGAGAAAGAATGAGTAAGAGTGGTCAAGTGACAAAGAAAAAAACCCAAAAGGTGCTCTGCTGAGGCAACAAATAGCCCTCTAAAGTCAATAATGTTCTCGGGCCTCGTGCTTGTTTTGCTGAGTGACAGCCAGGCTTTACATGGGGGCCATTTTAGCCACAAAGCACTTGTAGCACTTTACCTATGCCAGTCAGTTCAGTTCCAAAGACAGAGTCTCTTTAGGGGATTTTGGGGCTTTGAACCCCTCCCTCTTCCTGTCTGATTCAAGACTGTGACTCTTTAACCAGGCGTGACTGGCCAAATGACCAGTCACTGAAAGAATGAGGAAAAGCAGAGTGGGGGATGCACCAGTCAAGCAGTCATGAATTTAATTAGTATCAGGAAGTGCGAACATTTAGATGAATTACACCGGTTTAGATTCATTGTTATGGCCTCTTGTTTAGTTTTATTTTGTGTACAAATGTATTTGGTATTATTGTTTATTGTCCAGCTTCTAAGATGCACGTGTCTCGTTTTAAATGAGGCAAGTAATACACTGCTCACTGAAACCTAGTTTGATGTGGGTCGAGGGAGAGAGTACAAGCACCAGCAAAAGGGACAACAAACCTCTTTTGTTCCTGTAGGGAGGTTTGTGTTGGAAGCGGCCATGACAGCTGCAACCCAACTGACACAGAGGGGGAAAGAGTTTATAAGAAAGACAGAGTATTTAGCTTGCTTGACATGCAGGCCACGGGGAGCATGGAGGTTCAGAGCAACAGTTAGATCACTGAGGACGAGCAAGCCCCTCCCCCTTTTCATGCGTGAGTGTGTGCATTTTTCTGCATGCATTTGTGCTTCTTGGACTGAGTGCTAGGAAGAATGGGCAGACATGCTTTCAGTGTTTATTCTCTGCTGGAACTTCTTAAAGGAATAGTTCAAAATTGACTCTCTTCATTTACTGACCCTTATTGAGATCCCAAACCCATATGACTGACTTTCTGCCAAGGAGCACAAAGGGCTATTTTTCTTTTAATCACAAAGAATGGGTACTGAAGCCTTTCAGTAGGGACTTTTGAGCTTTTCCACGTCTTCTGAAATATATATTAAATATAAATTAAATTTATTTTTTATTTTTATTTTTTTAATGAAAGTTCATTACAGAAGTAGTAATGTCCAATATGTCAGGGAATAATGATTTATATATCAGTCTTTTGGCCACACAAAGCTGTTGTATAACTTCAGAAGGTTCAGAGCATTGCACACCAGTTGCATTGGCCTTTTTACTAGGTGCTTTTCCATCATTTTTAAATGAAATTGAATGAAAAAGTGCCTGGAAAAAAACATTCTCCTTTTATGTTGCAATAAAAAAAATCATGTGGGTTTGGAATGCCAGGAAGAATGAACTATACTTTTACACTTGTGAAATAAAGGATAGACCGATTGTGATCTGTGCAGTACAACAGTGAAAATTAGGTGTTATAGCACATAAAAATATTAAAAGCTCACACTTTATATTTCTATTTATTGTTTGTCTGGGTCGGTGGATCTTTTAAATGGAATGTTCATTCATCTTCATGTTACGTTATCCTGGAGCCCCTCATCAGAGGCCCCAGCCCCCACTTATGGTCTCTCCTGACAGGATTGTGTTACAGAAGAGTAGCAGACGGGAATGCACAAGTGGGGTGTTTGAATATGGCAGACTTTTGCATGTCCTCCTGTATTGTTTTGCTTTTACAGAGGACCTATCTGAAAAAGGAGGGAGGGAGGGGACAGAACAGTAAGAGGGAATGTGTGCAGGGGATTTTTGCTTCCACGTGTGGCACTTTATTTGAGGGGGTAAAGAAAAGCAGCCGTTATTTCTTTAATTCCCTCTCAGAAGCTCCCTCCTCTTTCAGTATGACCACTCCCACTTTAGTTATCATTTTCACACTCACTTTTCCTGTCTGTCTGTCTGTGTTTTGTAATGTTGAGTTTGTGTTTTGCCTCAGGCATTTGCTCTTTTTGAGTGGGAGTGTTTATCCCAGCTGATTCAGGTTTATATTACAGCAAAGTGATGAATATAACAAAAACAAAATGAAAATGAGCTGTATCAGTCACACAGTTGACTCGTTGAAGCTCACTGGACACAAAAACTCTTACTGTAGCCACTCGTTTCTTCCATACTATTTTGCATTTACAAAGATGGATTTTATAGTGCTTAGTATGTGATAAGCTGCTCCTGTTATCCAGTGATTCTGCAGAAACACGTCAGATCCCCGGCTTGGTCACTCCCACTGGCTCCATGGTCCCTCCTCCCACACACTTTATCTTGGGCTCACTCCTCTAGCCTTGTCTCGTCTGTTTTTTTGGAAGAGGAAACCGGCATGATTGGACTACTTCCTGTGTTTTAATACCATAGCAGGAAACTGAACAAACGGAGCTGGATTCAAACAAAAACAGAGAGAGAGAGAGAGAGAGAGAGAGAAAGGAGGGAGAGAGAGCAAGAGAAAAAAAGAGCTGAGAGTGTGTAAGAGAAAGGGGGAGTGAACGAGAGAGGAAAACTGGGAGATTTTTTTAGCAGCTGCAAACCATTTGAGCTGTGTAGTGGCTATAGAACACAGAGAAAAGCGTGTATGAGAAAGAAAGTCTGCACAAGAAGAAATCAGAGAAAAGAAGAGCAAGGAACTTTCATGGAGCCTAGCTGAGCTCTTGTGTTTGGAATACTGAAAGAAGAAAATAAGGGAAGAGGGAGCGTGTCCGGGGATTGTCTGGAAATCACAGTGCCTGAAGTGCAAGGCAGCACTTGGAATGAAGCTCTGTCTGAATCTCTGCCTTGTGGATTCAGTCCCCTGACTCTTCACTATCTCCCCGGCTGCACCGGACTCATTGGATCTCCAAACCCTCAACCCTCCTGGACACAGACCTTTTGGACCCTCGGATTTTTTCCCCAAGCTCTGGATGAAAGGATTCCCTAAAAGAAATGTTTCATGTTCAAATAACATCTTTTTTACTTTTAATATGAGATGAACATGTCACAAAGAGTGTTGGGTTTCATTGATTTCAATCCCTCGTGCTCCGTCTGCTGAAGAGGACTAGATAAAAGAGGAGGATGAGGTATTTCAGGACAGATGGCTTCTCTTCCTGACATGCTCTATTAATGCTTCGTTATAGGATTAAAAGAGGAAGCAGAAATTGATAAAGAATACACGGCTGGAACACTGGTAGGACTGTCGGAAGCGTGAGTCCGTTACAGTTTTTATGACTGTTTCTTTAAATATACTCTAGTGTTATCAAGTAAGTTTACAGCCTAATTTTTTTTTTTTTTTTTTTGTCAAGATGCTTTTGGAAATATTTCCAGGGAATTATGGCTACTACATTATGTACGTAGAAGAAAAAGGGAGATGAGAGACAAAATCTCTTGACTGGCACTTTTTGTTTTTCTTTGCTGAACTCAGTTTTATATAACAGAGTGTGGAGTTCTCACCTTAAAAGGAGCCTCATACAGCTTTGGCTGCTACTCTTGGAGATGGTGAAAGTAACTGAAGCCCCGATTTGATTTTTCCTGTTGTTGCAGCGGGAAGGAGAGTCAAGAGGAAACAGCACTAAGGAAGGAAAGGATTTCGGATTTTGCCCTTGTTTTGAGGGTTTAGGACTCAGCGGTTCATAAAGGAAACAAAGGAATATTGTTCATGAGGGATGTTATTATCCTGTTATGGATTTTGCATGTCTGATTCAGACACTTACCAGCCTTTTTGTATATTTTTTGTAATATTTAGTATGTTACTTCAAAGATTCGTCTGTGGAAAAGAGACACTTCTAACGCTTATCAGCATTGCACGTGCAGATGCCGCCATGTAGCTCTGAGTCGAGGGCTTGTACCTTTTCTTACTCTGACATTTATGCTAGATGTTAAGCATCGTAACACATTGTTTACTGAGAATTCAGTGCGTGACCTTACATGCCTTTATTACAGGACTCATGGGTGAGCTATAGAAATAGTTTAGAACCTCACTATTGCTCACAGCAGGCTTTGTTTGTGGAATAGTAACCATCCCATCTCAGCCTCTTGAGGGCGCTGTGGTTTGGGATGGGAAAACCTCTAAGCCGCCCGGACTGCTTGCGGCAGAACCCCAGGTGCCTTGGGAAGGGTGATGATGAGGAGGCATATATTGAGGACTGCTATGTACCCCAGCGCTCAATTTACGATACTATGCGCATCAATGAGCAGATTGATCAAGGCCCAAAGCTCAGCCAGCCTTCTCGCAGCACTCTGGCCTCGGGGGGCGGAGAGGGAAGTACGCTCTCCAGCAATGGGACATTGGGAGCCGACATAGGTGGAGTTTTTGTTGCACGCGGAGGGACTGCAGATGCAGGTGTGAAAAAACTGGATGAAAGAGTTATTTTTGATGCTCTGAAACTCACTGGTGACCCTCAGAGTATGTCACCTGTCGGAGGAGTAGGCACTGCAGTGGTCATTCCTGCATCAAATTCAGCTGCCGTTGGGGCAGCTGTTGTGACCAAAAGGCGACACCAGGGCAGTGACAAGAAGGACAATCCAAATCGGCGCTCCTGGAAAGCTTTCATGCCCCCTTCTTACCCTGAGTTTGCAGAACGTTTAGAGCTTTCACCAGGAGAGAGTGGAGAGAAGCGTCTGTCTGGGGCTGGAATCCCAGTCTCCCCTCTCCATCCTGTACCATCTTTACTAGCCTCTTCTATTCCTTCTACATCATCGACACCTTTGGTGCCACCTTTTTCACCTTCCCCTGCCTCATCTGGAGGTCCTCAAACTCCACCCGTCTCCAGCTCTCCATCTTTCACTCTCACAGTTAGCCCTATACCTTCCCATCTTCCGCATCTGCTCAAACAAAAACAGCCCCTTCAGCTGCACTCTCACAAACCGGCTACTGCTCTGTCTTCTCCCTCGAAAGAACAGCCACCCTCAGAGACTACTGCTTTTGATCATTCAGACTCTATACAACCTAGTCCTAGTATCTCTCAGGCTGAGAGAAACAAAGGTGAGCAGAGCAAACAAACTCAAGCTCCAATGTGTGTAAGAAGTATATCTGAAGAACCACCACAAAACTGGGATACTACTGCAGCTAAAACCTCTGATAATGAGCGAGACTCACCCCTACTGGAACACGACCAAGACACTACTCCGTTAATACCCCCAAAACCTGTATTTTGTCCCCCCACTAAAGCCCGTACCTGGCCCCGTAGTATGAGGGGTAGTAAAAGGTCACTGGGGCATGGGAGGGTTCTTCCTATCCTGCCCCCACTGCCCCCAGTTCTTGGCGAGGAGAGTGATGAGGAATCTTTGTACCTGCTGGATCCTCCATCGCCTTTCCTGCAAGAAGGAGAGGGACTTAATTATGGGGGGTTGCCCCTGTCTCCCTGTATTAGTCAAGAGGGTGGTGAGGAAGGTTTACTGGGCTGGCCTCCTCCTGCTAGTGGGCTAAGGGAAAAGACTGCCTCAGAACTTTGCTTTGAAGAAGATGAACGCAGAATCTTGGAAGAATTGGAGGATGAGAAGAATAAAGAACAAGAAAAGACAGAAGAAGAAGAGAGACTAGAGATGGAGGAGAGAAACTGGAAAGCGGTGTTGAAGCTGGAGAGCAGTGAAACAAGTGGTATATCTTGGGAGGTAGAAGAGGAGGAATCGCAATTGCAGGACTGGGAGACGCAACAACTTGCATCATCAGGGCACTGGCCCCTTTTGATGCCACCTGTAGGATTTGGAGGCTCAGAGGCCCCCAGTGCTTCTCCCTGCCCCAGCTCAGAGGCAGGTTCAGATGAACTCTTTCTTGAGCTGGAAAGACAGTGTTTAGAAGAGGACACAGATAAATCAACTTTTTCTGAGCAGAGGGATCTTTCTCATACTTCTGAATACTTGGATACCTTTGACAACCTGCTTGTGATGAAAATGGATCAAGTTGATGCCAAACATGAATTTGACATCAAAGAGCTGTATGATGAAGATGGTGCTGTGATGTCAGCACGTAGTGTCACCGATCACGTAGAGCACACAGTTCCGACTGAGCCATGTGTAACACAAATGAATCAAAATTTAACAGAAAGCACACAAAGCTGTTTTTCGGTTGAAGATATTGACCAAAGACTAGACCAACTGCAAAGTTGTCTTCCCTGTAATAGTGAGGGTAATAATCATGACCAGGATGATTGTACTTCATGCATTGTTGATGCAGATGCTTTAGATTCTGAATCCAGTGGCATTCAAACCTCACACCAAGATGGGACTGTGCCATCTGATGCATTTCAAACTGTGAGCTATAAGCAACCACAGAGTGATTCAGATTTAGGCAGTGGAGCTTCATCAGATCATGAGCAGCAAGAGGATGAGGGGGTAATGAAACAAGATGAGACATCTGACATTCATATGTTCTTACAGCATGGACTTCTCCCCTTAGAGAATTTGAATTATGCTGAATGTAATGTGAATCTCAGCATCTTTATGACTGATTTAACAGGGGTGGAAATCGAGGACAGTATTCAACAGTCCCCAGAGGTCTCTGTCTTGGAAGATGAGGGAGAAAAGGAAGTTAAGAACAGTCACTATGAGACTGCCTATCACGAGGATGCTGTTTCCTCTGAGCCTGCTCAAGTAACTCTGGAAGTGACCTCTGACCAAGAGGGAGCTTCTTCAAAATCAGAGAAAAAAGAAGAGATTTCAGTCTCTGTGGAAGTATTTGTTCAAGAGGAGGTATCTTCACATGAGTGGGAAGTAACAGAGGCTGTTCAGGGAACCACAAGTACACCAAATTCAAGTGGCTCATACACCCAGTTAGACTCTCCAAATATCAGTATTGAATCTGCTCCACCTTCCCCTCTGTCCCCGTCGACCACTAAACATGAGTCAAGAACAGCAGGACTTGACAGCAAAGATGCTGATGCTTTTGTCACAACAGATAGTTTTGTTTATTTAGCTGTGGCTGCGCCACCTCAGTATCCTCAGGAATGCCCCTCATCTCCATCAGTGGAATCATCCCCTCCGAGCCCCCTCCCAAAATGCTGCCCTGAGCCAGAGGAAGGGGCATTTCTCTCCTCCGATAGTTTTGTTTACCTGGCAGCCCCTGAGCGACTTGTGTCCGATGGGGGCTCTGCTTGTGAAGATTGTCAGGATTTGGACTACGAGTCAGAGGAAACCCGATCAGGTGTTGATTTTGTACTTGGATCAATGACTGGGGATAGTGAATGGGACTCGGATGGATCAGGCTTAGACCCTGTATACCAACAGAGAGACCAGTGGGAGGAACTAGAGCCAGGTCTTTTACATGGTCTTTTTAACGAGGGCAAAAATGAGGCAATCTCCCAGGAGGCTGTGGAATCACGTGAAAATGACTGTGAGGACCCCTGTGAAACAAGTTCTGTGGAAGAAATCTCACCACAAAAACATGACCTTGATTTGAACACAAAGGTAAAAATTTATTTGTTTAATGTGGTCAAACATATATCAGGTCAATACAGGGAATTAACTGATTGTATCAACATTTAATTGTGAGTTTTTCTTTAGTCTAAAAGACATTTAGACCAGCTTTCTAGCTAGCAAACATTTAGCTCTTGACCTGGTAATGGTTGGCAATAGTTGATGATTTCCCCTCAGTTTTTATTTATTTAATTTTTTTCTAAGTGCTCCTCTACCTGAAATCGTTTTGGGATACACTGATTTAGAATCACCTTACCACTATTCCTGTGAAATCTACTAATGTTAACCTTGGGGGGCTTTCCTGAAAATAGTTGTACTTCACAAAGCTTTGTGGTTGTTGTTCACTAGTGTTCAGTCAGTGAAATAACATAATTTAGTGCTGCAGTAAATGTTGTCCTAGTTTTATAATAGGGTTCAGTTGGGCTAAAGTTAGCTTTAGTTAATTGTGCTTTTCACTGCTCCCAGTATATGATTGCAGAAATGTTTATTGAATTTACTGAACATTAATGGAGCAATATGTTTTGAAGGAAAATTTAAATGTTGAATTCAGCAAAAGTATTTTTCAATGTAAAGATTCTAAAAGAGTATTAAGAATACAAATTATATTTTATAATATGGTATGATTAGTATAATATTTTAAAATATTATGGTTTCATTATTATGGTGATTATTGGACACCAAAATTAATTCATGTCATGCCAGCCGATGGAATAGTCTCTCAGCTATTTATTATCATGTTAATTATTTTGCCTTTAGCCCCAACAGCAGGGGTGCTTTTACCCCAAATACCATACTTCTACATATTCTTCAGTTACCGAACAGCTGTTGATTTAATTACCTTGAACAAAACTGAATATCATTTACAAGTTCTATGTCGGTATATATTTTATAAATTCTTATTTGCTACATAAATCTATAATATATTATCTTTAGCTGAGAAACAAGATAAATAAACATTAAATATAAGATCATATTAGCAAAGAATCAACTGTGTTGCGGCTTGTGAGCATCAGCCAGGGATCAGACAGATATTTATATGCATAGTAAAAGTGCTTTTGGTGCTATCTTGAGAATAAACTCAAATTTAGCCTGCTGCACATTTAGTCCTATTTTACACTACAAAGGAGCACAATATTGTCTGATCAAAGTACTAGTGAATGGGTTAATCTTCCAGCATATATCAGCATTGATCCTTCCGGTCTGTAAGAGGGTGTTTGTGTTTAGATTGAAGGGATATGTGTGTGTGTTTTTTTTTCATGGAGATCCAAGCACAGTCTTCTTTTGAATGACTGGTTAATTCTTGTTTGTTAATGATAATACACATAATTACGATTGTCTGGGATGGTTTTGAGTTCATAGTATGTGTATGTATCCTGGGATTGATTGTCTATTGCAGTGATGGCACATGAAACACAAACATGCTTGCTGAGTTAAAAAGCATGCTTTCTCCAAAGTATTCAAACCCTAGCGAACGTTTGTGTGTTTGGTTACAGGCAAATGGATTTGTGCACACATTTGCATGGGTTTGCTTTTTCTGCCTGTTTGAGCACTGCTTTGTCTAAGCGAGCACACCGTGTATGTGTTCGAAAGAGATTTAGGAGTCAGAAAACAGACAGGAATGTTTTTTTGTAAATACGTGTTAGATTTCTTGACATAATGTGTGTGCGCGCCTGACATTCTCTCTCGGCTGCCGTGATGAGGCCTGTGTCTGCTCTGTTTCACAGTGACAGTGGTGGGTGGCCGAGAGACTGCCTGTAAGTTCTTAAGCTCACTGGATAGTTATTGCATTACTGTCTCTATCAGTCTGACTGGTCATCCACATCTCATTTGACCCTCAGCCTTAGCCAAATCTGCCTTTCTGCATGGTCACTCTCAATACTCCCTGTCCCTTTAGATGTAATCAGATGCAGGAACCCTGTCAGGCTGGATTTGGGTAGAGAGGATTATAGCAACTGATGGACTGCAAACAATATTTAAACTCAGTTGGGATTGAAAACTTTAAAGAACAGAACAAAATGCCTGATTTGAGTGGTGGTTATCGTCCAGTGCCAAACAAACTTCAAATCCCACTCCTGCAGTCTCATGGTACTGCAATTGAGATAAGGAAGTGAGAAATAAACATCAGCCTCTAAAAGAGGAGCCACAATTGCCAGTAACACACAAACACTGTATAAAGTTGTTAGAAATATAAATAGATGATAAGGACATGTCAGTGCTATCAGTGCAAGGACAGACTCTCACCCCCGTTATGCTCAAAGCTGAGGGAGTCCACCACAGACCTCGGGAAAGATCTTTGTAATCTTTTGGAGCAGTTCTCCTTTATGGGCCGTCTCCAGTGAAATCGCACACTTGCAATGGAGGCTGTTTAGAGGGCAAAGTTAGAAGATTTTGCAACAGCCTGATCATGTATGAACAAAGGGTCTCTATGGCAGAGCACCTGGTAGTGCTCAAATAAGAGCTGCATATAACATTCAATAACATCTGAGACCCACAATCAGTTTTGAGTCTGTCCAGGGTAGGGTTTTAGTAACGGTCAGGTAAACAAACGCACCAACTGATATGCACAGTGGAAAGGGAAGAGGAATCAGGGAGGGAGTGAGCACCGATGTTACGGCGTATGGTAACAGCGGGTATATTTGATTGTTTGGATAATGATGCCAATGAAAGACAGTGCGCAGGAAACACCTGTGATGAAAGACTGTTGTAAACAAAAGAGCTTGAACAAACTCTGCAGCTCCGTTGGCACAACCACAGCCATAACAAAGCAGTCACAAATGTTGCAAACTCATTGACTATGTTTTTAACATCATTTACTCAGTATTTATTAATGGAACCTTGTGAATTATGTTTTTGTTAGAACATTTAAGTCAGATCAAATTAAGCCATCCAAAGTCCTTTAAAAAGGAAGAAGAGATAAAGACGAGGAACTGCGAGGCCGGAAAAACACAGGAGGGGAAAGCAAAGACAGGAAGAGTAGGACTGGAGAGTGTGTTTTGGAAAGTCTCTGTAGAACAAGAAGTTTGTTAATGGCTATGTTTTCACTGATTCAAAATAAATCTTATTCCTGTGATTTCCTGGGATGTCCAGAAATTTTACATTTAAGATTTTCTCCGCAAGACAAGATAGACTTTTATTAGTTTTTGCTGTTTTTAGACATTTATAGTATTTCATTTTTTTATTGTATGCTTTGATTATTATGCTTTCAAGAGGAAATTCCATGCCTTGATTCTACCTATGCTATATTTGTCGAACATAAAAAAATACCTTAAAAATACCTTAAATCATTCACAAAGTATAGCCTACATTATGTCTAGCATTTTAACATGCATGCATTTTTTTTTTCTATTCAGCAACAGAAATTTCACATACAGTACCAGACAAAATACACTTGAGAATAGTAATAAAGCCATCCAAATTATGAAATAATGCAAATGGATTTATGGAAAATATGCAGAAACCAAATGGTGTTTATAACATTGAGTCATTCATTAAAAAACTCAACTGTTTTGTATGAAATTCATACATAAGCACAATTTAAGTCTCAAAAGACCTTTGAGATAATGAAAAACATAAATTCATTTGGGTGTGTCCAAATTTATTACTATACTATAATTACTATAATTTAGTCTGATTGATTTTATCTTGCCTTAAGCAAAAATTGCATGAGAATAATTTATCTTGGTGCTTTCAGATACAGAACAAGGTTTAGAAAGCTCAGCAAAAATCAGCACATAGTGTGGGGGATATAGTCTAGCCAGCTATTATAATATTTTCTTTACTAAAATCTGGGCATACACGGTATGGAGTTGTGGTTTGAACTGAAGTGAGAGAAACAAAAGACTCCAATGGCAGTGATGTTGTGGGTTGGCGGTAGGATGGAGTACTGCCAGTAACTAAAAGTGATCTGTGGGGGTTTGAGTGAGAAACAAAAGAGTTGAAAGTTTGGTGACAAAAGAAACTGAGAGTGTTGGAGACATACGTGTGAAGCAGTTGCGTGTGTGTGTGTGTGTGTGTGTGTATGTGTGACCGGCCTGCTGGCCAGATTGGTCGAGAGCATTTGAGTGGAATGACAGGCATCCTAGATATTTTCCAGAGGCCTCCATTACAAGAGTCAAATGCTCTCTGAGAGAATGGGTAAGGAGAGAAGAGATTCTTGTTTGCGCTGACCCCTTTCTGTTGTATGTATGTTTATAGCTACTTACATATGGACATGAGCATCCTTATTTAGATTTCAGAGTTCTGACAAACTTAATTTTCTCTCTTCCTGTTGTGAATTGTTGGTCTTAGCATATGTAATATAGATATATAATGTCTATGAAAAATTAACAGCTTTCCCTTTTATTTGGCAACATGAGTTGCGCCACAGATGCAGATGAATGGCTTTATTTCTGTGCTGGTGGCTGAAAAGTGCCAAATGTGATGAATGATCAGGATTAAAAACGGGAAATGGCTCCAAGTATATACACTGAGGATGAGGAGGAGGCCTAGATGATGGATTCAGGATAATGTTAGACAGGATATAGAGAGACAAAAGGGGACCAAACACTCTTCGTTGCATAGACACGGACATTCTCACAGTCACATATACTGTCGACAAGAGGGTGGAGCAGGTTGAAGCTGTGGTTCATTGTTTTGAGGCCGACAGACATCCTGTTTGAAGCAGGAATGAAGCCCCTCGCCACAAGGCAGCTGCAAACAAACACACACTCAAACACAGGATTTAGGACTTCCCCTTAGCTTTATAGATGATTACCTTTGCTATCATCTAACGCTCAAAGTTAATCTTTAAAAACTAATTCAGTTACACTGTTAAATTGTATTCTTTATCTTGAAATGAAATTATTTTTTTCATAATATACATTATATGTTGGGATGCCTAAATTTACATTTAAAATCCAATGGGACTGAGGGCATAGGTCACATGAATGTAGTACTTCAGAATTTCATTCATGCTAAATACTTTTTTATTGGTTGTGGTTTAATAGCAGCCATGAAAATAACTATGTGCTTTAATGGTATAGAGTATAATTTAAATAATGGTGCATGTGCATCCTAGTGCTGAGAGTAGTGAAATTGTACAATCCCCTTTGACTTCCAAATCCATTCTGGTATATAATGCCCACTTCATGTGATCCAACTAATTCCAATTGGTTGCACTAAAGTGCCTTTCCTGTTTAATAGTCTGTTTCTTTGAGATCAGTCACATTACAGGATTAAAATGGATTTTATGTTGACTTTGGTAACTGCTGGTCATGGCGTTGGTCAGGGGTGTTTGGCAACCTGTATGTGGTGAACCACTGTGTTGGATGTTCTGTCAGAGCTGTAGTGTTGGGTTGTTGGGGAAATAGAGCTGTAAAGTGTTGCTGCCAAGGCACTGTATTTAATTTCAGTTAATATGTGGGGGCTGAAAACTGCTTCCCCATTTATAAATGGCCATGCCACCATTATCATGTTGTTGTGTTTGTACAGCCTTGACCTGTTTAGACACATTCTATCATATCACATGTCCAGTAGCAGAACAAGTGTCCAGTAATATACTCAGGTCATTTGTTCTCTTCCTTTCGTTCACTAGGCTGTAGAAAGGGAGCAGATAGACAGCATTCAGCCCAAACTGCAACATGTCAACGCTGTGGGTCAAGGTCTTATCCAGAGTGCAGCCAAACACACTGACACCCAGGCGCTGGAACATGACTTGGAGACCACCAACCTGCGCTGGAACTCCCTCAACAAGAGCGTAAGCTTTTAGCCTTTTATTTTAGCTGACTGATAGGATTAATTAAATATTATTATTATTATTCATTTTTTTAATTCACAGGTTGCTGAAAGAATTGCACAGCTGCAGGAGGCCCTGTTGCATTGTGGGAAGTTCCAAGATGCTCTGGAGCCGCTCTTGAGCTGGCTGAGTGACACAGAGGAGCTCATAGCCAATCAGAAACCCCCGTCTGTTGAGTACCGTGTGGTCAAGGCACAAATTCAGGAGCAGAAGGTTAGATTTGAATCAAATTTTTATGGTATCAGTTTTTTAAAAGGAAATTTAGTTGGAAAAACTTTGTGATGTCTTGATTTCGTAGCAGACTAATTAGAATAATTTATCATGCTAGATTAAAAAAATAATTTTAATTAAATTAACTGAGGTTCCATATTATTCCTAGCTGCTGCAACGGTTGCTGGATGACCGGCGTGGGACGGTAGAGATGATCAGGGCAGAAGGAGAGCGTATCGCTGCTACGGCTGAGACACAAGATAAAGACAAAATCCAGAAACAACTTAAGAGCCTAGGAGAGAGATGGAAAAATCTGCTGGAAAAGGCCAGTGCCAGGTAAACTCCATAATCAGAGCAATATGGACACCCAGACACAGCCATAAAATCTCTTAATCGAATCTCTTACTCAGAACTCAATCACTTGGTTGCTTTACAAGGCCATAAAAACCGAGTAGTCATAAGAATATAACACAGATTTCCTCCTCACGTCATGTCCTCAGGCAGCGGCAGCTAGAGGAGCTGCAGGTGTTGGCGCTGCAGTTCCACGAGGCAGTGGAGCCGCTCGGTGAGTGGTTGAGCGCCACAGAGAGACGCCTGAGCTCCGCTGAGCCAATGGGAACCCAGACCTCCAAAATCACACAGCAGATTGTAAGGCACAAGGTAGAGTATACACAGCACCTGGGAGTCTGCTGCCAGAATCATTGCTGCCGAACCAAGATCTGTCATTTTAGCAAGCGATTTTCAAAGTGTCAAGCATCATTAGACTGACTAGAGATGCAGAGGAGAGAACAGATTGTCAGTCTCCTGTGGTTTTAAATGGACTAGTAGGAGTGCGGTTATCTAAGAAGGCGCAAAATTCAGGTCGTGATCCTGCCCACGTTCTTTCCATTTTGCAGTTTAATTTCATCATGATTTTGTGTTTCTCATCTCATCTCGTGTTGATTCACATATAATTTTTTGCTCACATCAGTTAACTATGATTTGTCATTATTCGGCATTGTCATGTTTGTTTATGTTTGCATTGTTTCTTTTTTTTTTCTTTTTCTCCTTCTACTCATTCAATCACGTCTCCTCTTGACTCTGGGCTATAATCCCAGGCTCTCCAAGAGGAGGTATCCTCTCGGGAGAATGGTGTAAAACATCTTGAGACTCTCAGTCAATCACTGCACCCGCTCAGCTGTGCGGCTGATCGTGATTGGCTGGGCGAACGTGTGGCGGCAGTGCGCAACGGGCACACGGAGCTGCGCGATTGGTGCAGTCGAAGAGAGGTCATGCTGGAGCAGGCCCTGGCCAATGCACAGCTATTTGGAGAAGAAGAGGTGGAAGTCCTTAACTGGCTAGCTGAGGTGGCCCAGAGACTGGATGAGGTCTCAGTGCAGAGTTATCAGCCGGAGCTACTAGAGCAGCAACACAAACACACACTGGTATGATTCTGAAGGTCATAGCTGCCCAGGATCAACAATAGTGTATAAATCAGATTAGAGAATATTAATATGTCACTCAGTAAGATCAGAGCTATACTAGGTCTGTCATTCAATTAAAATGAATGATGTGATATTCTGATTAAATAATAAAATGAATAGCATAAACCAATGCAGTGTATTTATTTATTTATTTATTTGTTCTTGTCCCCTTGTATTATGTCCAGTGTTAATGTTTCTACTGCTGGCTCCCTACAGGCTCTTAATGAAGAGATTATCAGCAGGAAGAAGACAGTGGACCAGGCTGTTAAGAACGGACAGGCTCTGCTTAAACAAACCACTGGTACTTTTCCATCCCGCTCTCTGTGTTCATTGGTGTATCAACAAATCCCTGCTTTGACCGTGATCATGTCTGATCTCTGTGACAGGTGAGGAGGTCCTGTTGATTCAGGAGAAGCTAGATGGCATCAAAAGCCGCTACGCAGAGATGACAGCGGGCAGCAGCAAAGCCCTCCGTACTCTGGAACAGGCCCTTCAGTTGGCCACGCGATTCGCAAGCTCGCACGATGACATCAGCCAATGGTTGGATAGCGTGGAGGCGGAGCTTAGCAACATTGAGTCAGACACAACACCAGCCTATCAGGACAGACAGAGGGTGAGGATGTCTACCGTTTTATCTTTTTTTAAGTACTCATGAATCACTTTTTACTTTTTTTGTCTTTGCTAAGCCAAATACATTATTTATGCATTCTGTGAATTCATTGTATTATGTCGTGTGTATGTTTGGCTCAGGAGCTAAAGTGCGTGTCTGCTGAGAAGAGGTTAGTTCTGGATACAGTGAATGAGGTGGGCAGTGCTTTACTGGATCTGGTACCCTGGCGTGCACGAGACGGCCTGGACCGCCTGGTCGCCGATGCCAATCAGCGTTACCGCCAAGCTGAAGAGACCATCACACAGAGAGTGCAGTTAGTACAGGCTGCCATCCAAAGGTCACAGCAGGTACTGCAACAAATACTGTACACACACATGTATATGTATATGTATATGTATATGTATGATCAACACACAGCCAAAAACATACTTGACTTCGTTGAAATGGAATATTATTATTTCCATACCTTGCAGGCATTGGTATTTTTATTTAGGAAATTCAAATTGAATTGTTTATTATTATTTTACAATGTCTTTTTTTCTTTTTAGAATGATGTAATACTTTAAAGTACATATAAATTGTTATAATAAATGTAAAAAATAATGGTAACACTTTAGTATCGGAACCAATTCTCACTATTAACTAGTTGTTTATTAGCACACCTATTAATAACATATTGACTGTTAATTAATACTTATAAATTGCATATAGGTAACAATTTAGTATAGGGACCATTTCTCACTATTAACTAATTGCTTATTAGCATGCATATTTAACATGCTGGCTGTTTATCAGTACTTATAAAGCACATATTCTAAATGACCATATTCTACATCCCTAATCCTACCCTATACCTAAACTTAACAACTACCTTACTAACTATTAATGAGCAGTAAATTAAGAGTTTATTGAGGCAAAAGTCATAGTCAGTGGTTTGTTAATGGTGGGAATTATACATTTAAAAATAAAATCAGTCCAAAATATAAAGTACATTTACAATTTTAACATACATTTTAAAATATTATCAATTTTATAAATATTTAACATAGGCAAAGTTTGATTTAGGATCCTCTGTCCATATTGCCGCCTTGAATTTTTTAATATTTTCAACATACTACCTTTTTTTTTTGACAGTGTATTTGTGTGTGTTATTGTTTCAGTATGAGGAGGCAGTCGATGCAGAGCTGACCTGGGCCGGAGAGACCGAGAGGAAGTTGGCGTCTCTGGGGCCTCTGAGTCTGGAGTCTGATGTGACTGTGGCTCAGCTCCAGGTGCAGAGAGCCTTTAACATCGACATCATCCGTCACAAAGACACCGTGGACCAACTCCTTAAGACACGAGAGGACATCCTGGAGAGCTGCAGCGAACAACAAAGAGAGGCTTTGAAGGTTAGAAGCAAAATAAAGAAGCGAGGGAGGGGGGGGTCAGAACGAGCCATGTAATTATTCCTCTGCAAAATGTTAGATCTGGGAAATTGAATTTATGTGATTTTCTGGTGGAGATTTGATTTGTTGAGTCATGTTTGGGACAAACAACAGTGCAAGCTTGTTGTTTCAGTCTCGAAAGATTCATTTGGCTGACCCGATAAAACCTCTTTCTGCTTCCTCCTGTAGGTGAAGACGGATTCTTTAAGTGCTCGTTATGAAGCAGTGAATCAGAGTCATGCTGAGCGCTTCTCAGCTCTAGAGCAGGCTCAGGTGTTAGTAGCACGTTTCTGGGAGACGTATGAGGAACTTGAACCCTGGCTGGGTGAGACAGAGACACTGATTACCCAGTTACCCCCTCCTGCCATCGACACAGAAGCACTTAGGCAACAGCAAGACCAGATGAGGGTGAGTGGGCAGTATGTAGACAAAGGACTTGAGTCCATTTCACTCCTTTGTGGCTATTTGATGCATTCAAATAATGTCAGAAAGATCATATTTATTTGTTGAATGCATATGAAAGTCACCACAGTCTAAATTAAAAGTGAGGATTTTCTTTGGATTTTCTAAAATCAGAGTTTGGGGTATGTAACTGAGAAAGTATTTTAGATACAGTGAATGCAGCATGTGTATTAATAGTACATTTGTTAAAATGAATGCCGTTTTTAATTTAAAATAAAAGTATCATTCTTGCATGCACAAAATCCAATGTATTTGTGCAATTAGAATATATAACGATTCAATTTACAGTTCTAATTGAATATAAAAAAGCAAAAATACAACCAGGAGGTTCCCAAACTCATGAATATGTACTTCCCAGGACATCTTGAATGCACCATTATACATGAACTAAGACCCACAAAAATCACAAACCCACAAAACATTTTTTATTTCATGTAATAACGTATTGACATCACATAACATTTTATATGCATTCCTTCCTAGCTTCTGAGAGAGTCCATTGCTGAGCATAAGCCTCACATAGATAAACTGCTAAAGATCGGCCCACAGCTGGCAGAACTGAGTGCCCAGGAAGGGGCAACAGTAAGACAACGTTATAATGAAGCAGAGAGACGTTACCTCGGCATCAAAGAGGAGGTCAAAGGTCGAGCCACAACACTAGATGAAGCAGTGTCACAGTCTGTTCAGGTATTTGCTGCGAAATGTTTGCATGCTTATTTTGGACTGCTGCCCAGATTGTGATTTATTTAAAGGTTGTTACAGCCCACAGCATTATACAGCACATTATCAACTCATTTTGTACATTCAAGCTATTTTAATGACACACATCACCTTTATTTTACCCATTGTTTTGGACTAAGGCATTTTTTTTTAATAACATCACTGACATCTGACATCAGGTGCATTTTGGCTTACTGTTTGTGTTATTACTTCCGGCTGGCCTGTTGCATGCTATTGAATTAACACATTGTTCCATTTCTCCACCTCCATCCCTTCAAACTCTACTTTACTGTGACTCCACCTGTCCCACCCCCGTACCTCATTTCCTGTCACCCTCTCCTCTCCAAATCCTGTATTCCCTAACCTTCCCCCATTCCTGCTTGTTGCACCTCTCCCTCCCATGTCCGTTTGGTCCATCACTCACGTTTGTGGATGTGCTGTGTGTGTCCATCCCTCCATCATCACTGCTCTCTGCAACTCCCTCAGCTGGTAGAGGTAAGAGCATCATCACCCACTGATTCGACCACTTATATAACATCTGTATCGGATCGAGAATCACGAATTTTCAGAAATACTTGAATCCAGTGTTTTATATACTTTTATTCTGAAAGTAGTTTTAACTTACTTCAGTTGACCTATAGATTGTTGTTAGTAAAAGAAATTGCCGTATTTTTCGGACTATAAGTCGCACCAGTCCAAAAATACGTCATGATGAGGGAAAAAACATATATAAGTAGCACTGGACTATAAGTCGCATTTATTTAGAACCAAGAACCAAGAGAAAACATGACCATCTCTGACTTATAGTCCGTAAAATACGGTAAATTAACAAAGGTATTTAACAAAGGTTCTTATCTAGATGAACTACCAAAGAGTGATTTGCCTTCATTTATGAGAGTGATAACTGAAAGTTAACTTTTTTGCACTACCGTTCCAAAGTTTGGGGTTGGTAAGATTTCTATTCCAGTTTTTGGTGTCAACGCGACTCTTCAGAAATCACTTTAATACGTTGATTTGGTGCTCAATAAACATTTCTTATTATTATCAGTCTTGATAATAGTTGTGCGGCTTTAATATTTTTGTAGAAAACATTTTCAAGATTATTTGATGAACAGAAAGTTTTAGAAATCTTTTGTAGAGTTATTATTGTAGTCTTTACTGTCACTGATCAGTTTAATGCATCCCAGACATCCTTGCATGCCTGGTGCTTCTGCACTTACTTTTGTGTGCTGTATTTGTTCTGATTGTTGTCTTCTTACTCTCCATCAGTTCCATGATAAGATGGACCCTCTGTTGGAGACTTTGGAAGGTGCGGTCCAACGCTTGCGGCAGCCTCCTCCAGTGGCGGCTGAGGTGGAGAAGATCCGGGAGCAGCTTGCGGAGCACAGGGCAACAGGGCTAGAACTGGACAAACTCCTTCCGTCTTTCAGCGCCCTGTGTGCCCGAGGAGAAGAGCTCATCGGTCGCGCCCCACACGACGATCCTGCCGCCCAGGGTAACGATCTTTAACCTGAAATGAAACTTTGTGGTTGTATGAAACGCTTTATCCAATGTGTTTTGGTAAATCTGTAATCTGTTCCCATCCTCAGCGGTGCGTTCACGACTCTTGCGGCTGCGCTCTCTGTGGGAAGAGATCAGGCAGAGGGCAGAGGAGCGAGAAGGAAAGCTTCAGGATGTTCTAGATCTCGCCGGAAAATTCTGGGCTGACATGGGCGCGCTGCTGAGCACACTCCGTGACTCTCAGGACATTGTGAAAGATCTGGAGGACCCAGGGGTGGATCCTTCACTTATAAAACAACAAATAGAGGCAGCAGAGGTCAGTCCAAAAATAGAGTCACTAGCAAGACATGATTTCTTTTTCGGTATAATCCCATTTCCAGTGGAGATGTGCAAACATGACATATTTTCAAAATTGACTAGGTAGTAGGATAAATCAGAAGTCTTAAAGAAGCTCTGTAAAGATCAGAAGTGTGCAATCACTGGAGGACATCAGCAGAATTAAAAGGGATCTGTTCAAAAAAATCTGTGTGTAAACTGAAAGTTATTTCTTGTGTACTGTTATAATATAAGAACTGTTGTTGATAATTGATTGAATTCTCGGACCAAAATGTAACTTCTGAAATCACAAAATCACTCATTAAGTTGTTTAAAAAGAAAGTTAAGTTTAAAAAAACAATCAGCTTTGTCATTATTACAGCAGAAATACTGTGAATAGCCTTTGAATAGCCGTGTTCATTTTAATAAAGCGCTCCTTTATGGGGTTCAGTGCAGATTAAACTACATAATCAAGAGATTGATCACAAGAGAATGTAGTCATGATGTTTTTGTCTCGAACTCAGGCCATTAAGGCAGAGACAGATGGGCTGAGGGAAGAACTGGAGATCGTACAAACACTCGGAGCTGACCTCATCTTTGCCTGCGGAGAGACTGAGAAACCCGAGGTCAAGAAGACCATCGATGAGGTAAGAGGGTAGAACAATGATCCGAGTGAGTTTCACTCACATTTAAACAAATTATCTCCAAGTTGTTGATTTTGTTCCTCCTAGATGAATGCAGCCTGGGAAGGCTTGAACCGCACGTGGAGAGAGAGAATGGAGAGGCTGGAAGAGGCCATGACTGCCTCTGTGCAGTACCAGGATGCTCTTCAGGTGTCTGTCACCCTATTGGTACCACAAAATCTGCCCTGATTGGTCAAGCCAACTGTGTGTTCACAATTATCACTTTATATCTCCCCAGGGCATGTTTGACTACTTGGACAACGCTGTGATCAAATTGTGTGACATGCCAGCTGTAGGGACAGACCTCAGCACTGTTAAACAACAGATCGAGGAGCTCAAGGTTTGAAGCAGACCTTATCTAAAAAAAAAAAAAAAAAAAACACACACACATGGAGAAAAAGATTGACCCTTTATCTTTTTACATGGCACAGCAATATAAAGTAGAAGTCTACCAGCAGCAGATTGACATGGAGAAGCTTTGCCACCAAGGAGAGCTGCTGCTCAGAAAAGTGAGCGACCAAACAGACCGAGACATGATCCAGGAGCCTCTCACTGAGCTACGCCACCTGTGGGACAACCTGGTGGACAAAATCACAATCAGACAGGTGAGGAAATACAGACCAGTTATTATCTCAGTCTCCTTTTGCATTTACAAAAGAATTACTTATAAAACAGATCATTTATATAACTAAAATGCAAATAAACACACACTGATAAGAGTTCAATTAAAGCAGCCTTCCATTAGGCTAATGAACTGTGAATTAATGGGTTATTATTGCTATTAGCATTATTTTTTATATTGCTATCATTATTGAATATTGGCTATTGTAAAATTGGAATTGTAAAATGGAGTATGCAAGCTAATATCAAATGAAATTAAGTTTAATTCTTCTGCATTTAAGAGGGCAGACAGGAAATGCTTTTACTGTTGATTGTATTTGACTCTTTTCTCTCTCTCAGCACAAACTGGAGGGTGCACTGTTGGCTCTAGGTCAGTTCCAGCATGCTCTCTCTGAGCTGCAGTCCTGGCTCAGTCACACTCACGCCACACTGGACACCCAGCGACCCATTAGCTCTGACCCCAAGGCCATCGAAATTGAGCTGGCTAAGCATCACGTACGGAATATTTGGGACATTTTTATGTACTCTGCTTTTTAATTTCCTTTTTAAAGCAGTTTGCTGTAATCAAGCTGTCTTTTTAGGTTTTAAGAAACGACGTGCTGTCCCATCGGGCTACAGTGGAGACGGTGAACAGGGCAGGTTCTGAGCTGCTAGAGTCCAGTCCTGGAGACGAAATCAACCACCTGAGAGACCAGCTGGATGAGCTGAACCGCAGCTGGAAGAACCTTCTGCTGAAGACTGATGAGAGGCAGAAGCTTTTGGAAGCTGCCCTGCAACAGGTGCTCTCTAGATATTACTACTGCATCTTTATACAGAGAGATCTGATTGAAAGCACTAATTAAAACAAGTGCTTTTGCATATGGTTGTAGCCTGAAATGAGTCATTTGCAATGGATTACATTCAAGTTGATTCAATAAAATGGATGCAGTTTGGAGGGTTACTGTGCTGTGAGAATGGTTCTCTGTAATATTGTAGTACAGGTGTCGGCTCAATTAGCTCATTGTCTTACCCTTGTATGGTTTCTGTGTCAGGCGGAGGGTTTCCATGGAGAGTTGGAGGAGTTTCTGCAGTGGCTCAGACGCACAGAGAGTCAGCTGTCTGCTGCCAAACCCACAGGTGGCCTGCCTGAGACCGCCAGAGAGCAGCTGCAGCAACACATGGTACGCAAAAGGAGTTCACCTCTAGTCCACTTATTAGATATGCAACCACTCTCAAATATATTGTTATTGGAGCATTTGCTTTGTTTTATTTATTTAGAATTCTTTGTAAATGACAAGAAATGACATTAAATGAAGACCATCTGTTGCCTTTGCATTCTATTAGAAAAAGCTTAATTGTGTTATATTATTATTTGTGACCCTGGACCACAAAACCTTAAGTAGCACAGACACATACATTTGTATCAATAGCCAACAATACATTTTATGGGTCAAAATTCTATATAAACTTTTATGCCAAAAATCATTAGGGTATTAAGTAAAGATGATATTTTTTTTTTTTTATTTCCTACTGTAAATATATTAAAACTTAATTTTGGATTAGTTTTTCAGATTTACAAATACTTGTATCTCAGCCAAATATTATCCTATCCAAACAAACCATACATCTATGAAGAGATGATGTATAAATCTCAATTCCAAATATTGACCCTTATGACTGGTTTTTTGGTTCAGCGTCACAACAGTGATTATTTTAGTGATTTTTGAATTCTATTTTTTGGGGGGGTTCTAGAAATTTTGTGCTTTCGTCATTTTTATAAGTCTTATTTTTTTAATGTCTAGTTAGCTTTCATTTTTTGTTTGTTTTATTAATTTACTTAAATGTTCATTTCATTTAGTTGCCTGCATTTTTAATATTCAATTACGTTCTTCATCTGTTAGTTATATTTCAGCTTTTTTTCAGTTAACAAAAACAAATGAAGTAGTTTATAGTTAATAATAGCAACACTTTTTATATAGATCAACTTATCCTGCTCTGTCCTGTTTACAGGAGCTCCAGGCTCAGTTGACCCCGAGGAGTGAGCAGTACCATCGACTACTAGATCAGGGAGAGTCCATTCTGCTGGCCAGAGGAGGAGAGGATGCTGGACCTGGTACCACCCAGACCCAACAGAACCTGGCCATGCTACAGAACAAGTGGGCCAGTCTCAATGCCAAAATGGATGACAGAATGGTGAGATTTATGACCTTACACTCATGTTTAAATAACAGATTTGATCATTAATGAACATATGAATGAAGTATCTCGTTCTGTCTTCCAGTCTTAAGATGCCTCTGCCTCTGTATCCATCTCTTTCCACAGGGTAAACTGGAGGAAGCCATCTCATTGGCGACAGGGTTCCAGACCTCCCTGCAGGACACCATAAACTGGTTGACACAGGCAGAGCAGACTCTCAACATGGCTCAGTCACCCAGCCTCATTCTCGACACCGTCCTATTCCAGATAGATGAGCACAAGGTTGGTCAGAAAATGTGGCTTGCTTAAAGCTGCAGTCGGTAACTTTTGACGCTCTAGCGGTTAATAAACAGAACTGCTTGCGTCTTGCGGAAGAACATCGTAGCCGGAGCTACTTCTCTCTGTTTATGTCTATGAAGAATCACAAAGGTACTGGGTTACTCCGCCGCGGTACCCCCGAAGCAATCTTAAATAGTCCGAATATAAACACTTATTATAGGTGCACCCTACTGATTCAGGACAAGCTAAAAACACGGTTTGGAAAATGGATTCATGGTGTACTCGCTTATTATGTTCATTTTTCTACATTTTGAACACAAACAAAGTTACAGACCGCAGCTCTGATTGGTTGTTTCTTACTGGGAGCGCATGAATTTCTGCTAATGGCAATAGGACCACTGGGAGGAGCCAGAGGAGCTTGATTTTTTTCACAGATTATCTGTATCATATTCTACTGTCAGGACATAATGACAGGTTTAACAAATATGTAAAAAATATTTTTTTTTACAAAAGTTACCTACTGCAGCTTTAAGTACACATTTTTTGCTTTTGTTAAGAGTTTTAATAGAATGTAACTGAAGTCCTTGTCTTTATTCCTGTATGTTTCAGGTGTTTGTGAATGAGGTGAACACTCACAGAGAGCAGGTTCTGGCTCTGGAGAAAGCTGGCTCTCAGCTGCGGTTTGCCAGTCTCAAACAGGATGTGGTTCTAATCAAGAACCTGCTGCTCAGTGTACAGGCCCGCTGGGACAAACTGGTGCAGAGATCACTAGACCGAGGACGGCACCTGGATGAGGCCCGCAAGAGAGCCAAACAGGTATATTTTGGTTTACCTCACTCGGTGTAGCTCTGATCATACCTTTCTCTGTGTCTGAAATTGACAGTCCTCTCTCGTCTAGTTTCATGAGGCCTGGAGGAAACTGACAGACTGGTTGGAGGAAGCAGAGAGCAGGCTGGACTCGGAGCTGGAAATCTCTAATGAGCCTGACAAGATTAAAGTCCAGCTGGCCAAACATAAGGTACAGCCTAGATGCATTAAAATGCTTTGTGAAGTTGAAAACTTTTAGACTTGTCTCTTATGCCCTCTGTCTGTTAATCACTGTACTGCAGGATTTCCAGAAGTCTCTTGGCTCCAAGCAGCCAGTGTATGACACCACAGTGCGCTCTGGGAAGGCCATGAGAGACAAGGCCACACTGTCCGCGGATACACAAAAACTGGACAACTTGTTGGGTGAGGTCCGTGACAAATGGGACACAGTTTGTGGAAAGAGCGTGGAGAGGTGAGAAGTTCTGCCATATGACTTCACCTAGTTGCGTAATGATTGAATGTTTAGTATAGTGAAGAAAAGAAAATAACTGGAAATCTTTTTCTCCTCAGGCAACACAAGTTGGAGGAAGCCCTCTTGTTCTCAGGTCAGTTTGCGGAGGCTCTCCAGGCACTTGTTGACTGGCTGTATCGTGTGGAACCTCAGCTTGCAGAGGACCAGCCTGTCCATGGAGATCTGGATCTAGTTTCCAACCTAATGGATTCTCATAAGGTACTATTGGGCTCATTTGTTGCTTTCAAAGATTTTAAACATGAAATCTGAAGACTTGCATCAACAAATTTCCTTTTTAGTCTATATTATTACGAGGTCTATAGTATCTCTGTGAGTCTGTAAATGTCAAGCTAATACTTATATTTTTCACATTTCTTTGATTATTAATAGTCAGTCACATATAATGCATTTAATTTGTTACCGCAGCTGTCTGAATAATGTCAATTCCATCAGGAAAACTAAAATACATTTTTTGATTTTAGATTTATAACAATCTAGCAGTTTCTTGAAACATTGAAAGTGTATATATTTTTTGACTTATTTGAGTGATTTCTCTCATTACTGCAATCCCTTCCACAATTTACAAGCTTTTATTTTTTATATATATATTTTTTTACCAGATCATATCATTATAGACACAGTAGCTGCATTTCCATTACCCTTCAAATTGCGCAAATTGAAACCGAAAAACCTTCATATAATGCAAAACAAAAAAGTTTTTATGCTCTCACAAGCTAGTTTTTCAGGTAATTTGAAACAGGAATATTTTGTAAAACTGCAATGGTTTTTTTTTTTTGCGTTTGCATTTGCAGGTCACCTACGTATAAGTCACATGATCATTCTTTAATATACTATAACCTCAAAGAAACACCACATTGTTGACCACTATCAAGTATAAGAGGCTTTCCTTGCCATTTATGCTTGGGAAAGAAAAACCTTATTTACACTGCATATGTTTGCGGCACATTACAGCTTCGACATGACCTCGGTCAAGTCGGTGCTTGTGCTTACAACAGCCACGCCACGTTTCAGAAGCCACACTCCTTCTCTAAAGATATGCACATACATCTCCTTTGATTAAAATTAATGGCTAGTGCAGTGGCTGTGATATACATAAACCTAACTGCATCTGTTGCCATGACAAAAATGTAGATTTTGTCGCATAACATGGGTGAATGGAAATGCGTCATTTTGCTAATTATTTTTTAATCGACAGATATAAAATATCACAGAAGTTTGCACAAATCTCAAATGGAAATGCAGCTAGCAAGACTTGAATGAGGCATTTACTAGGAAGGACATTTCTGAGTAGGTCAGAGATTTAAGCTTTATTTTATTGTTCCTCAGGTCTTCCAGAAAGAGCTGGGAAAAAGGACCAGTAGTGTGCAGGCTCTGAAGCGGTCAGCCCGAGAGCTGATGGAGACAGGCCGCGACGACACGGCCTGGGTCAAAGTTCAACTGCAGGAGCTCAGCAACCGCTGGGAGACAGTCTGTGCGCTGTCCGTTTCCAAACAGACCCGGCTCCAACAGGCTCTCAAACAGGTACGTCTGATTGTTTTTCAGATTTTGAATGAAACCAAGAGAATGTAGTGTTAATATTTGCTTCTGGCTATCTATTTTCTCTCTCTTTCTGCAGGCAGAAGAGTTCCGCACAGCTGTTCAAATGTTGCTAGAGTGGCTTTCGGAGGCGGAGCAAACATTACGTTTCCGGGGCGTCCTGCCAGAGGAGGCAGAGACCCTGCAGGCACTACTGCACACGCACCAGAATTTCATGCAGACGGTGGAGGAGAAGAGAGTGGATGTGAATAAAGCTGCTGGCATGGGTGAAGCCATCCTAGCTGTGTGCCACCCAGACTGCATCACGACCATCAAACACTGGATCACCATCATTAGAGCTCGCTTTGAGGAGGTATGAAGCCTGTCTACGCCAAAAGTTAGATAAATGTCTCCGCCTACTATAATAGGTCTGAAATGTGTATATAATACGAAAGTCATATAATAATGTTTGCTCTACAGGTGCTGACGTGGGCCAAACAGCACGAGCAGCGCTTGGAGACGGCCCTGACTGAATTGCTCAACAATGCTACACTTCTGGAGGAGCTGTTATCATGGCTACAGTGGGCCGAGACCACACTGGTGCAGCGTGATACCGAACCACTCCCCCAGGACATTACTCAACTGAAGACACTAATCTCAGAGCATCAGGTGAGCGGGACAGCTCCATTCATCAACGGCCCCTCAGTCTCTTAGATGAATTGCTTTGTTTAGGGCGGAGAGGTTTCTTATCGTTTTGTTCTCTTCCATCAGATGTTTATGGAAGAAATGACCCGAAAACAACCTGATGTTGACAAAGTGACAAAGACTTACAAGAGGAAACCAGCAGAACATCCCAGCAGCCTTTCAGACAGGAGAGGGTCCCGTAAGAGACTTCAAACACAAAACCTTTACATAAGCTACTGTTTAAATATTTGTGGTCAGTGTTTGGTATGTTTTAAATGTTTTTAAAAGACGTATCTCACGGTAGTCAGCATTTATTTGTTTGAAAATACAGTAAAATAGTGTGAAGTGTTATTACAGTTATTGCAAATTTTGAGTGGTAGTGTAGATTTGAGGTTCAGTAACTGCTCACTGCTTAATATTGCGTATTCAGTGTATATTGTATACTCCCTGTTATGTTTTAAAAATAGAATGATAAAGGGATTTAAAATGTATGCATTTAGCAGACGCTTTTATCCAAAGCGTCTTACAGTGCATTCAGGCTATCAATTTTTACCTATCATGTGTTCCCGGGGAATCGAACCCCCAACATTGCGCTTGATAAGCAGTGCTCTACCAACTAAGCTACAGGAACTTAGAGATGAAGCAATTACAAAGGAATAAAACCAAGAAAATAATGTGTATGCTATGCACGGTATGCATGCTAACATACTTAAGAATTGAATTAGTACAGTAGTGTGCTATTCCAAACATGTGATCTGTGCTCTCCTTACAGGAAAACACCAGCAGCAGCAGCAACAGCAGCACTCAGTATCAGTAGCCAGTGGTAACCCTCGCCTCACTCAGCTCTGCTCCCGCTGGCAACAAGTGTGGCTGCTCGCCCTCGATCGCCAGCGCAAGCTGAATGATGCTCTCGACAGACTAGAGGAGGTAGTGCATCCCACTATTCTTTCCCACTCTTAATTGTGCTGTTTGTGTACTAGTAGTAAAGTGATATCAAACTCACAAAATCTGAACAGTAGAAGTAATACTGATCTTTCTTCCCCCTCAGCTAAAAGAATTTGCCAACTTTGACTTTGATGTGTGGAGGAAGAAATACATGCGCTGGATGAACCACAAGAAGTCTCGAGTCATGGACTTCTTCCGACGCATCGACAAGGACCAGGATGGAAAGATTACCCGCCAGGAGTTTATCGATGGCATCTTGGCATCAAGTACGGCCTCTTGGACTTGTCTGCTGATCTTGCTTTTCATGTACCGTTTTAAAATGCCACTTTAACTATGCGGTTTGTTTGCAGAGTTCCCTACCAGCAAGCTGGAGATGACGGCTGTTGCTGATATCTTTGACCGTGATTGTGATGGCTACATCGACTATTATGAATTTGTGGCTGCTTTGCACCCCAACAAAGATGCTTACAGACCCACAACAGACGCTGACAAGATCGAAGATGAGGTACGGACGATGAATTATGTAGATTAGGCATGAGAATGTACTTTTAATGTGTTTAAACTGAATTAAATCCATTTTTAATCTCAGGTCACCAGACAAGTGGCCCAGTGCAAGTGTGCCAAGAGGTTTCAGGTGGAGCAGATCGGAGAGAACAAGTACAGGGTGAGAATCTGCACCATCAATCAACCATGAATTTAAATCTAAAAGTTTTAATGCATTTAATATGACATTTATATAAGTATATAAATGAGCTGCTTTATCTCACCACACCTTCTCATTAGGATCATCCCTGAGCTTGCCACTGTAATAATATGACTCTAACCAGAATCACAATCTTTTAGTTACATCAGTATGACTTGTTCATTTTGAAATAAAGATGCCTTGGTAGTTTTGTGTGTGTATGCAATACCACCATAATACTTCACACCCAACTAACGATCAACCCATGAGACGTGGCTGCTGCAGTCAAGATCACCGAGTGGTCTTCCATTCCTCAACATCATTATCCATTGGTTAATGATCTTTGACAAGACTGTTTACTAACTTGTTACGTTGCACAGGCTACAGATCCACGATGCTAACTCCACATCCTGGTGTTTGTCTGTCTCTTTACTATCTCACCTTCTGTGGTGGCCTCATTGTGTTTGTTTTCAAGCAACCATTCACAAGCACCCTACCCTGCTTATAGCAACAAATCACCACGCTCCCTATGGACATTTCCTCCATTGTATGCTATCTTTATGAATAGTTAAAAGGAAGTTAATCATTATACCAGCATAAAAGTTAATGTGTTTATGTATGTATGTGTTATTTCACTCTTTTTTTTCTTTTCTTTTCTCTTGTGTTATTCCTCCTCCATGTGCACCGGACTTTTTATAGTTCTTCCTTGGGAATCAGGTAAAGTGAGCCGTGTGTTTGTGACATGTCCTCTGAAATCTGTTGCCTCTGTAGAGTTCCCATGAGCTCCCCACTGTAGAAGCTGGTCTTTTATTCTTGGGTTTTTCGGAGAGCCAGATCTAAATCAGTTATGGGACGGTTTCTGCATGGACTAGCTATGAATTCCCTGTGGACAGCCCACATTCTTGGCTGCTGCTTGAAATGGGGATTTCTTTAGTCCCTTCCTGCTTTCTCAGTGGGCATTTCCTGTCTGGGAGACAAAAATTGCAGTACTATTGCCAAAATATTAAATGCATTTATATTCACCTTTCAAATCCAGAGGCAAATTTCAAAGGTTCAGCTTATGTGCTGTGGTTGGGATGTGCTTGTTTTTTACCTAAAATGATTTATCATGATTTTTTTTTACAGGGCTTTTTGTTATGATTTAGTTTTTTTTTTTTTTTTTTTTTTTTTTTTTTTGGCTTTTGGTGGAGGAAAACGATCCAATGGCTGATTTCTTGACTTAGAGAAAATAAACCTTCAACCAAAGCAGTTCTTTGAAGTAAAAAAGGACAAATGTTCAGGGAAAGATTCCAGAGAATTGCTGTGGTGTGGTGTTTATTGTAGAGATGGGATTTGAACTGGGCAAGCTTTAACATAAATCATGTAGATTTGGAAAAATGTGGTTTGCTGCATGTCACAGTGTGATTTCCTTTGACTCGCCTGGGGCTTCATAATATAATTAGTATAATAAACTCATTTGAATATGATCTTAAAGCAATAGTTCACCCTATTGTAGTTCACAGTTATTTGCTTGACCTCATGTCATTCCAAACTTCAGTGTTACCTTTTTTGTGTGTGTGTGGAATATAAAAGGAAACATTTTGAAGAATCTTCATGCAAATCATTTTATAGAAAAGTTTTCCTTCTGTTTTTTTACACACACAAAAAAATGACAGCATACAGGTTTGGAACAACATGAGCAGAACTGTAACTTTTGGGGTGGACTGTCTCTTTAAAAAACGATAATCCTTTATCTCTCTCTGTCTGTCCTCTTCTCTCTCATATCTACGTTTGTTCCTCTCCTCTCCGCTCTTCCACTTCTTTCCTCAGTTCGGAGACTCACAGCAGCTGCGTCTTGTACGAATCCTGCGCAGTACAGTCATGGTCCGAGTTGGAGGAGGGTGGATGGCGCTGGATGAGTTCCTGGTGAAGAACGACCCTTGCCGAGGTAAGTCTGACATAAGCGCTGGAGGAAACTTGCTCTTCAGGGACGTGAAAAAGAATTCCAGGAAGTGCTCAACACTGACAGACACAGCATTATTCATATTTCCACTCAATACTTTTATCATTTATCTCATCATCTTTCACTTCATTCTTTTCTTTGAGTGCGCTCATCTTTTCAGTACTATCCAATTCACTCTCATCTCATCTTCCATCATTAATCTCTTTCCAACTGTTTTTTTTTTATGCATGGCCTACACATTTTGGCCCTTTCTCTCTTTCTCCCTGTCATTCTCCTTTTTTTTATTTTGTGCAATTGTAGTGCATGATGCATGTTCCTTAGGTCTCTCCCTCCCTCTTTCTCTGCCCCGTCCCCTATCTCTCTTTCTCTCTCCCCAGTGCAACATCCAGGACTTAAAATCTTCCGTTCTGACTCCAGCAGCTCCATATCATCTCGCATAGGTTGGGTTTTTCTCTCTCCTTCTCGTTCAGATATTCTTCTCTTTCACTCGTTTGGTTCCCCTCTCTTTCCCTCCGTTTCACTCACACCTCGTTTGGTTCTTTGTTGCTTTGCTGTGCTTTGCTGACCGTGACACTGATCTAATCGGCCCTGACCCTCACGCCTGGAGCTCATAATGGATCAATGGCGCTTTGAGAATTCTGGCTCCGTTTTTTACATCGCTACATGCATATTGATTTGAGATACAAAATGCATATTTATATTCCAAAAATGGTGTTTGTAGACAGTTTGTTCCCTTCTGCTGCCAAGCAAGATGTCTTAATAGAAAAGTTCACCCAAAAACATTTGATTTTTTTTTTTTTTGTCTTCTTTCGTGAAACATAAAAGATGTTTTGAAGAATGTTTAAGCTGCTGTTTTCTATACAGTGAAAGTAATTTAATGTCAATCAATTGATTGGCATGTGCTAAAGTTTTCATTAGTACATGTTTGGAAAAAATTGAAGGTGAGTAAGTGATAACCACATTTTTGGGTGAACTGTCCCTTTCAACAGAACGTGAGTGTGTGTATGCGACTCTTTCTGTGGGATGGTGTGAATGCGTGTTTTCATGTTGTCTCTTGTGTCTCTCAGTGACGGTCACTCCTGGCTATTTCTGCTGCAGAGGTACCTCACCTTCTCTCCTTCTTCACCTCTTTTTTTCTGTTTGACAGCATCTGTCTGATAATTTCATTCTGAGCCTCTAAACCTTTTTGTCCAGCTTCCTGTCCATCCCATTACTGCTGTGTCTTTTAGTATGTAGTGTGTGTGTGTTTGTCTGAGAGTGTGTGAGGACTATGTGAGGTCTATGTGTCAGCTAGCATCATGCTAACCATTCAAACCAGGCTTGGCCAGGCCTGGACTCGATTCCTTTCATGTGTGTCCTGGATGAATATTGCAAGTTAAAAGCATCCAGGACCAGGGTGTGGCCAGGCTTGGGGTTTCTAATATTGCGTAAAGAGCAATTACTCATGGAGAAATGAATTACAGGCCCCACCTGGTTTGTGGGGAGGAAATTATATGGTGCGGCAGTTATCAACAGCCCTGCTCTGTCTGGGTTTGATGGAAAAGCGAGTGTCATGCAGTATTGGGGAAGCTGCTTTGAAACCGTAGCTTGCCAAGCAAAAAGCTACTTATAATTTAAAATAGTTCAACTACAGTAAAGCCACATTTTTAGAAAATGAATTAGCCACACTACACACTAATAACAAAACAGTAAAACTTGCTTTTAAACTATTTATATATTTCATATAATATATAGCTTTATTTCAGTTAGGTTTCAGTTATTTCAACAAAAAATCTTTATTTTAGTGTCAGTTAATAAAACCAATGCTAGAAACACTCTTTATTTATATAACTTAATTGAATATATTGATGAATAGCAGCATTAAATTATAAAAAAATATAAAAACATAAAATATTTTGCTAACATTAGACAAACATTAAATATTATGTAGGGATTTTGCGCAATAAATTATTTAAACGATTGTCTAAAGCAAACCCCATTTACTGAGCGTCTGTTGCACTTCGCCCATCTATATGGCTACATTCTGTGTCCTACTGTAACACTACTGAAAACTGTAACTGAATTGTCTGTGCATGTAGTTAGTTACTCACCAAAACTGATGTCTTGAAGACATAACAGAGAACTTCTGACCACAGCTATTGCTGCCATTGTGCACAGCCCTCCCTCTCCCTCTTTTTCTATCTCTCTCAGCTGTCCGATCTGGTCTGTGTGTTGTGCAAGGGCTGCTGCATTGGGTATCTGTTATTGAGAATGCTCCGTGGAGGCTTGCGTTGGTTTTCATTGTTTGCTAAAAGCATTATCAGGCATGACCCTCAGGTGTCTGTCCATGCGGTTTATGCGTGTGCACACTTTTACATGGTGGGCTGAGGGAAACTGTGCTTTTGGTTTGTTTTTTAGTGAGTTCTTGTTTTGAAGATGCTTGCTTTGACTCACTTCACTGTTAACCCCCTGCATCGTGTCCACCATGTGCACTGATCACTTTTAAAGTGGGTAAACAATCCCTCTGTCTGCCTCGAGTCAAAGCAGTGGTCCGGAGCCACATTAGCACACTGCTCTCCACCTGATCATCGTCCCTTAAGGCCAAGCAGCTGATCTCATTTCTCCTCCTTTCATCTTCTGCAGCTCGTGGACGTACCAACCTGGAGCTTCGAGAAAAGTTCATTCTTCCAGAGGGAGCTACGCAGGGTCTGGCGGCCTTCCGGTCCCGGGGTCGTCGATCCAAACCTTCGTCGCGCACAGCTTCGCCTACCCGTTCATCTTCATCCGCGTCACACAGCGCCCACAGCTGCGCCTCTCTACCCTCCGCACCCGCAACACCCACAGCCTCCTCAAGGGTGAGTGTCACCACAAACTTTTGAACTCTAGTGTACATTTAATCAGTTTAACTAGATATACAGTTGTGCTTGTTTACAAGCATTTGTAAGGACACCATTTGCAGAATCGATAATGAAGTTTAGCATTCATAAAAACACGTGATAAAATCGTATATATATATATAATTTATATGTTGTACAAAATATGAGACAAAATCTAATAGTAATGATAGAGCTCTAGCAGACTCTTTACAGTTGAGCATAACTGTAGTTTCTCTTGCAAAAGTTTTGGAAATAAATGTCCTTTGTCACATAAAGCATAACATCATACTTCATATCTGAATGTTCATGGTCCTTGTCTACATCTGTATGTTTCATGAGTATTTAAACGTGTAAGTGCATGTGTTTTATGTTTTCATCTAAAGTTTAAACATTAAAAAGATATATCGAAGAAAAAATTCCCATGAGCTTTTATAAATTTGTTGGCATTTAATGCATTAAGTCCTAAATTAAATATGAACAAAGTTTGTAATCCTGGTTTAGTACGGTGCCAACCTTTTTGGGTTTTTTTTCAATACACACACACACTACTTTTTTTTATTTAGCAAGAATGCATTAAATGGATCAAAGGCATGTAGAATGTTACAAAATGTTTTCGTTCGAATAAATGCTTTCATCTAAAAAAGTACTGAAAAAATAGCAGTTTCTACAAAAATATTAAGCAGCACAACTATTTTATATTATAAAATAAGAAATATTCCTTGAGCTTGAAAACAATATTGTAGACTGCTGAAAAATCTGCTTTCCCAGTACATGATTAAATTTCATTTTAAAATATATTCCAAACAGAAAATATATTTTAAATTGTAATGTTTTACTACAATGTTTTACTTAAATTTTCTTATGCTTTTGGTGAGCATAAGAAACTTCTTTCAAAACATTAAACAAATATATATATATTTAGACACCCAAAATGACTTGGCCATGCCGACAATTTGAGTCTTGTCACTAATCCTTGAAATCAGCGGTGTGATGTTTCCTTTTTGGTGGATGGTTTCCTCTGTCTCTGATTGTGGTGTTTGTTTACATTGTTGTTTTGGGATTAGAACATGATCACTACTGTCTCTGCATGTCAAAATCATATTGTCATCTGTGAGATTTTTATTTGTTCTTTGTCTTTTTGTCCCTCTCCCCTCCCTTGCTTGGAAAATGTGCCTTCCTACCTATTTGTGCTCATCTCCACCTACAAAAACAACACGCTCTGCCATGCTGCATCGCCCTCCCTGCACTTTACTTCTTTTTCCGATTATCCTGGCTTCTTCCCACTGATATTTTGCTACTCCACTCTTCCTCATCCTTCCTGCTACCGCATTTCCCAGTCCTCCCAATCCCAATCTCGTGGCTATGCCAAGCCCTGGCTGGCACACAGTAAAACTCCAACACCAACCAAGTGCCAGTCCTGCCCAGAGCACAGCCAGACCCCTGGGCATGAGGTAACACACTGCCCCCTCCCAGTGCCCTAGCACACTAACAGTAAAAGCTTTAAGTGCAGCCTGATCTCAACAAATGGGAAGGACCTGAGGTAGATGACTCACATGTCTACTCTGTGGCCCTTATATGTTGCTCAAGAGTGTAAACTGTTACATGATGCAGCTTAGTCTCCAGTGTGAGAACAGACAGATGTAGCTGGCTTGAGAAACAGTTAATTTCATGTTCATCAAGGAATTATTCTGTTAAACCTTCTTGTTATGACAGTTTTCCCATGGTAGAGCATCTGGTAGAACCTTAAAAGTAGCTGGATTTTTCCAAAAAAACATATTCCAGTTACTTTTAGCTACGTTTTACCAGATTTACCCGTTGGTTTTATGATCTTTAGCTCAACAGGGAAATATGCCTATTTGAAATAAATGTTCTCCTTTTGCTTTTATAGGGAGGCTCCACATCTAAACTGAAAAGACCAACTTTCCATTCCAGCCGTGGCTCCTTAACCGGTGAGAACGGTGGAACACCAACCGCTGCTAAACCTGGACGCTCCGGTACGAAACCCTGAACTGCTTGACTCAGACATTTTAAACTGATGTGAATTAATATAATCTCCAGTGGTGGGGAAAGCTACACTGAAACTATAACATCAAAAATGTAACAAGCGTTTTCTGTAAAGTAGCTTTAAAACTGTATGTATTGTGAAAAGAACTATACAAAGAAACATGACTTTAAGTGTTATTGAAAGTGCTAACAGACCCTTCTGGAAAACAGAAAAAGCACTATATTGAAGCCATTTAAGAGGACGATATATTTTAGGGCAGCAACCAATAAGTTTATGATTTTTTCAAGTTCAAGATAATCTTCACAAATAACTTTTATGAATTTTGAATCCTAAATACAGTTGACAGAAGTAAAAAGCTAAAGCTAGGCTATAAATGAACTATAAGCCGGAGACATGACTTCAACACCACCAATCTTTCTAACTTTAAGATGCACAAGTTGGAAAGTTTGAGTTGTAATTGTTTGCAAGAGTGTGATTTTAAACAAAATGAGGCCGTAAAAGTGGACTAACGAGTAGATGAGTTTTCCTCTTCTGGGTAATGATGAATAATGTCCCAGACAACCTCTGTAGTCGCAATTAGCCAGTTGTTGACAACAAAAATTAGGTTTTACTGATATACACTGAACAAAATTATAAATGCAACACTTTTTTTTCTGCCCCCATTTTTCATGAGCTGAACTTAAAGATCTAAGACTTATTCTATATACACAAAAGGCCTATTTCTCTCAAATATTGTTCACAATTCTGTCTAAAGCTGTGTAAGTAAGCAGTTCTCCTTTGCGGAGATAATCCATCCACCTAACAGGTGTGGCATATCAAGATGCTGATTAGACAGCATGATTATTGCACAGGTGTGCCTAAGGCTGGCCACAATAAACGGCCACTCTAAAATGTGCAGTTTTACTGTATTGGGGGGGTCCAGGGGCTCCAAAAAACAGTCAGTATGTGGTGTGACCACCATAGAAACTGTTCAGTGTATTTTATGTCATAGAATAAATATCTTCAGCTTGTGTTAACCACTAAACCAAAACCCATTAACCCGGATATGTCTGGTATTAGGATGCATTCGTGCAGTGCCCTATTATGAATTTATACTTTGGCATTGTTTTTTTGTCTAGCATTATGAAACAATGTAACAATTAATTTACACAAAATTCACTGAAACTAGAAACCACCAAAATGTATATTAGTCAAAGATACAGTGATGAACAGAGGGAGAAAGTCATCATATCAGTAAAAAAGAAAGGAAGAAAGAAAACCGTTAGCAAATTGGTTAATATTTGATGTTGCTGTTTGTTTTAAACAGTTCATTGATCGAACCAAACAAGCCTATTTTCTGATATTAATAAACTTGCTCTGCTCTAAATCACAGGCACAAGAAATGTCCCATTCCACTTCTACATGTTGAATAAACTAGCCAATCACTGCTCAGTAATTAGTCAGATACAGCAGTAATTTTGCTATTCCCAACTCTGCTAATATAACATTTGAGATCGTGGTGGTGTTTTGATCTGGCTTTCCTTTATGTGTGTAATACACCCTGATTTGCTATATTGCCAAACCCTTAAACTCGAATCCTCTTCCTTCGTCAGACACCAAACGCACTCCGTCCTCGACAAGTGGCCCAGCCAGTCGAGCAGGGAGTCGCGCTGGAAGCCGAGCCAGCAGCCGGAGGGGCAGCGACGCTTCAGACACGTCTGAGCTCATGGAGACACGCTCGGCTTGCTCCGATACCTCAGACACCCCTCGCAGGCCTGGGGCCAAACCCTCTAAAATTCCCACCATCTCCAAGAAGACCCCCAGCCCCAAAACACCAGCGGGCAAGAAATGAAGCCTCCACCCTATCTATCAGTCTAAGTGACTGACTCACTCTGAGGTGGTTGTGATTTAACCAGCAGGGGGAGAACATCAACACCTTCCTCTCTCCAGCGTCCAGCACAGCCGCACACTGCTACACCACCCAGATCAATACCTACCATAATGCTGCCTTATTTGTGTTCTACATCATGTCCTTAATTTGACTGACATTGCGTTTTCTTGAATGTGTGATGGAGAACATCCACATATCTACACAGACACTCGGGAGGGACGTCAGTCCTGCACCAGGGGTTTTCTCTATTCTTCACTATGAATATGCAACCGCCCGTTACTCTCCAAACCACATGCATGGTTGTCACTTTGGTTGGACAAACTCACCCCTTTCAAGTGTATGCAGACCAGTCTCGCCGGAGTGTCTGTGCCACCGCAAACAAGAGGAAATCAATTAAAAACAGACGTTTTCCTCCTGGACACTTGAGACTTTTTGGACTCATGTATGTTTATGTGTGTGCCTGTGTGTGTGTTTGTGTGTGTGTGTATGTGTGGCAGTTCCTGTCATGGTAAATTAACACAGTGATACGGAGAGGAAGTGGAGGATACATATCTCTAGCCTTCCCACGGCGTGAAGATAATTGAAGACTAGATCCCTCACACATGATCACACGTGATCCTTTCAAAGGAACTCCTATAGCACACATTCGCACCGACAGTCTTCTCCGCCGTGTGTCCACGCATTCTAGTTGTGTCCTTTTGTTACAGACATCATGTTTCAGAGCTTCTCCACAGTATGCAAAAATAATAATTACCAATTGTGAATGTTTGTTTTGTGGTTAATTTATAATCCTGACGTTTTCTTTCTTTTCTAGAGTAAAGAGCTGTATTTATTTGTGATTGCAGTATCATATCAACTCTTAAGAATGACTAGTATTAACACAACCGGAACCACTCTGGGTATGTTTTTTGTACATCCACTCCTGACGTAATGAATTTCTCCGACTGATGTTATAACTGACCAGGAAGCTTACTGATTCCAATGGTGGCCTTTTTGCCGGTGACTACACACTTTAGATGCCGTCAACAGTGGCTTCCTTGTTGTTCTTTCGTGACGGAAGCACCCTAAATAATGAATGATGGGGGCGGCTCGCGTAGCCCCTGTTAAAAACAGCGCTTTGAATCTTGTCTTTGACAAGCTGAAGTATATGAATACCTGAAGAAAGGTGATTTTTATTTATTTATTGTGTCATTGGGAGGGAGGTGAGGGCTGTGAAAGTATCCACCTTTTGATTGTGTTATTCTTTTGACATGACTGAGCGAAACAGGGGTGCAATTGTGTAAAAGTAAAGACGTTATGATTATAATTCCTTTTTGTTCTCTTTTGTATTAAAACAATGCTTGCAGTAAAACAGTCTGGTTTTTGTGTTGTCGAGTGGCGTGTGTGTGTGTGTGTGTGTGTGTGTGTGTGTGTGTGTGTGTGTGTGTGTGTGTGTGTGTGTGTGTGTGTGTGTGTGTGTGTGTGTGTGAGTGAGCGTGCAGGGATGCCACAGTTAACAGGAAATGGCACAGTCATTACAAGCAGCAGAGATAATGACACACCCCATTACATCTTCAAATTGGGACGAGGCTCTGGTGTGTGCAGACATCTGAACACACTGTGCTTCTGTAGAAGATCTACACATTCATTTAGTAGTTCAGAAATGGCCCAGGAGTGTACACCTTTGTATGTGCCGTGTGTGTTGGTCACACGTAAGTAGTGTGTGTTTGTACTGGACTCTGTGTATGTTTGGTGGTCAGATGCAGCGGATGGGGTTTGGGAAGGGTGGTGTTCCATCATCTCCATTCTGCAGCTGTGCGTCTGTGTTTATATACAAATATTTAAACCCACTCACATCCTTTCCCATCAAACACCATCCACACCACTGCTGAGCTCTCATGGCATCTCACAGTCCTGTCGTCTCATTTGAGTTTCATAATCAACTACTCCTAAATACACACGACCACTCACTTTTTGCATTTTTAGTGGTTCTTATCAAACAACTGTTTTTCTTATTAAAAACATATCAGTAAGTCTCCTTTATATTGGTGTATTTGCACAGTTGACGAATGGTATCATTTTTTATTTCAAATTTCAAAGAGATTTTAGGTCAAATTAAAAAAAGGAAATATTTTGAATATTAATATTCTTACATTTTATATAGGATTAACTCGTATTTTAAAAGCATCTGCTAAATGTAAACTGTACATTCGCTAATCTCCTTAGTCACTGTTGCTATTTCCGACAATGCGCTCTCAGGCCAAATGCCAACAACATTATGTTCTCACATCGCCGAGCGAAGAGGAAACTGATAACAGGCCAACAGACAAGACAAAGCAGGCTACTTTAGGTATGAAACAAAGTCTCTCGTATTTGAAGAAATTCAGATAAGTGAAGAAAAATACTCTTTAATGTTTGAGACAGATGCTGTAGCGCCTCAGTTAAAGCAGCACGTGAACTGATCATCTCTTCATATCTACTTATAACAAGAAGAAAACATGAATGAACATCAGAAGGTATTATATTTCAAGTTGTCACACTAATTTTCAAGTTTAAGTCCACCCACGTAAATCTGTTCTCCTGACGGTTTGTCGGACATAGGCCTAAGGCGGTTTCGGCGTTATGATTGGTCAGATTGCCTGTCAATCAAGCTCCCTGCGAGGGTGTGTGTGTGTGTGTGTGTGTGTGTGTGTGTGTTTAAGAAAAAGTATAAAATGGTTTAATAGTTTTAGATTATCAAAACCAATTCTGTTACTGGTTCATATTGTGACCCTGGACCACAAAACCAGTCACAAGTAGCATGACTATATTTGTAGCAATAGCCAACGATACACTGTATGGGTCAAAATTATCAACTTTTATTTTAGGCTATGCCAAAATCATTAGGATAAGTAAAGATCATGTTTAATTAAGATATTTTGTAAATGTTTACTACCGTAAAATATATCAAAACATAATTTTGGATTAGTAATATACATTGCTAAAGACTTCATTTGGACAGATCCTAACAATATTGTCCTATCCTTTCCTAATGAGCTTATTTATTCAGCTTTCAGATGATGTATAAATCTCAATAAAAAAAATGACTCTGGTTTTGTGGTCCGGGGTCACATTTTTATTACCTGTCTGCAGGGACAGTTTTAAGAGTTAATTTTCTATTCACACCAAGCAGAACCCACAAATTTCTTGAAAATTGCCATCTTTGTATCTTCAGTAAGAGAGCAGTGATCTGTCACTACTGTTGAAACCACAGAATATAAATATAGTTTTCATATTACCATAGCCATAAGAACTCATTTCTAGTCTGTGCTAAGGCTGGATCACATCTGAGAACATCTTTATGCCAAACCACATGATAATTGTCAGCAATTTGTGAGGTATGTGTAGAAGATGAGACGGTTTGATAGTAGATGGAGATTGAGGTGAGAAGGGTTTTGGGAAGAGAGGGCGGAGGAACCAGTCGTTGGGAACACTCCCTCTGCTTAAGCGTGTATCTTGGAGGGAAGGAGGTCACCCGTGTTCAGATTATGCCTTCAACGCAAGCAGCACACAGGCTAAGAATACCACAGCTCACTGGGATCTCGCAACTTTACAATTCGGAAAGACGTTTGGGGTCCATAACACTGCTCTGGTGAACAAATCATTTAATTTTGAAATATATATATATTTATTTATTTTTCAGGAGTCTTGGCTGTTTCCATACATTGGATTAAATTGATTGATTACTGCAAGGAAGTTTTGTAGCTTTTTGTTTTTCAATTAAACTTTGAGGATTTCATCAGCTTGGAGTCGTGACTTATCCTCTCAAAAGGAGCATAAACGGGTGTTGTGTTTGATCCAGAAACTTTGAAGAAGAAAAAACATTGCAGCCTTGTGTTTGTGAGGCCCTGTGTTTTTATTTACTCTAGCTAAAGACTTTAATTTCACATTGTGCTTAGTCCTTAGTCCTTCGAGGTCACAGCTGAAGGGAGTTGAGCTTCTAGAAAGATCTGTTTGTTTTCTCTTCCAGTTTCTAGGATATTGTTTGTCGTCCATCTCCGTAAGCACACTGTAGTAGATTATGAGAGAAGCCCCGCGGTTTGGTAAATAAAGTGATAGCATGAGGAACGACTGTCAAAAGGTGATAAACTGAGCGGCTTGTAGCAGTAAACATTGCACTCTCCTAAATAACGATGACTGCTGTGGAATCTGAGTGGCTTGGACATCTGAGTGTCATTCAGAGTTGAACTTCAAGACGGTAGTCCGACCATTCCAGAGAAGACCGACATCAGGTAAACACCCAGAGGTTTTGGAGGGACAAATACGATCTTTATAGACTGCTGCAATGGAGCAGAGCTCTTCTGCGGCACCAATGGACAAACAAGAGTGTGTGGTTGAGTTTGTGTCCTCACACCGCAGCAGAGGGAGGGAGGACAGCTGTGGCAGCCGAACCCGAGGCCGCCAGCGACTATTTCCTCTGCCTGTACTCCTCCCTCTGTGCATGCTGCTGTGTTTTTGGGCTCAGGTGGAAGGAGTGGTTCATTCTAGCTTCCGCAGACTCAGTGGTCGTGAAAAGAAGGAGATGCAGAAGGAGATTTTATCCATTCTGGGTTTACCGGGCCGGCCTAGACCTCACCCACCACTGCGGCCCCCTTCCTCTGCCCCGCTCTTCATGCTGGACCTTTACCATGCCGTGTCGTACGAGGCTGATGATGGACTGGGTTTTGGCTTCACTCCGGAAGGGGTCAGTCACGCGGCGCTGCCCACCTTAAGCACGCACACGCCGCCCCTTGGCACAGTGGTTAGCGAGGCAGACACGGTTATGAGCTTTGTCAACCTGGGTAAGTGACAGCTGGCAAGGGCTAAACACACTTCACTTACACAGAACACATTTATTACTATACAGCGGCTCATGTGTGAACATAAACCACGTTTGAAAATGTAAATGTCACTGTGTATTAGACCAAGTATTATTTATTTTAAAGCAAGATGAGGCAATCTAAACATTGCACAATGAGAAGTTTGTTGCAACAACAAATACTTTAACAAAAAAGTATTTTGGACAATTTCTCTTTATCAGACTGGAACTGGAACTTAATGTCAGTGTTAGTTTAATATTATTTATATATACTATATTTGATTTATAGATTATCTTTATTAATATTTTGAATTAACTTTTAAAGTTTTAGTAATTTTGTTGAGTGCTTTTGTCATTGTTAGTTTTTGTTTTGTTTTAATATTTTGATTCAGTTTTGTGTGTGTGTGTTTCAAATTGAGCTTATATTATTTTAGTTAGTTGCCAAGGCAATACTTCTATTTTTATTTTATTTTTTAATCTACTATTTATATTTGAGCTTTCAAATTAATATTTATATTTGAGCTTTCAATTTATTTCAATTTTATATATATATATGTATATGTATGTGTGTATATATATATATATATATATATATATATAATAGATTTAACTAACATTAAAAACACCGGTTTATATTAAAGCCCATCTGCCTTATGCCATGTGAGATCAATTTAATAAACTAAAGAAACGTCAGGTGCGCTCCCCTCTCCTTTTATCCCCCTAGGTCATTTTGCAGCCCATTTGGGATCCTTTCTTTTTATCCACGGCCAGTTGCTGTTTTGCTCAGCAGCCTCTGACAGCGACCTAATGGCTTGTCATAAGGCTGTTCTCTGACTCCTAACCCCTTCAGTAGCCAGGTTGTTGTCATGGTTACAAGACCTCTGCACCCAAACTCTATGGTGAGCAACTGTGTTCACCAGCCCCATTTTACTGCTTTGGTTAATAATTCTGAATACTTCAGCCTTTTACGTTTTCCGTTTGCTTCACTAATTGCAGCCTCCCATGGCACAGTTAGTTCCACGCTGAACACCATTTTTTGTGAGGTTGACCACAGTATTAGGTCTGGCCTGAGATTAGTTGTAATTATCTCAGGTGGAAAGCTGACCTTCTGGTCCAGATCAACCTGCATTTTCCAGTCCCAGGCAGTATCCAGCAAGGTTGTTTTCATTTTTGTAGTTGGCTTTCTTGGAAGCTGTCCTGATCTTACGAAGGTGGTGGCTTTTGATAATCCAAGCCTTGGATGAGGGAGGGCATTGATGGTAATTCTCCTTCCGTCCAGGATAATTGCCAGCTGTCTCAGAAACTGATTGTGCCTCCAGGTATAATGTCCTTGGGAAAGACTGGTTTTGCAGCCAATGCTTCCTTCCATCCCCTAAAGATCCTTCCAGATAAGTTTACGTTGCTCCAGATTTTCCCAATTAGTCCACTGACCATGTTTGGACTGTGAGACAGCCTTTGTGCATCTCTCTGCCTCCTCTTGCTGCTACCATATACATACCATTGCAGGAAGTCATGGCCTAGTGGTTAGAGAGTTTGACTCCTAAACCCTAGGGTTGTGGGTTCGAATCTTGGGCTGGTAATACCACGACTTAGGTGCCCTTGAGCAAGGCATCGAACCCCCAACTGCTCCCCGGGCGCCGCAGCATAAATGGCTGCCCACTGCTCCGGGTGTGTGTGTTCACTGCTCTGTGTGTGCACTTTGGATGGGTTAAATGCAGAGCACGAGTTCTGAGTATGGGTCACCATACTTGGCTAAATGTCATGTCACTTTCTTTTTCTTTTTTTCCCATATGGGTTGGCTTGTCCCAAGTCCAAAACTCCCTCTTCCCTGCTACACCTGTCCTACAATGTCTCCATGCCTGAGAGTGGATTTTGCCTCCTGTATGGCCTCAGTTGGGGTACACTTGCTCCCAGTTGCCAATCTGGGAGCAGTCGCTTGTATTATAGCATCTTGAGACTCGGTTAGAGTCATGTCCAGTATCACTTTGGTTCATGAACTTATAATATTCAATGAGGGTAGAGACAGGCAGTTCCAGGGCACTTTTCCCATGCAGGACGATATTGCTGAGGAATCGCGGGAGTCCGAGCCACTTCTTGATATAAAAACTGACTGTGCTCTCCAGCTTCTTGATTTTAGTAATGGGGTCCTTGTAGACCGTTAGAGGCCACATTCGATGAGCGATCAATCCAAATTGCAGGCAACCACAGTTTCAGCTTGCCATGAAGCAAGGTATTATTTATACTGTCAAGGCCTTTAATGGCTTCTTCCCTCAATTGTTCACTCTGATCTGAGTCCATGAGGCTTGCATTGTACCATCGCCCTAAGCTCTTGACTGGTATCTCCAGTACCGATGGAATGGGTGATTCATCAGTGTGGAATCTCTGGTCCATGAGTTTCCCTCTGACAATGGAGATTACTGGGTTTTAACTTCATACACACCGATATTATGTTGGCAAGAAGCTTTGCCAGTAGACATTTGGTACACGCAATGGTTGAGGTCAGGGTGGTCATGTCATCCATGTATGCACAAATAGGAGGAAGACACTGTCCAGACTGCAGACTTTGTCCTCCTACTACCCATTTGGTCAAATAATCAATTCCATTGCCATGGTAAAGGCTGGGGGAGATGGTACACCTCGCCATTATTCCCACTTCCAATGATTGCCACGATGTTGTAGACTCAGTTGTTGTAAGGCAGAATTGCATATCTTTGAAGTAGTATCTGACCAGATGTGTAATGGTCATTTGCACTTGAAGAACTCAAAGGCTGTCCATAGCAGAGAATGGGGGACGGATTGGCACAGTCCAGGAATAAGATATGCAGACATATTCCTTCCCTTTTTCGAGGCATCATTTTCATTTGGGATTAGCACTCCGCCTGCTTTTCGCCATGTTTTTGGGATGGTTTGCTTTTTCCAAACCACTTTCACTTGCCTCCACAGGAACTGAAAGACCTCTGGAGCATTCTTGTACAGCAAGTATGGAACTCAGTTTGGTCCAGGAGCTGAAGCTGCCCTTTCTTTTGTCACGGTTTTCTCAACCTCGCTCCACCTTGGAAGGCTGACATCTAATTGATGTTCTAGCTGAGGAATGGGTGGCATGTCTGGTGGTATCACCCTCTGCTCATATCTCTGGCTGTCTGTGTGTGTTGCTTTTTCCTCCAGCTCATTCTTTGACGTTTTAAGTGACCCACACTTTTTCTATGCAAAGAAGCCCTTTCCACAAATCTGAAGGGTTCTTTGTAGAAAGACTTTCTTGTTCTCTCCTTCTTGCGTCAGGTTCTGATGTTTTCTGCTCTTCGCAGTATTCCCAGGTGTTCCTTTAGATATACTTGCAGAAGGTTTATGCCAGCTCTCTCTTCTGGTGAGGATTTCTTCCACTGTTTTCTCAAATCCCTTCTCTCTTTGACCAGGAACATTATTTCTTGCTACCTTCTGGACTTGGAAGGGGTTGTTGTTTCCTTCTTTCCTCTCTCTTTTGCTCAGAATCTTTCCACCCTGTATGACTAGTCCAGATCACTCATTTACCCAGCTTCTTATCCAGAGTTCATTCAGGACCTAAATCAGGTCTGCAATGGCTGTTGTCTGCTCTTTCTTGCTGCCGGACTTTGGCCACTTCACTTGAGGTCTGTAGCCTTAAGTATTCTTCTCCGTAGCAAGCTGCATCTGGTTGGGTTCCAGGTTCTCAGATGTTGTGCTCAAACTGGATTGTGGGTTTTGTCCTGCCACTGAGCTTGCTTAGTAAATAATGATTTATTATTTTTATTCACTTTTTAGTTTAGTTTTCAAGGAAATAACAGACCATGTGTCCACAGAAATTCACCTTGGCTTAAATGTCATTGCAAAAATGACTAGAAAGTGGTTAGTTATGAGAACAAGTGTAATATAATTTGTTTGCAAAAGCCACTTGGTTTAAAATTTTAGCGAATACAATGACATTTTAATTCTGCCTTCGGTGCCCTAATGTTTTTTGGGGGGCCAATTCTAATAATACATAGCACAAAAAGCCAGATTGTTATTCATTTGCAGGGACAATTGCCAGTGATTTTGAGAGGCTGACAAGGCTTGTAGTGTATATTGATAATACATTCTGTTCACTGAGACAGACCCACAATCACTTCATCATCTCTTCCTGTCTCAGCCCAAACACAGACGATACTTATCTGTCACGAAACAAACAACAGTTTAACATCCCATTTACAATTACTGCATCTCTTTCCACGTCTTTCCTGCCCCACTTTTATTGGTCAGTATCACTCCTTTCTCAGATGTAACTAGTGGTGTTTACGAAGGCAGGCATCTCTATTATTATTGCTCATACTTGGGTTAGTGATTTAAACAAACCAGTTAACCCTATGAAACTCTGCTGCAAAACTGTTTGTGCTACAAACATTAATGATGCCTCAAATCATATGGAGAGGGTGTGTTATTGCTTTTCTAAGTGATTAGACACTCTTAAACAATGGGTCTAAAGACATGAATTTAAGTTAACTTAAATAGTCATTTTTTACTAGTGTAGGGAAGATTTCAATAATATAAAAAAAACTTTCTCCAGTAGTCTCTTGAAAATAAAGGTTCCAAAAGGGGGATATTTGCTATGGTGAAAGAACCATTTTAAGTAAAAAAATAAAAAAATAAAAAAATAAAAATAAAAACAACTATAATAAAAGTGGTTAAAGAACATTTGATTAACCTAAAACAGGGTCTTCACAACAGTTCCATTAAATAACTATTTTGGTTCTCTAAAGAATGTTTCAGTTCTTAAAATAACCATTTTTATTTGCTTTAAAGAAAAAAAACCTTTTTCCAGTACATTAAATGTATGTTTTCTCTCAAAAATAAAGGTTCAAAAGGGGAATTATACAGTTACATATATGAACCATGTTTGGCTCCTTAAAGAACTTTTCAGTGATAACTTTTTTTTTATTTTTTCTAAATAACCTAAAGTTCTAAAGTTTCCATGGATTATAAATGTTCCTCATGCAACTATAGATGCCAGTAAAGAACCTTTATGTTCAAGAATAGACTTTTCACATTACAGACATATTGCAAAATCACTCGCAACACTCTAGCATCATGGCCTTGAGTTCATGATGTTCTTCAAAAATCGTAAAAGTCAAGTTGTTTCTCCTGCTAGTTGTCTTTAATATAGTGTTTTCCTTTTCTCTATGCTTTTCTAAAAGTAAATCTTGATTATTGTGGATCTACAAAGGCCAGTCCAGATCACGCAGGCCATGTGATGTTGTAGTGGGCACACAGCTGTGGGGAATTACAAGCCCCAATGAAAGGCAGAAAAAAGATGAGATGAAAATACCGTTGGGCACTCCTCTAAAAATACAGTGCTGGACTGTAATTAGTGGTGGTGCGCTTAGCTGCAGCAGCTCCACAACGCCTCTAATTACCCCACTGCAGAGCCCCAGCCGTGGGTGTCAGTCCAATCTGCCGAGCTCCACCAGAACAAATGTTCCATTTTTTGTCTCCCCTTCTTCTCCTGCCAATCAGTCTTCCAACATGTCTTCTTCATCTCAAGTGTCTTCACACATTTACTCTGTGGTAGTTGTTGTTTTTTAATTCTCTCTCTGGCCTCTGTGTCTGACTGCAGTGGAGCAGGAGAAGGATCTGCTGCAGCCTCGGCCGTACTGGAAGGAGTTCCGCTTCGATCTTACTCCGCTTCCTCAGGGAGAGACGGTCACTGCTGCGGAGTTTCGCATCTATAAAACTCTTACCATGGGTTGGCGTGCAAACCGCACCCTCCATATCTCTGTCTATGAAATACAGAGGGAGAAAAGACACAGGTCACAGTCATATATGATCATTTATACAGATTTGTAGTACTGAATCTGATTCTTTAATTGACATGAAATACTTTTTTGGTAATTCTACGTTCATCAATGTCCCCGAGATCCATTGTCTGTCATTATAATGGAAATTATATTAAGATCTTGTGGTTCGACAGGGAGCCTGAGCTGGTGTTGCTGGACATGCAGAGTGTGCCCGCGGGTCAAGAGGGCTGGCTGGCATTTGATGTGACTTCTGCGAGCAATCGCTGGCTTCTCCACCCTCGGAGCAACTTGGGCATCCGCCTTTATGTGGAAACTGAGGAGGGTGAGCTATTCCTTATGCACAGCATGGAGGCTAAGTAACTCTGAAAGCAGTCTAACATCATTGGATGTTGCTTCTCACTACAGGTTTGACTGGTACTGAATTCTGTTATAGCAAGCAACAAACATTTGGTGTAAAGTCATGAAAAACAGGCTCTTTCTTGGCAAAGCTTTGACCTATTGATGCAAAACATGTTCAGTGTCCAGGGTCAAATGGTAAAATGCAGAAGTCTTGTTTTCACAGACCGTTCATTGTCAGCCGCATGGGTAGGTCTGGTGGGTCGGCGCGGGCCGCGCTCTAAACAGCCTTTCATGGTGACATTCTTCAGAGCCAGTCAAGCCCCTTGCCGCCCACCTCGTGCTCTGAGACACAACAATTCACGCAAGAAAAAACCCAAGTACGACCTGCCACACCCAAACAGACCCGGCATATTTGGTGAGCCACAATAAGCAGTTTAAGAGGCAGATTGTGTTTAAAGGAGCATATGAAATGATTTGTTTTTGAGCTATGATCATTTCACTTGTTCCAGACCAAAATCATGCAAGCAGTGGACGCCAGGCCTGTAAGAAACATGAACTCTATGTCAGCTTCAGCGACCTTGGCTGGAAGGTGAGACATCCTGGCTTTTATACATTACGCATTCAAACACAAAGTTACAAAGAAGTCACTTACATTTTAGACCGTATTAAAAGTTGATCTGTAAATTTTTGCTCTGCCACTAGAAAAAGTTATAAAAAAGTTAAAGAAGAATGAACTGAATCAATTGTTTTTAAACGAACCAATTAAGTGAATGATTCAGTGATTCACTTATCGCCACACATACAGACAAGATAGTCTCTGTCCTGTGCTGAGTGTTTAAATATTTAATTTATAATTTTTTTTTTTTTTTCAGGACTGGGTTTTGGCCCCGACAGGCTATTCTGCGTTTTATTGTGATGGGGAATGTGATTATCCTCTGGGCTCTTGTATGAATGCCACAAACCACGCCATGATCCAGCTACTGGTGTGTAATCTCTCCTTTAGATATTTTTGTATGCATTGCTAGGAAATGTCTTCAAAATGAACTAATTGTTAAAACGTCTCCTCTGGCAGGTTCACCTTTTAAGACCAGATGAAGTGCCCAAAGCCTGCTGTGCTCCAACTAAACTCAGTCCCATCTCAGTGCTCTTCTATGATGACAACAACAACGTTATTCTCAAGAAACATCGAAATATGGTGGTCAAGAACTGTGGTTGTCTATAACCTCTTGTACATTTCATTTCATTTAATTCTGAAACCATGTATATGTATTATAATACTCAGAGGCACCATATTTAATATACAGTGATTAAAAATTTATTTAGCCAGATTTGAGCATTCTTACCTGTCCCAAATGATTGACAAATGATAGTTATTGATGTGTCATGATGGTTTATCAGCATATTTGTACATTTATTGTGAGTGGATTTAGGACTGGAATCCATCCCATAATAAAAAAAAATACATATTTTGCATAGCTGTCTTACAGTTAAACTTTCCAAATTTCTATATTTGTGGAATGTTGTGTTTCACAAAGTTGCATTGCTTTGACTTTCACATCACTTTTTCTTTCATCTAAAACTGGTACAATGCTTTTAAAAATAACTTATTCCACCCACACCCAAGTGAAGAAGAAAATAGACTAATTCAGTTTCAGCAGGCTGCACACATGGACAAAATCATTGTATGCATTCAGTAGTTTGTTGCTAATTTAGTTCACCCAACAATGAAAACAATGGCAATCATACTTCCAAACTTGTAAGAGTTTCTTTTTTTTTTCAGTTGAGTACAATAAAAGATATTTTTAGAAATTACCAGAGTATGCTACGTAGCATGTGGGGACCAAAAGTGGCTCCAGTCAAGGTTTTAGTTATCCACATTCTTCAAAATACCTTCTTATGTGTTCAGCAGATGAAAGAAATATATACAGGTTTGGAACAATCAGTAAATGATAAGAGAATATTTATTTTGGGTGAACGACCCCTTTAAGAAATACGTTTTCGAAATGATTTGAGAAAATTCTCATCTTCATTGTCTGCGGATTCTTTAGATTGTGTAATTTGGTGATGCAAAAAGCGAAAATTAATGTAGATAAGCAGGGGCGCTGCACAAGATCCCGGGCCCTATGCATAGGCAGTCCTAATGGGCCCCTCCCCTTGAAAATATATATTCCAGACTTTTCAAGGGCCCTCTCTTCCTTTGGAGCCCTGGTAATCAGTACTAGTTTTACCCCCAGTCCAGTGCCCCTGTAGATAAGGTAACAGCTTATTCAATTGATTTACCAACAAGAGCCGACGAAGCAGACTCTTTTTGAAACCAGAAAACAAAGAAAAAAAAAACCTAAGCGTTCACAATGTATGAAGATTTGCTGACGGAGAAAATCTTGAATAGTGATGCCAAGGTTGCTTCTTTCTTGTTGAACGGGTAAGGGATTTTTTGTTTATTTTTTAGTAAAACGCTCAATTAAAAATAGTATCCGTGTACTGAGACTGTGGTATCAGTTATTAAAGGGTCTGATACCACAGGGTCAGTTATTCATGAGACTGCGTGTTCTTATCCTATGAGAAGGCGTTTCGTTTAATTATTCACAGCAGCTTGTGTCGATTTGTGAAATCGCATACTATTTAAACGTTAATGGATCAAAGGAGAACGTTTGATTTTTTTTGCTTTGTAACAAGAATTCGGCACAAACGCGATTAATTCACTTGGTGAGCATTACAGCTCTGTAACACAACCCGAAAAGAATATAAACGCCACAGCATAAGCCTTAAACGTTCTCAGAGGTGCAACAGTGCGTTCATATAAACGTTTTCGATGCAGCGTGCATTTATTTGTTTTTAACTCGATAGGAGCGAAACGAAATTAAACCGTGTCGACGAGCAGCTGTGTGTGATGTCTGTCTGCCTCACCTCTTCCCCGCCTCCGCTGCACACACCACGCCCACTTTTTAGCACTTTCTTTTTTTTAAACGGTGGTGAGACCTAACCAGTGCTGAAACATGCAGTAGGACATTTTTGGAAAAAGCTATTTTTAGCCTGACAGCACTGATAGAGAAAATCCCACCCTCTCTGCAGATTACAAAAGATTCCAAAGCCACGCCCCCTGAACGCGAGACAATATTACAACAGTACGTCATGTGTCATTCACAGGTGAGAAAACGTATTATAGTTAAAGAACTACAATACCAGGCTGTTGATGTTTGCCTGCCTTTTTCACTCTGTCTGCACAGCATATATGATGACGTATCTTGTTTGCGCAAACCAGGTGCGCAGAAGTATGCAAATGCACATGTTGACAGAAAGGTAGGGAAGTCCTACATCAGGACATTTTTTTGGTCCTACGCCTTCCTTCAACAATATATACACACACACACACACACACACAGAGACATTAATTTAGGCCACTTAATGATAGCTATCGGGATGTGAAGAGACTTTCAACCAGCATAACAAAAAAAAAAAAAACATTTCTGGAGACGATCGCCTATTGCACCTTTTGAAGTACAGGAAGATCAGCAATGCAAACAATTACTGAATGCCGTTTTAACACAAGTATTTGTTAACCAAATTCCCTTTAGATTTTTGCAAATAGTGTGGAAAAATCCAATGCTAAGAGCTATTTTCACATTTATAGTTTCCATTACAGCCTTTTTACAATTGTCAGGTTAATAACACCAGTGCTCTTGATGTTGTTAAAAGTAACCATGACACACATATGGACTATATGCATATACATTTATTGAAAACTTTAGAAAACAAAGTAACAAAAGTGTATCCATGGGCCCGGACTCATTATTCTGACTTCTTTAACAGGTGCAGATTTACAGAATTTGTAATCAATTTGAACATGTCAATCAATGAATATCAATTCCAATCCTGGTCTGTACTAATAACAACACACACATTGGTGGACCTCTCCATTGTGGTTCACAGTTAAAAGATCAGGGCACATACAGTTTGATGCATTGTAGCACCTAGTCCATTAAAAAAAAAATCAAAATGGGGACAGGGACATATTGTGAAGTGGGGCATTGGTGAATAAATGTGTCAAGTTTGAGCACATGACAATGAGACGGTTTTAATTCACAGCACACTCGAAAATGATGGAAGCAATATGCACATATAAAAATATAAAACAATGTGTGCGCTGGTGTGCTCGAGTCCGTCCTAAGATCTCCTTGTTGTTGTGTCCACATGATTCATGGTCAATGTTATACAGCAAGTCAAGCCAGGTCGAATAATTCTCCTTTCCCCAGGGTCTGAAAATTGGACCATAATTATGAGATGACTATACAGCCATATTGACACGTTTACATTTTTTGGCTTGATCCTGATGTCTGTATAAGACTCACCCCTGTTTTAGGTCCATGTTGGTTTATTGCGTCCTTTAGGCTTGAACATCCACCAGCTCAGGAGGCATAGGAGATTTTGGGTGTTTGCTTTCAAAATGCTGTTTAAAGGTCTTGGGGTCTGGCATCTGTGTCTACATGAGGAATTACACGGTTTCTCGTTAGTTAAGAGAAGTTTGAGGTACGGTGATACCTCAGAGAATCAACTCAAACCAGTAAGTTTCTCACCTTGCAGACAGGACACGTGTGGACCAGAGCTGCTTTGGCTGCGGTCTTCTGATCCGCTCCTTGAGCTTTCTTCTTCTCGGCTGCTTTCTTTGCGTTCTTCTGTTGAGACTGGATCTTCTGCTGCCCTCGAGCCATGGCCTTCTCTGAAACACATACATCAGGCATACTGACTCACTCACCTTTCATTGTTTCTCTCGATCCATAGAGTGAATGGTGACGGACTGAGGAAAGTCATAAAGGATTGAAACATTCAGATAAGTAAAAGACAGAAGTTTCATTTGGGGGAGGGAATTATCCATGAAAAATACGCCTAACGCGATAATCTGATTTACACAAGTGAAATAAATCGGACAATCTAGCGACAAGGTTTACCAGAAAATGAATCATCATAACGATAATAAACGTTAGAAATGTTAAACATATTTATAAACAATGTAAAAAATACACGTTCAGAAATGTATAAATCACGAGAAGCGTCTTTCACAGGAAGAGAACCCAAAAATCGCAAGGTGGGACACCGCAAAGATCACATTAACGTTAGCTGTGAGCTAATCCGCTGTTATCAAATCTGATTCAAACAGAGTAGTGGCGATGTATAACACCGCCAAGATAAAAAAAAAAAGAACACTACTGTTAACCACAAACGCATTTAAAAACAACAAACGTGATATTTATAAGGTGAAGTGTGGCAGATTGTTCAATATTTAAACACAATACCTCGGCGTTGAGACACGGTAGGAAGTGTAGTTCGACTGAGGCTATTCAACAGCTTCCGCCGGAAAGACGTACATAATAAAGGTTCCCCTCAAATGCTCAAACTCAAACAAAGATGATGATTTGAATAGATCATCTCACTCAGGCCCGAGATTGATAAATTGATGTACTTTTATTTATTGTATTTTGATTATTGTAATAACTATACATGTGACTTTTCACAGACAAACATGAGCGAGGCTATATATATATATATATATATATATATATATATATATATACACACACACACACACACACACACACACACGCACAATTCGTGTCCATGTTAATACAATAGTCGTGTTTTATTTAACACAGCTATTAAATAACGGTATTTCTCAAAGAGGTACGAAACGATTGATTCTCTGATACAGAATGAGTGGTCAGTTGTCTTTTTAGTTTAGTACGCTCTCTGGTACGCTTTTATTTTGACGAGAGTGTTCTGTTCACAAAAAGTTAACGGAAGTTGCGTTGGTGTACTTCCGTGGCAAAAGACAAAAATGGCAGAACGGGGATACAGTTTTTCTCTCACAACATTTAGGTAATTCTGCGATTTACTGATTTTTAGATGGTTGTAATATTTCATTTTAAATCTCTTGTTGCATGCATTCAGCGAAAATAGTTGGGTTTTGTTCGAAATGTGTGTTACACGTACTTAACTGTAAGTCACATAAGAGATGCAGTGTCACGATGTTAATTGCTGTGGAGCTTTACTACTTTAGCTTATTTATCTACTTTAGGGCTTTGTTGTTTTTTTACTAAAGTTATTTATTCCTCTTTACTGTTTTATATCGTGTATTATTCACTGTACTTTTGTATTTTATTACGTTTTACGTTGCAGATTTTATTTACTTCTCTTTGTGATTTTTTTTATTATTAATTAATGTTTTGTGGTTTTTACTATATTCAGTTATATAATATTTAAAAGAATGTAAAATTGAGTGTAAAGCTTTTGTTGAAGCTGAAAATCACAGTATTAAACTATAAAAATTATTATGATGATGGCATTTTAAATTATTTAAAATTAAATTAAATTTATGCATTTAGCAGACGCTTTTATCCAAAGCGACTTACAGTGCATTCAGGCTATCAATTTTTACCTATCATGTGTTCCCAGGGAAACGAACCCCAACCTTGTGCTTGATAGCACAAGTTCTACCAGTTGACCTACAGGAACTGTACTGTTTTTTCAACCAGTACAAATTAAAATTATGTACTGGTTGAGAAAAAAAAAGAAGCTATATATTCAGGTTCAGATGATTGCAGATGTATTTCTGTCAAACTAATGCATTTTTTTCTTCCCAACACAGCCCCTCTGGCAAACTGGTGCAGATTGAATATGCTCTTTCCGCTGTAGCAGCCGGTGCTCCATCTGTAGGAATCAAAGGTGTGTTTATATATAGATCAGTGCAATAGAAACTTCACAAACCATGATAAAATGAAAAGGACATGGTTATTTTTTTAAATAACCTGATGCATATCAAAATTATCTGATGCAGAAACACTCCTGAAAGGGCATTTAAGTGTCATTGCCCAGACAGAAGACAGAAATGCATTTAAACAGGAATCAAAACTATATACTTTGATACTAGGGCTGTGGTGGATCAGAGCTGCTTATTTCCAAGGGTTTGACAACCACATCAATGACCTTTTTTTATTATTTGCAGCATCAAATGGAGTTGTGCTTGCAACTGAGAAGAAACAGAAGTCCATACTGTATGATGAACAGAGCGTGCACAAAGTTGAGCTCATAACCAAACACATTGGCATGGTGTACAGTGGCATGGGTCCTGACTACAGGTATGAAACAACAGGGCAGTGTTTATTTAAAAAAATGGCAGATTTGTTCTAAAAATGAAACCCTTTTAAAATAAGTTTCCTTAAAGGAAAAGTGACCTAGAAATGGAAAATCTGACTCTGGGAATGATCTCTCTTGACAGGGTGCTGTTGAGGAGAGCAAGGAAGCTGGCGCAGCAGTATTTCCTGGTATACCAAGAGCCAATCCCCACAGGCCAGCTGGTACAGAGAGTGGCTTCTGTTATGCAAGAATACACACAGTCAGGGTATGCTGAGTCCTTTCTATCTTTTATTATAGCTTACTTTAATTACAGCTCTTGTAGTAATATAAGTGTCATGTTTTGTAGAGGTGTTCGGCCGTTTGGAGTCTCTCTTCTCATTGCCGGTTGGGATGAGGACAGACCATACTTATTTCAGTCAGACCCATCGGTACAGCAAAAACCAATAACAAGCTTTTCATCACTGTTTATTCTTAATTCAACATACAACCATTTATTTTATAAAACCATGCCTGAATGGTGATATCCCGCAGGGAGCATACTTCGCCTGGAAAGCCACAGCAATGGGAAAGAACTATGTGAATGGAAAAACATTCCTTGAAAAAAGGTATAAAAAAGTAGTCCTCTCATTGAATAATCATAGTGTATAAGATGGAAATTATATGGCAAAAGATTTACAGCACAGTTTCAATACAGATATAATGAAGATCTGGAACTTGAAGACGCTATACACACTGCCATCTTAACTTTGAAGGTGAGTTCATCTCTAAAGAAACTCGTATATCAGATTGCTCAAAACAAGATCAAGATATAGTTTTTTCTTATTTTTCTTACAGGAAAGTTTTGAAGGTCAGATGACGGAGGACAACATCGAGGTGGGGATCTGTAATGAGGCAGGATTTCGCAGACTGTCACCTGCCGAGGTGAAGGATTACCTGGCAGCAATCGCTTGAACAACAGCACTACAGCTGCTTACACAGTTCATTATTTCGGTTTGGTTGTTCATTTGAATGCTGAATTGATATTATTTGTACATCTGTGTAACTGATTTCTCTATAAAAGGATGCATATTATCGACAAATGTTACATCCTGTGTATTTCACTGACATTTCTTTGTGATTTTTGTACCTGACTGTAATTATAAATTACCTTCACAGTACTGTCAGTGCTAAGGGGATCTTTCCTTGAGGCTAAGTTCATGTACATTTTTCAAACATAAAGTGTTGGCGTAAACAAAAAAAAAACAATTATTTCAATCCAAAGTGTTGAACAAAGTCTTAAGGGTGGTAAACCTCTCGACCTCCCCTAGCGCATTAATGTAGATGAAGTCCTCGAGATTCATTTTAGAATCTGTGAAAAGAACACATACAGTGTAAGAGGAAGAAGAACTCCAATCATGATACTTACAGAAGTGTGGCAAATAACTGACCAACAATTTTACAACAAACCTGATGTCTCTAAACATGGGTATGGTGGGGGAGGCATGCACTCCTAAAGGCAAGTGCACAAAAATAAATCTTATATTAGTAAAAGTAATTTTTCCTTATTAAAACAATGCTTTTTCCCAGATTACTGGTTGATCCCCTCGACTGGATTTTTTTCCACATGGGTATCTGCATTAAATGTAAAATGGCACACAAATTTCTACATATAAACACGGTACACTAACATAATTGTTATATGTGAGTAGAGACGTCAATCAGCCTAACCATTTTTCTTTTATTAGATATAAAGACTCCATACACTTCATCTGAGGATCAAGTGCCCTGATCCTTGACATATTCACACAATTTAATTTTATTTAATTTAATAAAAATGAAGGTACTAATGTGATCTTGCACTTAAGTAGCAGCTGTGCGCTTTATTCGTTCATTCTTCCCATTCACGTTACACTAGGAAGTATTTTTTTTTTATAACGATATTACGAAAAACAACATATAACACAACACTAAAGCTATTCACAATGCACTGCAACAGTGAGGATAGGTGTCTGTTAGAGTTTATTTGTTCCGTAAGAAACTTTAGACAGATTTCTCGTTCCGGTGTGTCAATGGAGTGACGCGTGAACAGTCCTCATGTGAATTGCAAATGTAATGTGTACGATTATCACTGTACTTGTTGAACTTTTTTTGCTAGTTTAAAAGCACAATTAGAAAAACACATTAGCGGTAGATAATGAGCAATTAGACATCTCTTTCAAATAGGCCTAAAATGGTTGATGGGTTAAACCAACCTAATTCTAAATTTTATAAAGATTTATTTTTATAATAGGGTACATCAATAAGTTATGATACTACAGTTGCATTAAATTAGTTGACAATTACCGATTATAAAGATAATACATTTTGTGCATTGTATTCAAATAATCTTGACTAGAATGTTTAGTGGTTTCTACAAAATTATTAATCAGATAATAATTATAGGCCCTAAATGTTTCAAATCAGCATATAATGATTTCTAAAAGATCACTGAAGACTGGGCCTGATACATGAATTAATTAAATTTAAACATTTGTATAAATTTTCATAATATTTCACAATGTTCCTTTATTGTCATCAAATAAAGTAAACTATGGTGAAACTTTCTTTGCAAAATCTCAAAACTTTTTCCCTCGCAATTTTAAAGCTTACAATTAGGACTCAATTATGCTCAGAATCGCGAGCTTATATTCAGAACTGTGCGATTAAAAGTGGTACCTTTACGATTTTTATCTGTAGATAAAATGATGTGCACTGGCCTTTTATAAGGATGTACACACCTGCTTCAGGTAACTGATATGGGTTATTTAAATTCTAACTAATCTGAATACAAACTTTGGCATATAAAAACACCGTGTGGTGTAAATATTCAAATGATATATAGGGTTTAACACGTAAACAAAGAAACAATTCTGGGGCAGTAGCTATTTTTAATCGGATCCTTTTTTCTTATAGACTTGCTTCTCAACTCAAATAACGCAGTTTAGCGAACTGAATTAATTTACACTGTGGACCTGTTTAATTGGGAGGAAAATTTACATTCCACCGCTATTTGCACTTTTGGTTACCTAATTTTGTAATAAAACAGGCCCAATGTTTAGACAAAAAAAAAAAACACCAACAACAAAGTAGGCTAAATCAACAATTAACCTCAATTCTAGTTGCAATGAGTGTTTTATTGAAATAAGAAACCGCCCAGCCATTAACAGCTCGTTTTTATGAACAGCACTTACAAACAGAATGCAACGCCTTTAGAGCCATTGAAAACTACAGCATGGCTATAAAGAAGGCCTGATGTCCTCAGTGTTCAGTCTGAGTCTGGACCAGGAGCTCATCATGACTAACGGAGTGAATGGAGGACTCGGTGGTCTGCTGGCAGAGAGGTCAAGTGGAGCTCCGAGGAGGAGATTCAAAAGATACACAACAGGAACTTACATCGGACTCATTGCTTGCGCAATTCAAGGTTCACCAGACAAAATGCTCACGTTCAAACAGGTAACATGACGTAAACGTTGTAAATGTGCTACATATAAGACGGCGTTGACGCATGCTAACATCCCTATTTGTGCAGATAATGAAAAAGCTGGAACCATTTGTCTTCGGGGACAAAAGGGGAATTGAGAACAACATCAGAGTATGTCTTTCATCAAACAGGTGTTTTGAAAAGGTGAGTTATTTTATTTTAAGCAACGAATCACAATCCACGTGTATATGCTAGTGTTAGTAACATAGTTTTTTTGTTCTATGTTTGTGTGTTTATAGGTGCCAGTCGATCCGAATTATCCAAATCCTAAAAAGAACTTCTGGAAAGTGAATGAAAATGGCATTACTCCAAAAATGTTTCGCCGGCATTTCAAATATCTAATCAACATTTTCCCTGGCCTGTCGATTCCGACACAAGCGGTGGATGAGTGTAAAGACAATTCTCATGCTCCTGAGCCTCTTGCCTGCAAGGTCGCAGAAAGCAAAAGTGTAGGCAAATTTACAGGCCCCTTTTCCATAGATTCATTATTGAAGAGCGACCGTGAAGTGAAGCGCATGCGCAGCACGAGTTTGGAGGAACGTGTGCACTACGGAGACGCACAGCGTGGCACGGCCAAGAGAAAAAATGTTTATGAATATGAAGCAGTGGAGTGTTATAACCCTGTTTCAGTTGTAGGACGTGAACTAGCCTCAGCGAAAATACCTCTTCTATCTTCTGGACCTCAGCACGGACACTCTCTGCCTCCACATATCACATATAATCACCATGTTCTCTTCAGCTCTCCGTTAATGTATAGGCCTACTAGATATGTCAGCTGGTGAACAGCCAGAGTGACCACATGTAGCCAAATGGGAAGAAATTGCACTTTATTTTTGTTTTGTTTTTGCTTTTTAATAAACCAATCCATTTCACATTTTTGTTGACTTTTGCTTTGACAGATTAAGGCAGTTTTTGATGGCATAAATGGGCTAGTTATATAATATAATCTATTAAAATATTCACTATTTTATACCGAATAATACTTCAGATTGCTATCTTTGACTTATTTATAGAATATCACTATAACATATATCATGTGGAACACATCCAAAGGCTGACATTAAATGGTTTTAAACTCACAGTTTGATGAAATATAACGAAGAACCATAAAATGATTTATATTGTAAACAATGTCAGCTATGCTAGATAATCTAAACTTTTCAAAGTTTATAACTTAAAGTGAAAAAAATCTCAAATGTTAATATAATTTAGGATATCTTTAGGGGAAAACGTATAGCCTATGAAAAAAGAAAATAATCATGATGTTCGGGATATGGCTAACAGTCACAAACATTAACATAACCTTTCATTTAAAGTGACATCTCAGAAAACAAAGTAGCAAGCCTATTTCAAATACATTAGCATTAATATAATGTTTGTCCAAGTCAATCAAAACAGGTCGATAATTGTGGTAATCGGTGATTAGTACATCATCCAAGATAATGTTCATATAATAGGCCTAGTGGAGCTACATTCCAGTAAAAACATTTGCCACGGGGTGGCGGTAAAATGCTGTGGTTGGATATTGATGTAAATGACATTAAAACAACTAAAGAACATTGAATTATGAATTCATTATCTATATAGACATAAACTCTAGGAGTATAAAATGGTTTGGAGATTGACTGTTTGTGTTATTTCTATTGATTTCAGTTCTAGTTTTTTAAAAGGTGATGCCAGGTTTGACCTGTTTTCAGAAACCCGCAGTAACTGATGGCTTGAAACCTTTTTTGTCCAACAACTTTCCATTGTTCCCAATAACACAATGATTCTGCATTATTTACCCAAAACACACACTGTAAAAAAAAATTGTAAGGTAAAGTTGTAAATGAATCAAAGATTACTATAAATATAAGCTTGCCTATAAAAGCATTTATTATTTTTTTTGAAATATATCAAATCAAAAAGTAAATAATATGTGACCCTGGACCGCAAAACCAGGTCGTCATTGATATATTGTTTGTTAGGATAGGATTCTATTTAGCTGAGATACAACTATATGAAAATCTGGAATCTGGCGTGCAATAAAATATAAATATTGAGAAAATCATCTTTAAAGTTGTCCAAATTAAGTCTTAGCAATGCATATTACTAATCAAAAATTAAGTTTTAATATATTTACAGTAGGAAATGTACAAAATATCTTCATGGAACATGATCTTAACTGAATATCATAATAATTCTGACGCACCATAATTTATTGTTAGCAATACAATGGTGGACTGAACTGACATAAAAAAAAGTGATTTTAACATCTACAGAAATATAAGGACAGAAACATTTGAATAATAATCACATAATGAAGTGTTCTTCACTGCACTGAAAAAATGGTATAGAAACAGCTTTCAATCAGAAACTGGTAGTAAATGTCACAGTTAGTTACAAAGAAATGGCAAATAGCTAACACAGTGAAAGTTTAGGCAGTACATTTTATTTCAAATGTATTTCATTAACCTTTGATTTCAGTAATCTTTGTTTTATATTACAACTTTGGATTGTTTTTATTTTTTAGAGATTGTGTGTTTTGGGCAAATACATGCAGAATCATGATGTTATTGTAAACAATGGAAACTTGTTAGACCAAAGAAAAAAGAAAAAATGGGGTTCAAGCTATCAAAGTTACTGCTGGTTCAGAAAACAGCTCACATCAGCTTTTTAAATACTAGAAATGAGATTAATAGAAATAAAAAAAATTACAGTTAATTTCCAAAGAGTGTGTATAGGTCTATATCGTTAATTATTTAATGAGCTAATGTAAGTCAATGTTTCCTTTAAGTCAAAGCCATTTAATGTATGGGCACTTTCAGCGGGAGATATTACCTTCCAAGATATCCAAATTAAAAAAAAATAAAAATAAAGAAAATGTACAAAAACAAAACTTTGATGGCTTGAACCCTTTTTTGTCTAACAAGTTTCCACTGCTCCCAAAAACATCATGATTCTGCATTATTTACCCAAAACACACACTTTAAGAGAAGATTTTCTGAAGTTGTAAATAAAACAAAGATTACTGGAATATGATTTACAAGAAATTACCGTTTCAGTACTGTTTTACACTTTTTTTACTCTTTCGCTGTTTCTTTGCATTTAATTGTGAAATTTCTGAGTGAAAATTGTTTCAGTTTGATGCTTTTTCCCCACTTGCTTGTACAGTGGTTAGGAGAAAAAAAACCTATGTCAGCAGTTATATGTAAGAATGTATGGTACTTAACAAACTGAATTATTTTTGAAACTACAGTTATGCTCTCTCTCTTTCTCTTTCTCTCTCTGTGAGTGTGTGTGTGTATTGTCGTCCATTACAGACAGTAATTACAGGCATTATAAAATTCTTTCACCCCCTCCATTATGATAGTTGTACTCTGGTATTTAATGCAGACAGACAGGTACACTAAACATAGGTGTTACCAGGAAGTAGTCTTATTGTTTAATCACATAATTAATATTTGTCTCAGATGCTTAGTTTGTTAAGAGTGCTGTTGGAACTGATGTTACATGCTTGGATGGTCGGAAAACAAGCTATTTGTGTGTCTGCTGTAGAATTGATCTCTTTGTAAAACGAGCCAGCAACAACAGGCTAAATAAATGAGACAGAACCGTGTTTCGTTCATTCGAGGATTTGGAGACACCACAGCAGGATCTCTCTCTATTGTGAAATCTATGATTAAGGTTTCACATCACCATATACAGGAATAGGATTTAGGTTACTGCTTCTCAGATTTTAGACTTCAAATTTTCACATTATTATTAACAATATTCACAACATTTAAATTTGACAATCTTTCGCTTCAGCTTTGCATATTAAACAGCTCAAACTACTTTAAATATGAATATTAGACAATATAGAAGTTTATGCTGTATTGCATTTAGAATATAATTTTTACAAATTTTCTCACATAGTCTAATTGGGTATTTTGCATATTTTTGCAACATTAATTCCTCTTAAAACAGTCTTATAATCTAACCAGTCATTGACACTACGGTCTTGATGACCAGCGACAATAATGATAAAAGAATATCCAAGTAAGCTCCGCCCATTACAGACGCAGCAGTCACGTCGGCCACGTCTTCTTGAGTACGTGAGGTCATCCACGTTTGGCTCCTCGCTAGTGTTTAGTGGTAAACTGTTCAGGTGGTTTACGCTGTGTTGGTAGGGCTGAGTCAGTGTGATGCTTAAGCTCTCTTCGGTGTTTCTACATCTCATGGGTGGGCCAAGAGCTTTACGTGACGGTTGCATCAGGTTAACCCTATGATGCCCGATTTAAAACGGCAAATTAAAGGGAAAAAAAGACGAGATTATTTATTTATTCATTCATTTATTGTCCTCAACATAGTTTCAGATAAGATCAGATCAAGATCAGACTTGACCTTTCATTGGAAAACAACTTTTGGTTTATGGTCATGTGCTTTTGTTTTGATGCTGTGAGCATGTTGTGTAGACAGAGAAGAAAATGCCCAAAGTCTTATGACTGATTAGAAGGTCAAAAGGTGGATAAAATGATTAACAGAGACACTGCCATAGCAAGGCAGCTGTGTCCATTATCTAGCTCAGCAATGGAGTAATTATTACCACCGCCTTTGGCTTAGGTTTAACTTACTGAAAAAAAAACAGTGGGCAAGTAATTTCTTCATTGTATACTTATTTGGCTATGAGACATAAAATCTTTCTTTCAGTGTGTATTCTAATAAGCCCTGTAAATCATGAGCTTTGAAGAAGAGAAAAACATCTCGGCACCATAAGGTGTTACTTTCAACACTGGATTTTTCAGGCACTCAATCACTCAATTTTCAATCACTACACAGGCCTTGCCAGAGAAGCCTGCGATGTGAACTCAGCCTCTCCAGCAGTGGAAGATGAAGCTGAAGGTGAAAATCTGAAATGTTTTGACAGAAATTCCAATCTCAGTTTTCCTGTTTCTAGTAATATCGATATCTGTGGTGCAGCGGTCCTGCTTGCACCACCAGAAAAAATTCCCCATCTAATAAAATGCATGGAAATATGGGTAGGCCTATACTATACTCCGTTATGTATGTTGTCAATTCAAGCAATATTTGAAACCTAAAGATTCAGTTTGGATGGGATGGTGGCTGGTTACCTTGTACTGTCGCCTTCAGCAATTTGTTAGTGAGTGAGTTTAGGTCCTGTTTTAAAGGTTATTTTCATGGAAAACAAAACAAAGTCAGGTCGGAGTAATTTTCCACTTCAGTAATTGGTTGCATCTTATCAGCAGAGGCAATGACCTGTAGCAGGAATGCTACCATGTTGCCAGGTCAGAGTAAAGTGGACATGGTGGAGCAGGAGTTTTCATGCGGGTGATCCCTCTGTATCAGGTGAAAGTACCTCTGATACAGTGACTCTTAGGAAATCAACTCACTTCCACAAATTTGTGAAGATGAAGCTGCAAAAATAATTCATGCCGAATGTTTATTATTTGGCTGAGGAACGGCCCAGGGTGTGTCTAGATAAAACTGCTGCGAGAAACCAAGAAACAACTGGAATATCTAGCACTTCTCAAAGAAAATGCATAAACCCGGAGGGAGGGAAGTCTTTATAAAGGTTTTATGATTGTTATGGCTGTAGTTATTGAGTAACTTTATCATCCTGAGCATCAAAGTGAAATGAGCAGTAAAGTGCAATTCTAATTGTTTCTTTGACAAGGACTGATAAACTGATACAAAATCTGATACAAAAGTTTCAGTCAGAAACGGCCTCTAAAAATATTATATATATCACAGTGACACAAATAAAGTGACAGCAAAAACCTTCTCACAGTTGATAAATGGTTAAGATTTTGTGTAATTGTATGCTGGGGGTAAAACGTAAGTTCTTTTGCACTTGCTTGTTTATATTGTCTGTTTATGAGTCGCACACATTAATGTATAATCCATAATACTTCGATCATACTGGTAAGATTTTTTTTGTTGGCACATCATAACCTAGTTCATAATTTATTGACCATCTACTTCATGACCATTATTAAACCAACTATTATCCATTGCGTAAAACGTACAAAAATGACCATAAACTGCTTTAACAGTCCCATTATGCACCGCAAATAATGTTTATTATCACTATGTAACTTTTAAGTTGTCCTATTATCCCTTTTAGTAAATCAGTAATACATGACATTGAACTGAGTAGCACCCGCTCTGAGGAACTACGTGATATGTTGAGGTGAGGCCTACATCTCAGACAGTCCTGAGCACTGTCTCATGTCATGTGCATCTGAATCATGGCTTAGTATGATTCATACTACATCTGACTATACGGATATTGCATCACATACTGCCTCGGCACTATTGCAGTTTATTGCAGTTTAACAGTAAAAGGTTTGGTTTGTGAATAGATGGCACGTTTTAGACCTAGACAAGTCAGCAAGGGACAAAAGCTAGAATCTACTATACTCTGTCAGTCAACATTTCTACGTCAAACTAGCCTCCACTGACCTTTCATTACCTGAAAGGAAGGCGTGTAGGCCTTTTATAGTGTAACATAGGGTGCCAATACCAGCAGTAATGTTCATTGGGATGATGTGGGCACGTCTGTGTGGTTAAAATTATAACATAATGACTATTTTGTCTTGTTCTTGGATGGCCACTATAGAAACAGCCTTTGGTTTTGAACCTCCTTTTATTCTTTTGATTTGTCTGATGCCAAGAGCCTCTAGGGAGACGGAGGTCAATGTTTATCTGTTCTTTTCGAGCCATCCAATAACCTACATGTTGTGCAAACCAGATATGAGGTGTTTAAGATGAAATCTGCTCTGTATTTCAAGTACAAGGACACGAACATAAGCCAATGTCATGAACCCAGATTCAGTGAAAAACAGAGACTTGGCAGAAAGGTGAGAAATTGACCCCTTCAATAAACCATAATTTAATTCAAATTCTGGCATAACAGAATGACATCCTTTACGATTTGTGGTATCATATTTCATTTAAAATGGCTGCAAGTAAGATAGTATTTTGCTATTTATATCTGTTTGTGTTAAATTTATTGTAGTTTATTTTTCCAGATTTGTGCAATAATTATAAGAATTAAAAATCTAGGTTGATGAAATGTGTGTAGCACCAGATTCCATGAGAAACACTGTGAGTACACAGACACATGAACCTGTCAGGTGAAAGTCCACAGTCCTTATCAGTTATTATTCTCTTTAACCCAGTTTATTAACCCGAGCACTAAGCAGTCAACTCTTCGATTCAATATGCATTTTGCCTATAAATTTTAAAGTCATAAAAATGTATCTAGTAAACAATGGTTTCAGTATTTTTCCACAACACAATTTCACCTGGCCGAATGCCCATTTTTACATCAAACAACCTAAAAATAACTCTCATCTAATGACAGTTTTGATTTATGAAAAGTGTCTCATGCTGAACACAACTTTAGAAGTAAATTCTATCTGTATTTATTCTGCCATCGGATTCAGTTTGTGGTGTAAATTTTGTTCGAGAGTTGATCAGCATAATGGTAGTTTCGGTGCAGTGTGTCCATTGTGAATGTGCTTTTTATCACTGGCTCACATTAGCTAACCACAGTGAAAGCATTGTGCTGTTAGAGAGAACACATACGCATAGGCATGCACTTCTCTGACAAATACTTTATTGATTTAAAAGAATAACCAGCTTTTAGATTATTCTGTATTATTTTTTTATTTAATAATATTAAGGGACAGAATAATACAGGTCTAAAAGTCAACTTCACAATCTCTTCACTAATAGTTTATTTTATCAATTTTGTTGTAATGTGAAAGATTAGTCCTATAAAATAAGACGGTTTGTCATATCTCATGCAATGCTTTGAAAGGAAGGCATTACTCAGTGAGGTTGCCCAATAGAAGGAGGAGTGGGCAGGACTGCCTAAACACACATCTTTATAAAATTGCGTGCTAGGCTTCTACATCCTGTCGCGAGCAGCACGTAGTCAGTTGTATCTCTCAAACTTTGCAAAAAACTTGTTAGTTTTGTCCGACACTCTTGTTTCCATTTAGTGGACAATTAAACGGTAAGTCATAAAAATGTTATTTTATTCTTTCAAATTTATTTTTAATGTTACTGTTGCCTATTTCTGTGTCTAATAAAACAGCAGTCCGAATCTAAATAATTTCTGGCGTGATATCGAACACGGTATAATATATTTATCGCCTTTCAACTAAAGCTATAAGTTATACAATGATTAAATTCAACATCTGACACCAAGAAACACTAGTATATAGCCACTGTTTATGATTATATAGCGAAATGCGATCGTTAATGTGGTGTCTGTTTATCGTGATATGCGCGTGCGTGTGGGTGCACGTGCATATGTCAACAAAGCAGAGTAAGTTGAGTTGGAAAACAAATTGGCTACGAACAGTGCGACATATAAAAAAAACTACACTAGTGGTTTTCTGGCCTGCGTGAGAACCACATCACTGCACATTTTGTATGTTTTTAGTATAACTCACACTTAAAGCTCAGTTTATAGAGCCCTTTCTTCTATGAGCTGATGAAACCACTGTACTGGACTAGAAGCAATTACTTTCAGGATTACATGATACAGGTGTGTCTGCATTATCAGACACAATTTGCTATCTTAAATGTGTTTTGTTTTAGTTTTTAGTCTGAGACATCATTTCAGATCTTATATAGATTCACTACTTTGTTGCAATAAAAGCATTGAATTTGTTTTGAGATTAAATGAACATTTAAAATATTAAATTAGCAATATACTAAATATACAAATAAATATGAAATGAAAACGAAAATCTAGATTATTATAAATGATATATGTAATTAAATAGAAGTTCATACCTAACAGTGGCAAGTTTAGCACTACATTGTTGCATTTCATTTGCACAAAAGCAAGAAAGCATCAGAGCCGCCTCAGATCCAAGGCACTGGGGTGCATCAGAGCTGGTTCATTTTATTTAAGAATTTCCTGTGTGGCGTCCTCAAAGCAGACTGTGTAAAGAAGACCCCTAGAAACATCAACTGAATACACAGCAAAATAGTGTATGCATGCATGTAAAACATAAATAGGAAAATCAGAAATTATCTTCTATTTTTTTTATGTAGGTCGACAAGTGTTATTGCTTAACTGAAGAAGAAATTTTGTAGGATCCCTGCAGTGATTGGTCTCGTATACATTGAGTTCAATACCTTAGTATGAAAATGTAATCCATGAATTGGATTTCAGAAAAGAAGAATAAAAAAAGTGGTTATGGGAAGTGAAACAAGCATTCCCCCTCCTCTGCAGGGTGCAGCTGCAATGATGGTTATGTTCCAACATAAATATTTTACTTACTGACATTGATGCAACGGCAACCACAGTAAACCTTTGAATCTTTATAGTGTCTCAGAGGTAATGAAAACAAATATACGCACATTCATACAAATATACAATACGCATCTGTTACAAATTTGTCTGAAGCATTCCAATATTGATAAATTTATAAATTAGTATTTAATTTAATTAAATTTACCATTGTAAACTGTAATTGATTCCAGGTCCTTTGGTGATTTTTGGAGGTTTTGAAGTATAGTGAGTATTCTAGGGCATGGAAAGGGCAGGATCTGTCCTCATGTTGCTCCGGTTTATATCCTGTTGAGATGACACTCCCAGGTAAAAGATTGCTCAAAAGAGTCCATAAGGGCACACAGCTTAAAAACAAGCAGATGACCTACTTGCCAGCTAACCGTCACTTGTTAACATCTCTTATATTTGATTACATACTAAAAAAGTCTCATTAAGCTGATTTCTTCTAGCTTGGTCTGTTATTCATGAGTAATTTTGGTTCCCACACGATTCTGGTCAGGAATTTGTGTAGGGGTTTGCTGTAAAGACCTCAGCAAATGATGGACTGCACAATCGTGGTTTTTGAACTGCAGAAATTCCTCCTGATGAACAACTTGGCTTGGTTTTCTAGAGCTCGTGTGTGAATCAAAAAATCAATCGCTGCTTTTTTATAGGGGCTTGGTGCAGGAACGCTCCTTGAACCTGTAGGACGATAAGACACAAAGGCTGTGGCTGTGGAGCAAAGTTGGGAAAAAATGGCTAGTGTTAAAGGGGTGGAGGGACTGACTGCAGGAGCCATGGAAGCAGCTGTGTCAGTGGCTTCCTGTGTGTAGCGTCCAGGCCCACTACACAGGAAAAGCCTGACATGTGACCTTTAGAAACCTCAGCCAGACAAAGAGCCTGTTCAAGCTCCCATTCCATTTACATGCGCATCAACATTCAAACTGTCGTCTTTTGAAATGCATCATCCAAAACAGATTAGACTCTCTTGAAGAGCTAAGGATATAATCAAATAACAAAATTCAAAGAAATGTATCTGAAATGTGTGCCAAATGTGTGGGAAGCCGCAAAAGAGTTCAAAAGCTGCATCAAAAGCTGCATACACATTGCATACATTAATGCTATTTAATACTGCACAGCATTTCATAAATGTCCCCTAGATTACAGCTGCAAAATAATGTTATGAAATTGATGAATTAATACATTGTGTAGTTTTGAAAACTACTTTGTTGTTCTTTTTTTGTAATTATTAGTTTTACATTTTATTATTTTCTTTTTATTAGTCATATCATATTCTATTAATATTATTCATGTTGCACTGTTGGACGAGAAACTTGGTCGAAGCATTTCTCTGCGATGCATCACATGTAATGTGTATGTGAAAAAAACCTGTAACGTTAAAATAGATTTGTAAATTATGAAATAAAAACACCACAAATGGTCCAGAGAAAAATCGACGAATGAGCTCCAATAATGCTGTTGTACGTAGTTACTGCCAAAGCTGAATTACGCCACAACACAAACAAGGAACTAGTAATTTGATACTTCCTGCTGCGACCTTGAAGGAAGACAGTGGTAAATTATTTGAAGTGCACCAATGGTAATATGGTTGTATTTATGTCACCTTTCCTACCTCTAGGTGTCCTAGTTGAGAATGGATGATATCCAATTAGTTGAGTCGAAGCCTCTCATCCCGGACAGGGATTTGCAAGTATGTAAAACACTATACTTTTTAAGATTGGTACTAAATGTACATATTAATGTATGGCAATATAGTGAACAAATATTGTGGTAACACACTGTTTTCTTCTCTATTCTAGGGGCTAAGAGAGGCTGTCCAGCGTTTGGAGATTAAGGCAAGCATTTCATGTTTTTTTGTATGATATTTATTTATTTTAATTCATTCAAAAATCGAAGAGGTCATTCTTTGCTGACACCATGGCATAACTACAGTACAGATTTGCATCCAGCAGGCCTCTCGTGCTGATCCTCACAAAGATTAAAGTCCTGAAGGATGCAGGTCATGTGTTTAATAAGAGTGTTCAGCCTCAGTGACGTGGGCTGCTGAGGGATACACTGGCCATCTGTCCGAGGTGCTCACATAGGGCTCGTCCCGTTTAAAGAGATTAGTGGCAGTAGGGAGACCGCATATGTTTGTGTTCAGTCACTATACAGAGACGAGCACAAGGTGTTTATGTCCTTGGCAGTGTTAAAGATGTTATTTGACTTTCTTAGCAGCTCGTGCTGCAGCTAGTTTCTGCAGCGTCAGCCAGCTGATCTTTGACCGGTGGCTTATACTCAAAGACTTTTCTCAATGACTTTTGCAGTGCATGGTGGTTATTTATCATTGATTGTCACTAGTGTTAAATTAACTTTAAGAAAGTTAAATCGAAAGTTAACGTTTAATCCGTTGATGATGATTTATGATTTGTTTGTTTCAGTGGCTATGAAGCTTCGATTTTTAAACATCGGGGAAAAAAAATCTAAAAATAGAGATGCTCATTGGAAGTGATATTTTCATCAAGATGTGTCTTTTTTTTTTAAGTCAAAAGTTTAATGAGTTGGGTTCTTTAAGACTGAAATGAATGAAGAATTTAAAGTAGCAGCACATATTGGCCTTGACCATGTGAGTCTCTGTTTAGCTTAAAGCTGCGGTAGGGAACTTTTGACGCTCTAGCGGTTAATAAACATAACTGCTTGCGTCTTGCGGAAGAACATCGTAGCCAGAACTACTTCTCTCTGTTTATGTCTATGAAGAATCACAAAGGTACTGGGTTACTCCGCCGCGGTGCCCCCGAAGCAATCAAAAATAGTCCGAATATAAACACTTATTATAGGTGCACCCTACTGATTCAGGACAAGCTAAAAACATGGTTTGGAAAATGGATTCATGGTGTACTCGCTTATTATATAAATTTTTCTACATTTTGAACACAAACAAAGTTATGGACCGCAGCTTTGATTGGTTGATTTTTTTTTTCACAGATTATCTGTATCATATTCTACTGTCAGGACATAATGACAGGTTTAATAAATATGTAAAAAAATATATATTTACAAAAGTTACCTACTGCAGCTTTAATTGCACTTTATTGTTGATCTTTATTTTTCTTTACTGCTGAAAGACAGCAGTTATTCAGTGCAGACATCCATCACATTTTTGTTTGGCTGCAATTGCTTAAGATTCCGATGGCCTAGAGGTGGCTAGTCAAAGCATCTGACACAGACTGATCCAATTTACAGATGTCGTTAACTAGAATTAACTGGTTTTGATTTCGTGCAAAGCATGCTGGGAGTATGGGGCTTATGTCGAGTGACGGCAACTGGGGTATAAAACCCTGTGCACAGATGAATATTAGCTGAGTGCACAAACAGGAGCTTACTTTCAATCGGATCTAACCTACTCGTTCTCATCACTACTACTGATTACCATCAGCAGCCATGGTTCTGGAGGACTCTGATATGGAATTAGTTTTCGAGATAGAAGTCGCTGTGAGTAGAAATATTCATGCTGCTTTTGGTTCATTCTTTTTGAGCTTTTTATTGGCTGTTTTTAATCATTTTAGTGGTGAGTAAAGAGTAAAGTTCAAGACACACATTCAAGGCAAATTTATTTGTATTGTGCTTTTAAAAAATGCACAATGTTTTAAATGTTGATGTTTATAATATCTTAATTTCTATGTGCCTTCCAGGCGGATTTAGGAGATTAGAGCTTGGTTATATAGATTAGAGCTTGATAATATTGTTTACATGTAATAGAAGTCTTTTATTTTGTTCCATTTTATCTTTTTCATCTCATACAGCACATGTTTATAAAATGGATTTAACATTGTCTGTGTCAGTCTTAATTAGGATTTGATGTTTTGTTAAATTGATGGATGCAGTTGAACATTATGAAATCAGGCAGACCATTTTCATAGACTGCAATTTTACTGATTACGGATAAAAAATTTAAAAAAAAAGTGCATTGAATGTTGAAATGTTTGCAGTTTGTCTGTTCATTTGCAGAACATTTCTTAATTGTGCCTGTCCTTAAATGTTACATTTAAACTACATTGTGAGCTATGATATATGCGCTGTTATAATACATTGTACTGCAGATGAGATTAATGCTGCTTATGATAGTTCAGCAGATGCTGATAAGCGTTTTCTTACCATGTTGCATGTAGGAACATGATGTGGAGACTCCGTATGGCAGAGTCCACTGTACCATGAAAGGGGTTCCTAAGGGTGACCGGCCCGTCATCCTCACCTACCATGATATTGGACTGAACCGTAAGATTATATCAGTTTAAATGATATAAATCTCTTCGTGTTGAGAGATCCTTCTAAAGGAGATAGGCTTTAATGCATAAATTATGCTTCTCCAATAGATAAAAGCTGCTTTGACACCTTGTTCAGCCATGAGGATATGCAAGAGATCATGCAGCACTTTGCTGTGTGTCATGTAGATGCACCAGGGCAGCAAGAGGGAGCAAACACCTTCTCCACTGGGTGAGTTCTATCATGTGCAGGTATATAAGTGGAAGTCTTTTTTTTTTTTTTTTTTTTTTTGTAAATCAATGCAGAAGAATAATAATTTATTTTTTATAGATATGAATACCCTTCCATGGACCAACTCTCTGAGACCCTTCCATCAATCCTTAAACATTTTGGGTGAGTTGATTTCTTAATAATTTAAATTTTAGGTAGATTTCAGATTATTTTCTGTCTTAACTATTTTCCTAATCCCCACAGTTTGAAGAGTGTGATTGGCATGGCTGTTGGAGCGGGTGCTTATATCCTTGCTAAGTTTGCAGTGAGTTTGACTTCCTTTTTGATTATTATTAAGTGATTTAAAGTTTTAATCAAACCAGGATAAAGAGCTAAAGGTGTTTCTTTTCCTGTGGATTTTGGCATTTATTTCATTAGTTTAGCTGCTGAGGAATGTCCAGTGTGGAAAAATAAAAAATCTGCTTGATTTGCGGGTTGTTTATTTAATGAACTGGGGTTTTATATGTGGTTTGTTTCCTTTTTTATAGTTGGATTACCCTACTATGGTGGAAGGCCTTGTGCTAATAAACATCAACCCATGCGCTGAAGGCTGGATGGACTGGGCAGCACACAAAGTGAGTGCTAACCACTTTGTGATTGTAATTCATACAAAATTCACAAGTTATATAGAGTTTCACGATTTTTCTTGAATTGCAGATTTCTGGTTGGACTCACGCCATGCCTGAAATGATCATCTCTCACCTGTTTGGAAAGGTTAGTCAATTTTGGACCCCATCTGGATAATTTTTGACTTAATGAATCTATATTAGCATCAGTGTTGTTATTATTGTTTCTTATTTCTCCAGGAGGAAATCCAGCAGAACCATGACCTCATTGGCAGATACCGTCACCACATTGTGAATGACATGAACCAGTACAATCTGCAACTCTTTGTCAAGTCCTACAACAGGTAATCACAACACGGCTACTAAAACATCCTGCTAAAAAAAGTTTATTTAGCATTGACAATGTTTAATCAGTGTTTTCCTCTACTTCACAGCCGAAGAGACCTGGAAATCGAGAGGCCTGTACCTGGTGGTCACGTCAATGTCAGAACTCTAAAGTAAGTAGAAAATCTTTAGAAAAACTCTAGACAGTTCAGGATCAATTTTCTGTAGTAACGACTTTGATCTGTTTTCAGGTGTCCTGCACTTCTGGTAGTTGGAGACAGTTCCCCTGCAGTGGATGTAGTGGTAGGTTTCTATCTTCACTCATTATCATTATTCTGCACACAGGTTGCTTCGCCCTTTATATCCACTGCATGTGTATCTGGTTGTTTAACATGTCTGTTTTCTGGACAGGTTGAGTGCAACACAAAGCTGGACCCGACCAAAACCACACTGCTTAAGGTGAGTGGACTCCAGTGAAGCTGGCATGTATTTATAGCCCACATGGAAAAGTCAGGCACTGATAAGATTCCGATAGCTCAGCATTATCTAGTGACTTATTTACCCAGGTAGTGCAGAAGCGGTGCACACTGGCCAGCTCAAGGGCTGAGTCCTACCTCGGCTGACCTAATTTTCCACAGCCTGCCCTCAGGTGGACTAAGAATTAGGTTTATGGCATCTAAAATGGCCTATTTATCACTGATAAGTGCTGAGACTAGTGGAGTTAATGAAGCACTAGGTGTTTTAGACACCTGTGTGAATGGCCGAAACAGAAATGAGAAACAAGCAGTGACGCATTAGAGTTTTTCATGCATTTTAAATAACGTTTTATGTCCCTTCTCTTTCGTCAGATGGCTGACTGTGGAGGCTTGCCCCAGGTCGACCAGGTGTGTATTCATAACGTGTATGGCCATTTAGATTCATTTACAGGTTTGCTCAAGGCACAGGATGATTATTAGGGATGAAGCGCGCCATAATCTCTTTGCGGACAGCATGTAGTTCTCAGTTCTAATACTCTGCTCGCCACCTGCTCCTACCGGCTGTTCGAATCTGTCCGCTTTCACAACATGTACTTAGGGAAATCTGTTTTCCACCTCGACCTGATTACCTGTTTATGTAGTCAAATGAACTGATTTATGTTTTTATTTGTCTCCTTAGCCTGGGAAGCTAACGGAGGCTTTCAAGTACTTCATCCAAGGAATGGGTTACAGTAAGTATTGATATTGTATTTTTGTTCAGTATACTCTCTATTTAACCATACAGCTGTGGCTTTATAAGGAATTCCCACAGTACATTGCCCGAAGTCTTTTGTTCATAACTTATAACTTTTCGAATACTAGCAATATATATGTATGCCTGGGCTGTGCTGCCCTCTAGTGGTGTGTTTATAATTTTCAACCTGACTTGCTCAACTTGATCACTTGACCTTTTTCTGAAAAAGCTGTGTATAATTTATAAATGGCTGCAAAAACTGATTAATCTTGGATATGCACTACTGTTCAAAAGTTTGGGACAAGAAAGGCTTAAAAAAACGTGTTCAGAAATATTAACCAGCACAACTCTTTTCAACATTGATAACAATAGGAATGTTTCTTGAGCACCAAATCAGCATATTAGAATCATTTTTGAGGGATCATGTGACACTGAAAACTAAATTGGCAGCTTAAAATGTTGCTTTGCCATCACAGAAATAAATTTCATTTTAAAACGCATTCAAATAGAAAAGTTTTAAATTTTAATTATATTGAAGTTTTTACTGTGTTTTTTATTCTTGCAGTCTCGGTGAGCATAATAGATTTATTTTAAAACATAAAAAAAATCTTACCAACCCCAGTTTCTTGAATGGTAGTGTACATACCTATATAAAGTATTTAAACATAAAAAGAAATTAAATTTTTTAAAGCATGAAAAAGCTTCAAAATCTGTCCTCTGCCTCTTAGTGCCCTCTGCCAGCATGACCCGTCTGGTCCGTTCCCGCACAGCATCCGGATCCAGTGTGACTTCCTTTGAAGGCAACCGCAGCAGGTCGCACACTAACGAGGGCCGGGCCCGAGCCCACACTTCCGACAACCAACGCAGACGTTCGCACACTGACAACATGGACAGTTCTGTGGACCAGGCTCCCAAGTCCACCGAAGTGTCCTGTTAGACTGGTGACCTCTCTCTGGTCCATCTCACACATGCATTAACCTCTCTGTTCCGACTGTGCTGCGCTGCCACTAACTACACACACAACAGGACTGCTGCATGCCGCTGTGCTGTTTCCCTCAGGGGTCTTGCACTGTTTTATTTGTCAGAGAGCATTTATGCCAAAGTGTCTTGTGTTTAAGACCATATTTCCTGAGGAAACGCTAAGGAAGGAGTTGATGGAGTGAATGAAGGACAGGATAATGGAGATATTTCTTTTTTTGCACCCTGCGCAATAGCTGTCTTGTTGTTGTTAGAGGCAATGCAGCACAGAGATATTTTGATGGTCGTCATCATCCAAGTAAGCTGGGCACTGAGAAGGGCACATTTGTAAATTTATTTTGATTTCTAGTCTGCAATTAATTTTCTTAATGTCATTATACTACTTTTACACTCTAGTTTAAGTGCATAATTCATTTGTATAATCTGTATATGTTGAAATGGAAATCACTGAATTGAAAAGGGATTGGTTGACCACAGAGTAGAGACTGGTATATTTTTTTTTCATGATGCTAACTTACCTTATAAAACTAAGGTTTAAACTCATAATGTGTTGATTTTACATTTTCCTTGTTGGGAGTGTCTCATTATTTTGGGTTATATGTGTAACTCGGTGATTGATGCTCTTGAAAGTGATTTGAAATGATTTTTATGGGATCAAATGTTTTGAAAGAATCTTAACATTTAGTTTTAATTCAACAAAACCAATTTGTAGATATAAAAATACAGGAAAATTACTATATAATATTTTTGGTGGTTTTTTTGTGTAATGATTATGATGATGATGATTTCTATGCAATCAAGCACAACAGAACAAAATGTGCCATGGAATCCTCTACTTGGACTGGATGCTTTTTTTTCCTGAGGCTTTAAAAGAGTAAAACCAAGGACTGCTCAGAAAGAGATAATAAGCAACTCACTTGTTCTTCCACACATACTAAAACAAATGCTTGCAGCTTGGTAAGGCACTCTGCTTTGTAAAGATGTAAAACAATCTGATGCACTGCATTTTTAATGGTATAACAGTTTGTATTTATTTAAAAAAGGAAAATAAAAAGCTGGTTACTCAACTTGTTTGTCTTTTTTTTGTCTCTCAATTAGAACTGTCTATACAAAACTTTATAGTACATGGAAAGCCAAACTTTATAAGGAAAATTGGCTTCAAGGACTATGCTTTCATTAAAGGGGGGGTGAAATGCTATTTCATGCATACTGAGTTTTTTACACTGTTAAAGAGTTGGATTCCCATGCTAAACATGGACAAAGTTTCAAAAATTAAGTTGTACGTTTGAAGGAGTATTTTTGTTCCAAAAAAACCTATTCAGGTTTGTCACAAGTTTCGGAAAGTTTTTTTCGAGTATGGCTCTGTGTGACGTTAGATGGAGCGGAATTTCCTTATATGGGTCCTAAGTGCGCGCTCTTCTGCCGGAAGCAGAGAGAGGCTGAGCACAGCCTGATCAGAGCGAGAGCGTCGCGAAAAGTCACAAAAGAAGTGTGTTTTTGGTTGCCAGGGCAAGACAACCCTGCACAGATTACCAAAAGAGAAACAGCATTAAGGGACAGTGGATGGAGTTTATTTTTACAGAGCATCAACGGAGTTGTGCAAGTGTTTTTGTTTGTTCCCTGCATTTCGGATTGCACATCGTTTATTTCTTAAGGATAATGCAGTCCCAACGGAAAAGTGTCACGATCGTGTGTTGGAACTGCATGCGGTGAGTAAAACTGCTTCAAATATCTCTGTGTTGTTAACTTAGCTATCAGCCTGTAAACACATCAAGTAAACAACATGCGACGTTGTCATCAAACTGCACTTTCCACAGTGCAAAAAAAAAAAAACGACATAAAGTGGAACTTAGTCATTTTCCAAAACCGCTAAGCAAATATATACAGTTTCAGTACATACCACATAGCATACCGCCTTTGCTGATGCTGCTCTTGTTAAATTTCAGCCTCTGGATCTGTGTCACAGCTTCCACATGCTCTCAACTCAAAAGCCTACTGGCGCTCGTGATTCTTTAGCTCCGCCCACACGTCACGCCTCTAGGCGATCGTGTTTTTCCGGGAAAAATCGGTACAGACTATCTTTCTCTTATAAATATAATAAAAATAAAGACTTTTTGGAGTTATGAAGGATGCAGTACTACTCTATAGGTACTCAAGATTAACAGGATATTGAGTGAAAACGAGCATTTCACCCCCCCTTTAAAGAGCATAAATGTAGAAAAGACATGAAGTTACAAAATCTGTACATTATCAATACATAAAAGTAATATAGATTTATTTAATAGAATTTGTTTAAATTAAACTGAAGTCAATATGATATTTTCTTCTTACATCATTTGTACAAAAGGATTTGTCGCAATATGACAAAAGCTGGGATTATCTTGGTTGAAACAACTCTACGTACATGAAAATTTTGGTTGCAATAGGCCGCATTGTCTTAAAATAAAATATATTAGGATGAATTAGTGTATTTCAGTTTTTTCCATTTAAAAAACTCCAAAAAAAAAACACTGATGATGGTCAGTCAAATATCAACTCTTGCTCAGGAACACAAAAACTGGCTTTCTACCAAATCTTTCTATTGACTTTTCTGCAAGGTCTCGTACACTCAGTTTCCAACCTCACCTCTCTCATGGTACAGTTCTAGATCTGTAAATATGTCATTGGGGTTCTTACAGCTCAGGTTGCAGAAGCAGGCATTGATCCACATAATCTGCCAGGTGAAGCCGGATCCGTTCGGGCACTGAAAGTCGATCTCAACAGTCTTAGATTTATAAGGGATGCAGCAGCGCTCATCTGTACACACTCCACAGTACTTGGGCCAATAATTGTTTGTACTTGTGCAGCCTGAGATAGTGAAGTTATGTGGCCTTTCCTCCCTGTAGATGTTCAAGCACTTCTTTCCAGGCTTGTGGAGGGATGGCAAAAAGGACAAAAAGACACAGGGTCAAAACATATCCTTTTATACACTATAGACATTCATGTCACTCATGATCTGAAACCTTGATGTGTTTTGTGATGTCCACTTTGCAAGGCCGGATGTTGCAGAGTCTGCTCTCTTTGACCATCTGACACTGCTTGTTGTTGTTAGTAATGCGTAAAGACACTCCACGGCCGCAGGTCTTAGAACAGGGACTCCAGGAGCTTGTCTGGGTCACACAGTTCTTGTGCCAGTTGTCTTTTACACTAGTTAGGGCTGTAAGAATGCAAAGACAATGAATGCTTTTAACATGTTTCTTAATTAAGCCTTGCCATCACAGAAATAAATTCATATTTTATTTTAAAATATATTCAAATAGAAAACTAATCTTTTAAATTGTTATAGTTCACAGCTGTTTTCACTGTAGTTTGACTGAAAAAATGCAGCCTTAATGAACATCGTAAAAAATCGTATCGACCCCAAAGTTTAGATAAGTAGTGTGTACACATACACACGCATGCACGCACACACACACACACACATTAATGTGTTTTAGATCACTTCTTTAAAAGAGAAAAGTCCAAATCTTTCCACCCTCAAACTTCTGAACATTTTCATTTTTATAATAATAATATAATATGTACAAACTGGAACTGACTTTAGAAAACCTGACAATAATTTTTTGTTCATTTTTGGTTTTGCTAAACCTTTGGGTAAAAGGATGTTTCCTTGTAATATCCTGTTGTACGTTTTAATTAGTTTGTTCACTGTTGTATATCAAGTCTTAAACTGTACTCTCTTATTGGTTTTGTTTTGTTTCTATTTTCAAGTGCATGGTATCACTTAAAGGGACCATTATCAATGAGTTATCTCCCCAGAATGAGTTTCCAGACAATTGCAAGAGGTTTCTGAGACCCTGGAGATCATACCAGCCATTGTGTGTCTTGGTGCTGTCTTGCGTCCCCTCCTGGCCTCATCACAGATCCACTGCTCACAGCAGCGGCCGGGGATTTGAACTCGCTGTGGGTTCTGGCACCAAACCCTGGGGGGCTGAGACTCATTACACAGCGAGACACATCCGATCGCCCCATTCACACACAAACACTGGTATTTGCAATTGGGCTGGAAGCTCTGGCCATTGCGAAAGATCATACCTTTGTGCTCACAGCCGGTGCCTGGCAGATCTGGATAGCAACAAAGAGCAGAATGAGTGCAGTCAAGTTCATCAAACACATACTGGATGGATACAATACCAAGAAAAGTGTGTGATGTGTGGCGCTGTGCTAAAAGGTGAACAGATTTCTAATTCTGCTCAGCATCCCCTGGCTTGGTTTATCTGGGTTCCGCCACCTTAATCCACCCTTTAAATCTTCACCGTAATCTAATCTAAGACCAGAACACGGTGTTAATAAGAAGGCTGTGTTAGTACAAGGACACTTACACGCACAGACTCCTTTTTCGTACCTAGGCTTGTCTGCGCTGTAATCACAGTAAAGGCCACGATGATGGTCACAGTTTTCTTTCTCGTTGCAGACCTCTCCCACCTGTTTGGCACATGCTCTGCAGCAATCGCAGCCGTCCATGATCAAGCTCACACCTGGTGGGCAGCTGGGGGGAGTTTTAGGACATTTGCAGGGCCACTGGCAGTACTGGGTGCGATTATAGGGCTCCGGGGTGATGGGCTCTGGTGTGGACTGCATCTTAGAGGAATCATGGGCAAATGCTCTGTGAATCTGTAAGACAAAAGCCCCGACAGATTCTTGTTTCTGACATATTTAGGCTTTTGCCCCCCTCCCCCCCCATCCAGATTCCTCCTGGCTACAGACATTGTGATAGAATAAATAATAATAATAAAATAAAGAGGGATTTTTTTCCCTCACAATTTCACGTTTATATCTTATAATTGCAAGTAAAAATTTTTTATTTTATTTAACACATTTTTATTTTATTTTATTTTTTCCACCTTACAATCTTGACTTTATTTCTGAATTCTGAGGTAATAATTCAGTTGTTTATTTGTATTTATATAGAACTGTATATCAGCATTGTGAGAAAAGAAAGTTGTTTTCTAATACTACTTCTTTTTTTATCCTGTTGTGGAAACAAGTTTTCACAGATAAATGTTTTAATTAGTTGTTCTTTATGTGAGCACATTTCAACCGAACCTCTAAAAGCAATTTATGATGCCATTTATATTTGGAATCAATGTAGATTAATTAATCAACCATACAACCTACCTACATATCTCATAGTAATGAACCAATTCTAATGACACTTTCCTGCATATATCAAATTATAATAGCTATAGACCTGCTGTCAGCTCATGGGCCTGGATATTCATTGCACATCAGGTCAAAGAACAAACACAGCTAATGGGTGTGTAGATTAAATATGATTCATTTGAAGTTTTCCAGTGCACTTTCTTTGTACATCGTCAGCCACTTTTTATTTTATGGTATGTATCTAAATCTTTCAACTGATGTAAATAATGGGGTTTTGGATGACAGATTATGTTGATAAACGATTTCAGGCCTTTAGGTTCAATAAATAAGATGATTGATTGACTTGCCAACACACTTAAGTAATACACCACACCCAAAGTGAACTGGACTGGTTCACAACTGCAGGGTTCCAGAACCTTTGACCTCTAGTCTTTGTGAGATAAGCAGCAGATACGGATGGTGGAAGAGACTAAGAGCTAAAGATGAATACATTTAAAGCAGGATAAGTATGCCCTCTGGGTCACAGTTATCAAAGAGGGTGGCTGTCATGTTCAAAGACATAATGGAGGGACTTGGCTGTAAAGAGTAGGCTATGTAACTTTAATGAGTCAATAAGTGATATCGCTCATGCATTTTGACAAACATGTCTATTTCTGTCCACAGGGCGGCAGTACACTCTCACACATCTCACACTTGGTTGTTAAGGAATTGCATACCTCAAATGCGTGAAACATGAGGTCATTTGTTACAAATGCAGGTCACATATAATTAAATAATAATCTATAGCGCATTTAAATCTAAAACTTTGAAAATATGGTATGCATTTAATGTGGAATAGAGAGGGGTCAGATTTACTGGTGCAAACACTTACGTAAAAAAACTTTGATAACGTGTGTCATTTTCACTAAAAAGTAGAATATATTTAAAGAATAGGAATAGCTTCATTATGTGGTTTCTTTTAAGTTTATTTTACAGAGCACATTAAATATTTAAATTCAAAATTGTATGTGCAGGCACCAAGCAACTTTTACAGTGTTCATGCAAAAGAAAATAGGCTATTATTTATAATAAATAGTAGCAACATTATAGTAAACGAAGTAGCCTATTTGTCAAAAATACGGTTTTCCAAAGCATGTTTAAACAGTCTCCTGTTTAAATTAAACTGTAGGTGTGTTGCTTAAGCGTTATTTCATCTAATAATTCAGATACTATATTAAAAGAAATATAAATATAAATACACAAATATATTTGTTACCTGTGGTACACAAGCAAATAGCAGAACCCACATCAGAAGCCAAGTCATCACTGATCCCGAGTGATAAATGCATTGAATCCAGAATTAGATGATGCTGGAAAAATCGCCCATACGCGAGCAGGATCCATTCATTTAGTGAGCTGAGTGTATCTCTCTCTCTCTCTCTCTCTCTCTCTCTCTCTCTCTCTCACACACACACACACACACACACCTTGATGCCGCTGCAGCTGCTGTAAAGTTTTCATACTCAGGATCCTTGATGACTTCAGAGCCAAGCACAAACCGACCGCGTACAAGGAATTGAACACGTGATTTCGCCAAACTAGACCGTGAGGTGGACTTTATAAGTCTGTCAGTATAGATGCGTCCAAATTGTCTTTGGTCATCTTTAAAAAAGGTTTTTGTGACATAAATGTTATAGCTTATGTGCAATGTGTAATAATGTAAAAAAAAAAAAAAAAAAAAAAAAACTTAGTTTTGTCGAAAAAGATAGAGGCTATCGATATATTGCAGCTCTGACTTGTAATTTTTTGGGCTAAACTTAGATACATGCAAGAATAATATAAACATGACACAAACACTAGCTCCACAATTCGTACCATGCAGCACTGAAGCACATTCTCTGTGAGAACTTTCCACTAAAGAAAGATTGGATTGGGCTTAAACAGATAGAAAGCAAAATCTTTTTATACTCTGGTATACCTAATGGATTTTACTTGGGCATAGTCTACAAAATGCCATTAGATACATTGAAAAAACATTGTCCTTAAGTATTTCTGTGTGTAACTGACGAGTTTAAATAGCACTATGCCACCTGATCCCACATAACCGGAAACCATAACCACACTGATTACATCATTGTTTCTTGTCAATAAATGCCCTTATTTGAATATATGGAATGTACTCTTTATATTGTCTGCTTAGCTGAAAGGCAGTTATAATTATTTATGCATTTGGCAGACTCTTTTATCCAAAGTGACTTTTACAAATACATTTAGGCTAACATTGTTTAGCTAGCATACATGTTCCCTGGGAATCAAACCCACATCCTCTTGCGCTGCAAACGCAATGCTCTACCACTGAGCCACAGGAACAGTTGCATAGCGATGTTTTATACTTTGGAAACACTGTACCAGGCAGAAAGAGCAATGAACACTTGAGAACAAAGAGACTATTATTTCTAACATAGAGCTACACAAAGGTTACTAACTTGCTGGCATAGTCAGTGAAGTGTACCATTTTTAAGAAGAGGCAGGTGTGGACCTGTTCAACTTAAAGATCTGAGAGTAATTGTAGTCCTGCTACAAAAGGAAAGTGCATCTTACCCTTTTAAGAGGATGAAATGTAATATATGGGTGTAAAGTTAAACATGATGTAAACTCTCATTCTCAAATGACACCTGATATAGCAGCCTTTATGAGAAAGATAGTAAAGACAGAAAGTCATAGAAGATAAAGGAACACAATAGATAAGGATGTACATCAGCTAAATCAAAACAGCATTTCCAATCTTATGATTTTAAGTTAAATACAGTATAAAGCCCTCATAAGACTGCCTTTAGCTTTTTGCCTCATTATGATTAAAAATACTGAAAAGTCAAAGACTACGTAGGAAATCTTAAATTCTCTGAATATTTTTTTTCTCTGATTGCTTATGATTAAATGTCCAGTCATATCTTGTTTATTCTAGTGACAGCTCATTTGTCATGACAGCATGAACAATTTAAACAATAACAGTGTGTTCTTTTTGAAAACTCAGATTCCACTGAACATTGGCTTTGTGCCAAATGATTTGGGTTAATAGAAAAATATCAACATAAATCATTAAACTGATCTTTATTTTGTGTCAGATCATTCTTCATTTCTAAGTTTTATTCAGGTAACATTGATTTATGATGAAAAAAATAATAATTTAATATGTGAACCAAAAGCATTGAGCATCAAGCAAAGCCTTTCAATACCTTTTAACAACTCCAATGTCTGGTACTTTCACCCCTTGCTTAGATGCACTTGAAACAATAATAAATAAATGGATGCATGGGGACCACTTTAATTCACTTTAGATAAAAAGCATCTGCTAAATAACATTTTCAAACAGCAACCGTAAAAGTCAATCCTATTTATTTTTTTCTTCAAATAAGTGAATATAAAACACGCACATATACCAAAATGCCAAAGGTCACAGTAAATATGCACTTTCTTGCTTGCACCAGATTGGCAGGTTTAGATGAGGTAGAGAATCTAGGCTGGATGTCAAAGCCAACAAAGCATGGTTGAAATCCACAGTCCATTGCACAACAGAGAGGTAGCACTGGCACTGAAGCCATGATGGCATAACCCCTGACATATTAAATTCTCAATTGCTCTGATGTGGTTCCCTTATGAAAAATAAATTTATTTGAGTGTGCTATTAATATACTTTTATTAATATACTATACTCCTAGAATTCGTGTTTTCATTATTATACATTAGAGGGCTCTATCCCTCAACAGCTAATTTACAAACTGTCGACCTGGGGCTCAACAATTCACTGTGCAACTTGCTGTTGGACTATCTTACTGGAAGACCTCAGGCAGTACGGGTTGGCAGCAACACATCCAGCACCACCACACTGAACACTGGGGTTCCCAGGGATGTGTGCTGAGCCCCCTCCTCTTTACTCTGCTGACCCATGACTGCACACCGTCACACAACTCCAACCTCTTCATCAAGTTTGCGGATGCCACGACTGTGGTGGGTCTCATTTAGCAACAAGGATGAGACAAACTACAGGAGCAAGGTGAGCCACCTGGCCAGATGGTGCAGTGACAACAATCTCTCTCTGAACGTGAAAAAGACGAAGGAGATTGTTGTTGACTTCAGGAGAGTGCACACTCAGATTGTTCCTCTGTCCATCAACTGTGCGACTGTGGAGAGAGTGAGCAACACCAAGTTCCTGGGTGTGCATATCACAGAGGACCTCTCCTGGACTGAAAACACAGCAGAACTGGCCAAGAAATCACAGCAGGGTCTCTACTTCCTCTGCAAACTGAGAAGAGCCAGAGCCCCGGCCCCAGTCATGAACACCTTCTAGAGAGGCACCATCGAGAGCATCTTGTCGAGCTGCATCACTGTGTAGTGTGGCGCCTGCAACGCGTCCTGCCGGAAGACTCTGCAACGCATAGTAAGAGCAGCTGAAAAGATCATTGATGTCTCCCTCCCCTCCCTCCAGGAAATTTATGGATCCCGTCTCACCCACAAAGCCCTCTGCATTGCAGGTGATCCAACACACCCATAACACAGCTTCTTCAGTCTGCTGCCATCAGGGAGGAGACTGCGGAGTCTCCAGGCCAGGACCAGCAGACTGAAGAACAGCTTCATCAATCAGGCTGTCATGAAGCTGAACACCCTCCCGAACTTGCCCCCCATCCCTCTTCTGCCCCAGGCACTACTGAACTATGAACCCCCCAGTCACCAGTCACCTTGTAAAGCATTGGTCTGCTCAATACCTCATTCCAAGGAACTGATGTCATTCTACCACCTTTTCAGTCAGTTTAAATAAAATAATTGCTCTTGAGCCCTTTGTCACTTTAATCAGACTGAATAAGCTTTTTATCTGCACTGTTTATTCACTTCACTGATTTGCACTCTATCTACCATGTGCCTTGCACTGCTTTATTTAAATTTATTTTTATTATATGTCTTTTTTACATTCCCTTATTGTATAGTTATATTTTATATTTGATCTAGATTTTTAGACTCTACTGTTATTGTTATCTGTCTGCACCAGGGGTCTTAGAGTAACGCAATTTTTATTCTCTGTATGTACGTATGTACTGTACATGTGGAAGAATTGACAATAAATCTGTTTATTCTGGTGCACACGTGCTCATAACAGGATGGATTCTAATTGACTGTCAATTTTTCCGTTCATCAGGTGGAAAATATAATTCTGAAAGCAATTAGAACAATGTAGTTTCTTTGTGCCTTTATCGTTATAGCTGTGGTGTGGACTCTGCTATTATTTAATACTGAGAACGATTTTTAGAACTATATCTTTATCGTTATCTTTATAGTTATCATCCTTGGTGTGAATGGGCCTTAATCATCCAGTCATGTCAATCATCATTACAAGCCTAAATAAGCAGGACACATTGTGCCATCCCTGCGACAATCATTCCGCCATCCCTCCACCTCCCCAGCTCCTCCTTTATTTCCAGTATTCTTCCTATGGAGCTCATGTCGGTTTGAGTCTCCATCGAGGACAACAAGTTAGTTACCATTAACTACTACTGGATGGGCGGGTGAACTCATGAAATAAAATTTTTAAGGCCAAAGGTGAAGTAAATATTTGCATGGAAATGAATAATTTTTATTGGTCAGCTTCACAGAAATAGTATTTAAAAAGTGTGTTTCTGTTCACTGGGATACACCTTAAATGAGTTTATTAGTTGTAAGTTTTCTTATTTAGAAAAAGTTCTCAAATGCCAAATTTTCAACATTTTCCTGAGTCAAGGGTTTGATATTCATGGAAAATAAATAAAGCTGTTTAAAAGTAGCAGTGTCTAGGCTTTCAGTAACTTTGCCAAAATAATATTTATCTTTATCAAAATCCAACTTCATAACTACCATAATTGTTTGTTTGTGGAGTTAAATATTTGGACAGATTGTGAATAGATATTCACATCCTTTTCCATTTATAGACACCATTACTCAAAATACGGAATGAGCTGATCTGCACAAAGATCAGAAAACAGTCCCTGTTTTTATTCATTTATTTATACATTCAGCTCCACAAACCTAGGACTAGAAAGACACCATAGACAATACACTCAAACAGCAAGTGTTCAGTTTGTAGTCCTAAAATAAGATTTTACGAACAATGGGTTTTCTATTTTTCACCCTTTTAGAGGAGTGGTTTCCAAATTATGAGTCAAAACAATGTCTGTTAAAGGATTACCTCATTTACAATTACAAAAACTTTACAAAAAACTTTCAAGCTTTAAAAATGATACAAAAAACATGGTCATAAATCATCAAGTTAGTTCATGCAACTTGCATCTTTTGAAGCCATGTGACAACTTGATGTGAGGAACAGCTGGAATTTAAGTTTTACATTTATTTTGTGGATAGTGGTCAACTCTCTCTAAAAAGCAAATCTCTAGGATTCAAGGCTTTGGTAACATAGTATTCTTCAGTGATAACTAAAAGTGTTGAGAGAGATGAAAACAAAGACAAATTAGGTTAGATCACTCCCATAGATTTTATTTATGTTTATTTCAATGGACAGCCTTTGTAATCCTTGTTAGCTTTAGTTTAAGAATTAACATTTAAGGTATGTGACTGCTGACAGTCTCTTCAGGTAGTTTTCAAGTACCGTACAAATGGAAATATAAGATAACTATGTAAAAATACATGGTACTGGCTAAATAATAACAGCTATTTAATGTATTGCATATCACAATCTTCAATAAAAAAATATAGGAATGCAAGAATGTGGCAACTGGCCATTCAGAGTTTCCATATCCAAGGAATGCAATCTTTTCATCCATGTATGGTCAAATTCAGCCACTTATCAATTTTTTAGCTCTCACCATACACTTTGGCCAAATGATAGAGCTTGCTTTGTTTCAGTCCTCATTTTAGATCTGATCTGACAGATGTCCTTTCTGATTTTAATAGCCCTGGCAACCGAGCAATGCTTCTGTTTGGATTTTTCCTCTGTCCAGCTCCAGAGTGAAATGTTTGGCCAGTTCCAAAGGACATGATTGTGCAACAGTGTGAGTGGTTTTGGCTTCCACAGTCTAAACAGGACAGCATTTAACTCCTAATAATATTTAGTTTCTCATTTTGAGAAAATCGCGTTCTGCTAATGCAGAGATTAAGCGCAAAAGTTCCAAATAGTCCAAAATAATTGACTACAGGGCAAGAATACTGGCATAGAAACACAGAAATACACAGAGGTTAATGTAGGAATAATTATGTACAGTCAGTCATTGGCACAAAATAAATCCAGACAGAGTGTATGTCAGCATTCAGGATAATTAGTATTTTTTATTTTTTACTGATAATGTTGGAAATTGAAAAAGAGTCCACTGTGTGATGCGATCAAACCGCTGAATGGCATGACTGACAAATCAGAGTCAAACATATGAAAGACATTCATATATTGTAATATATATATATTCTTTTGTAATCCTGTCAATAGACCTGTGCCAGTGTGTTCAATTAAAGCAAGTTAACATAAAACAGACCATCTCTAAATCCTAGATTAGGCCAGATATTATCTAAATGTCATGTACCTGTTATTATAATAACCCTCATTTATGTGTCATTAAAATACCTGCAGGATCACAGCACTAGAGACTCCGGCTCAGCCTCTCTGAAGCCTTTATTTGCAGCTAGCCAGTATTATGGGAAATGTAAAAACAATTAATTTATACGTAAGACAGGAATTGCTTAAGAACATAAACTATTGTAGTTTAAAACTGAAAATACATCATTTGTAGCTGCTCTAAATCAATAGTTTCGTTGTAAACTCTTATGATGGAATATTCTTGTTAACACTGCAGGTTAAAGAGAGGTAGACACACAAATGGCCTGTTCAACTATAATTGCTCTTGCAAAAATTGTATGTGTTTAGGCAACATTTGCATTGGGTGGAATACATCTCTCATTTACAAGGTTTCAAATTTAATGGATGAAGTCAAAGTGTGGTCAGTTGTCAAAAATAGAAATGCATACCATTGTCCAGTTAGCTTTTTTCAAAGAATAATTATTAGGTCTTTCCTGACAAGAAATATATCCTCATTATGCCTTAATATGTTGGATAAAATTATTATTTTATTTGATCGCGACAGGACATTTAAGTGAAGTCCACTACTTTGGTCTGGTTGGATGTTGCCATTTCTGCTGTGTCATTATGTGCTTATATAACATACAAATCTACAGATTTAAGACATATTCCTCATGCAAATTAAATAAGGTATTATTGTATTATCAATATAACTTTCATCCTGAGTCTTTTGAAATATTAAAATACTTAAACAATACTTAAAATCCTTAAACAATACTTAAAATCCAGGGCCCACATTTGCAAGGGGTTTTGCAAACAACCCGTTTCTCAAAGACATGGTCGTCCAGTAAGTGACATCAACTTTTGTGGAAAATAAACAGCAGAAACATAAAGAATTAGTGGATTTTCTAGTCTGTTAATCTCAAACATTCTGTTTTGCTAGAATTAATTAAATCTGAATTAACACCCCCATGCCAATCCCTGACTCAGCAATGTTGACCCTCATTATTTACATCCTGTTAAGTTCTGCCTTGCCACTGTGTCAATAATCAAGCTATAAATCATAAAGTTGAAGTATGTGAGATGCAAAGAGCATATTTATGAAAGTCTGCATGGTATTCACAGAAATGCTCGAATCATAGTTCAAAAGCTAATGCATAACAGGAATGATCCACCTAAGGATCCAGTTAAGCAACTAGTCCCATAATCAAAAACTAGGTAAGCCTTATTTAAACATGCATTTTTCTTCAGTATCTGTTTTTGCACTAAAAAGTAGATTACTGTAAAGGGCAGTCTTTAATGCAGATGAACACTTGGGAATATTTGATGTGAATAACATGACCATGTCCTTTGAATCTATTTTAAAACAGCTTCATTCACCACAGGATGGCTGTAGTTTTGTTTTTGCTCGAGGCAGCCTATTACTGTGAGACAGCTCGGAGTCATTAGACCTGGCTAACACAGAGCTCTGCCACGTGTTTCTTCCTTAGTACTGCTGTGTCTGCTAAGTTCCATCTAACTTTGTGTGGCGTGATGTTATACCCACAATGCTTAATTTGCACTGTGACTTAATCACCCTGTTCTATGTCAGAGTTTCCATTCAAGACTACATGCAGTTTATGAGGGGCCCATATCAGCTTTGGTCGGCATAGTTTTGCAGCCATTAACCAATCCTATTATGCATCACTAAAAAAATATTAAAATATATTATTAACAGTAAAAGCTTGTTGGTAAACCAATTTAAAAACGTAGTTTGCAAAGTTAATGTATGTTGTCAAAAGCTAACTTTTATGGGAAAAATAGCTAGATTCTGTACAAATGGCTAACCTATGTAAGTAAAGGTGCAATAAATCTACATAAAAAAACCTACATTAAACACTTCTTTTACAGATAGCTACAAACGTGTCTCCCTCCTTCCATTCATAGCGAAAACCCTCAAAAGAGTTGTTTCAACCAGATATCATTGTTTCTTTCACAAAACAACAAACTGAATGCTAACCAGTCAGGTTTCAGGAGTGGCCGATCAACAGAGACTGCTCTACTGTCAGTCACGGAAGCCAAAAGATTGCAAAAGCTGATAACAAATCATCAGTTCTTATTCTGCTGGATCTATCTGCTGCTTTTGACTCTGTCAATCATCAGATCCTTCTGTCTGCCCTCTTATCCCTGGGGATCACAGGGTTTCCACTTAACTGGTTTGAATCTCACTGGTAGGTCTTTCAGGGTGGCTTTGGGAGGGGAGGTATCCAAAGTACATCAACTTGTCACTGGGTTCCTCAGGGATCAGTTGTTGGACCGCTCCTCTTCTCCATATACACAACATCACTGGGTCCCATCAAAAAGGCACATGGATTCTCCTACCATTACTATACTGATGACACACAGCTCTACATTTCATTTCAATCAGATGATCCACTGGTAGCTGCACAGATCTCAGGCTGCCTGGTGGAAATCTCAACATGAATGAAAAATATCACTTACAGCTCAACCTAGCAAAGACTGAGCTTCTTGTCTTCCCTGCCTCTTTTAACTCTACAGTATGATTTCTCCATCCAGCTATGCGGTTTTACAATTTCCCCATCCACTTTGGTCAGAGATCTTGGTGTAATCTTTGATGATCAGCTGACCTTCAAAGACCATATTGCAAAGACTGCTCAATCTTGCAGGTTTGCATTGCACAACATCAGAAAGGTTAGGCCCTTTCTAACGGCAAAAACTGCACAACTGCACTAAACTGCACAACGTCTTGTCCAGGCCCTTGTCATTTCTAGTCTGGACTACTGCAATGCTCTTCTGGCTGGACCTCAAGCACAATCAAACCTCTACAAAGGAGTCAGAATGCAGCAGCAGGAATGGTCTTCAATGAACCCAAACGAGCCCATGTTACACTTCTCTTTATCTCCTTGGACTGGCTACCAGATGCGGCTCGCATCAAGTTCAAGACATTGATGCTTGCACATAGAACAGCCACAGGCTCAGCACCCACCCAACATCCACTCACTATTACGAATCTACATCCCCTCCAGAAGTCTGAGATTCACTATTGAGGGAAGGCTCATGGTACCATCACAGAGAGGCTCAAAATCACTTTCCAGAACATTCTCGTTCACCATTCCTGTCTGGTGGAATGATCTTACCACCCCTATCTGAAATGCTGAATCCCTGCCAACTTTCAAGCGACAGCTGAAAACTCATCTCTTTTGAAACTACTTGGCTTCATCGTAAAAAAAATAAAATAAAAAAAAAACACTCAAAGCACTTTGCATAGTCAGGGGGTATCTCCTCATCCACCACCAGTGTGCAGCATCCACCTGGATGATGCAATGGCAGCCATAGTGCGCCAGAACGCCCACCACACACCAGCTTACTGGTGGAGAGGAGAGAGAGTGATGAAGCCAATCAATTCAATTCAAGTTTCAATTCAAGTTTATTTGTATAATGCTTTTTACGATACAAATCATTACAAAGCAACTTTACAGAAAATTACATTTTTCTACTATATTTAGTAGTACAGTAGCTTATAAGTGGTGATTGTCAGTTTGTGTGCATATGACAGGATTTTTCAGAAAAATTAATACAAGATGTCAGTCAGATGATGAACATTATTAACAGCAATTATTATGATGCAATCACACTTGTAGCAATATTTCTTAGTTCTGTTTGTTGATTCAGGGTTAGCATCATCTGGGGTCCTCTGAGGGGTCAGCATCATCTCTTCTCAAGTGTTCTGGATCCAGACTGGAGCTTGTGTACATCCTAGTTACAAAACAGAGAAATAAATAGAGAACTAATTAGCATAGCTGCTGTTTCAACAAAGTAAAATTAATTAGTTCAACCCAAGCTAAAGAATAAGAATGGGCATTTGATCAGATGCAACTGCAGTCACAATTTAAGAGATGCATTATTCGAATGCTTGGCGAAAGAGATGCGTTTTTAATCTAGATTTAAAGAGAGAGAGTGTGTCTGAACCCCGAACATTATCAGGAAGGCTATCCCAAAGTTTGGGAGCCAAATGTGAAAAAGCTCTACATCCTTTAGTGGACTTTGCTATACAAAACCTTAATATTTGCTTTCCTTATAGGTAAGCAATGATAATTTGTAACTGATACGGAACTTAAAAGGTAGCCAGTGCAGAGACTGTAAAATTGGGGTAATATGATTTTATTTTCTTGACCTGGTAAGGACTCTAGCCGCTGCATTTTGGACTACCTGTAGCTTGTTTATTGAAGATGCAGGACAACCACCTAGAAATGCGTTACAATAGTCCAGTCTAGAGCTTTTCTGTAACCAGAAACATGTAACATGTTTCGTAGCTTGGCAATGTTTCTAAGATGGAAGAATGCAGTTTTTGTAACATTGGAAATATGGTTTTCAAAAGACAAGTTGCTGTCTAATATAACACCCAGATTTTTGACTGTAGAGGAAGTAACAGTCTAGTTGCAAATTGTAATCTACAAGATTCTGTGTACTGTTTTTTGGTCCAATAATTAACATCTCAGTCTTATCTGAATTTAATAGGAGAAAATTATTGGTCATCCAAAGTTTTACATTTTTAACACAGTCTGTTAGCTTAGATAATTTAGAAGTTTCATCTGGTCTCGTTGAGATATATAGCTGAGTATATCAGCATAAAAGTGTAAACTAATATTTTTTAATAATATTTACCTAGGGGCAACATGTATATTGAAAATAGAAGGCGACCTAGGACGGACCGTTGTGGCACTCCATATTTTACTGGTGATAGCCTAAATGAGATGACTCCCCATTTAAATAAACAAATTAGTAGCGATCAGACAGGTAGGATCTAAACCATCTTTGAGCCTGACCTTGAATACCTGTAAAGTTTTGTAATCTATCTATGAGTATGTCACGATCTATGGTGTCAAACGCAGCAATAAGATCAAGTAAAACTATCAATGAAATGCCGCCTTGATCTGACGCAAGAAGCAGGTCATTTGTAATTTTAACAAGTGCAGTTTCTGTGCTAAGGTGGGACCTGAAACCTGACTGAAATTCTTCATACAGATCAAATTTTAGACATAAATGGAAGATCTGAAATAGGCCTATAATTTGCCAGTTCACTAGGATCTAGTTTTGGTTTCTTATTAAGAGGCTTAATAAGCAGCAGCTTAAATTGTTTTGGGACATGACCTAAAGATAACGACGAGTTAATAATATTGAGAAGCTTTTCTTCAGCTACAGGTAACAACTCTTTCAGTAATTTAGTGTGTACACGATCTAATAAGCATGTTGTTGGTTTAAATACAGTGATACGTTTATTTAGCTCTTCCTGTCCTATAGTTGTTAAGCACTGCAGTTTATCTTTGGGTGCGATGAATGAAACTGAAGTAGTGCTGTAGAATCTACATTCACTATAATATTTCTAATGTTATCTATTTTATCAGTGAAGAAATTCATATTACTATAAACATTAATGGAATATTTGAATCAGGTGGCGTCTGGTTATTTGTTAATTTAGCCACTGTGCTTAATAAAAACGTTGGATTGTTTTGGTTATTTTCTATGAGTTTGTGGATATGCTCTGCCCTGTCAGTTTTAGGGCCTGTCTATAGCTGGACATACTGTTTTTCAACGCAATTCTAAAAACTTAAGTTAGTTTTTCTCCATTTGCATTCAAGACTACGAGTTTCTTTCTTGAGAGAGTGAGTATTACATGGCAAGGTACGTTTTTCTCTAACCTTTTTTAAATTAATGGGGGCAACAGCTTCTAATGTATTAGAGAAAATACTGCCCATGTTGCCAGTCATTTCGTCTAGTTCATGTGTATTTCTGGGTACAAATAGCAGTTGAGCTAAATCAGGCAGGTTATTTGCGGATCTGTCTTTGGTTGCTGGAACAATATTTCTGCCCAGAGTCATATGGTTAATATCAGCAATACGCAGCATGCACAATACAAGGAAATGGTTTGTAACATCATCACTTTGAGGTACGATATCTATTATGAGTAAGATCAATTCCATGTGATATAATTAAATCTGGTGTATGATTAAAACGATGAGTGGGCCCGGTGACATTTTGCATGACTCCAAAAGAGTTTATTAGACCAGTAAACGCAAGTCCTAATGCATCATTTGTATTATCAACGTGAATATAAAAAAAATAAAAAATTCCGGTTCCCAGACGTACTGCCGCTCGGCCCTCCACCAGCTGGGCGATCTCCTCCGTGGTGCCTGGCGGTGGCACTGGACAGCCCTCGGCGGACGGCACAACACTCCTCCGCCGCCCGGTGGACAGCGACGGCTCCTCCGGTTTTGGGCAGCCGGCAGGAGTCCCCCGTTCCCTATTTCTCCCTGTTCAGGCAGACGGCAGCAGGCTCCGGCCCCCTAGCAAACGGCGCCGACTCCTCTGCTCTCTCACGGATGGCAGCCGCCCCTCCACATCATGGGCGGACGGCAGCGAGCTCGCCCGTCCCCGGCAACTCACTCCAGCCCACCGCCTCAAGCATCCATGGTGGCACACTTCCTCGTCTGCTCAATGGCACCGCGGATTCACCACAGCGGCGAGGGATATTCAGCAGCAGCGCGGGAAGAAGGAGGCGGGAACCGGCGGACAATCAAATGAAAGCTTTAATAATAAAATAAACACAAAACAGCGTGGCAGGCCCTGACGGACGACTGCCACGCACAAACAATATCAAAACAAAAAATAAATCCAGGCCTTGTACTCTCTCATCCTTCACTGTCGTCGCTCCTGTTTTATATCCTTCCATCTTCTCAGTTTCCAGCGCGGATCTCTGCCCTCTCAGCTGGGCCTGCCTCACCTCCAGGACCCGAATCTGCAATCAAAATAAAAAATTAAAAAGAATATATAATTAAAAAAATTAAATGAGTGTAGCAGAAATGAGTCAAATCAGACAAATCAAAGAGTCTATCAGAGCTGTGTGCATTGAAACATGAGCTGAATTCCTCAGGAAGTCATAAATCAGTTCTAGTGCCACAAGAACCAGGCAAGATAACCAACCAACCAACTTGTTCACACAATAGCTTTCAACATTAACACCAATAGAACAATTATTGACAATTTTAATTCGAAGAAGAGATTGTCAAATTTATTGTTTGTGATTGGAATGCAACGCTGGACATCACATGTAAACCCAGGAGATCAAGTTAAATACTTGCATTGACTCCCCCCCCCCCCCAGCCAGTGAAACCAGACTGAAATTCCTAAGGGGGAAGGGCTTTAAACCTTTGTCTTCACAGAAAAGTCCTTTGCCAGAGAATGGCAAAGAAACCCTTTTTATACATTATATATGGACCAGAATGAACTCAAAAAAAGACTTATGAATGAATCATTCCATTGCTTAACTCCATATTCATTTACGTGTAACCCACACATTTGACTATCATGTATAATCACTTATTGTGTATGTCTTTTGATAACTATAGGATACCTAGTCATGTCTAGTATTGAAATAATCACATTTTCTTGCTTGATATTGTCCTGACAATCATTTATTTGTAAAATATATCATAATCATGTTATAGGAATCATGTCCAAAATTAGACCCTGTGAGGCAAGAACTACATGCTTGGTAAGATAAACAAATGATTTATGATACCCACCCCAAGAACATATCTGATTGGTCAAGGCAACATTTGAGGGGTGGCCAACAAGGAAGTTTAAAAACTTTGGACACGATTAAATCTTGCTTTTAGTTCTAGTCTGCCTGCTGCTATTAGCCATGTCGGCTTTTAGTCGGCTTTTAGTTCTAGTCTGCCTGCTGCTATTAGCCATGTCGGCTTTTAGTCTGCTTTTAGTTCCAGCCTTGCTCGTGCTATCAGTCATGCCTGCTCTTAGCTTGTAGCTTTGCTACCTAGCTTTAGCTTGTAGCATCTAGCCATGCGGTTAGTCATCATGGTTCTTTGAGCGCGGTTCCAGCGTGCCTGCCTGCTGCTACTTATGCCACAATGAGAAGGGACACAACCTAGTCTCGTCAAACTTTATTTCTTTTCTTTTCCGTTTGAGAGTTTCGTGTTCTGAGTTAAGTTTGTAACGTCGACCTCGTCTGCGCGTTTGAACTCCGACCAGCCACACAACTCCAGCTTCAGCCAACGCCCAAGCACGGGCTTCCCAAGACGTCACTTCAGCCAACTGAACTTCCAGCCAATCAGCGACACCGGGAAACCCCTTTCAACTGGAGTCCCTTTCACAGCAAACGAAGGCAACGTATTCCCAGATATTTGTTGTGCTGGTGTATCTAATATAATTTTAACCCCATTGAGGAACTCAATGCGAGCGCTAATTAAGTGATTGATGGTTGTTCCTGTCTATGCAATTTAACGTATTGCTGTAAACTTGGGATTCCATATTTCCATTCTCTTAAACTCATCTTTCCCTAACTTTCGATCTTCCTGCAACTTGTGTGAATGTGTGTGTGCGTGCGTTTATGTGTTAGATTAGTTTATATGTCTTAGATTTATCTAATAAAGCCTTATTCATATTGAAAAGAGAAGTATCTTGTGTTTTGTGCTTACAAGTTAATGTCTTAAGCTGCCGATCTTGTTACTGTGCTAATTGATAGTGTTTTCACTATAGTTTGGATATTAGTATCCAGCGCAGATTTGATGTTAAACGGCTCGTTCACTGAACCGCAGGCGCGTCTCCGTGAACAGCCGTGAAACAGTGATTCTGTTCAAATTCCCTTTAAAATCTTAAATGATTCCCTTTGAGCTAAATTGACCTGTTTCCCTTACATGAGCAATGATATAAGTGCAATAACAAGTCTCAGTAAGGTTAACACAGTACACATAGCATGGAATTTTAAATAATATAATAAATAAAAAGAAAACAGAACAGAAAAAGAATAGAGCAAGCTAGTGTTAGAGGTCTTTACACATACACACACACCCACACACACATACAATTGCATAATAAATGAAAAGAAAATGGAATACAAAAAGATTAGAAAGGTAGTTCGATTTTTTAAGAATAGAATTAGAATAGTGAGTGTTACATTAGAGTGTCAAATAAAGATGGAAGAGATGTTTTAAGAGGTTTTAAGCAGATTCTTGAAGATGGCTAAGGACTCAGCTGCCCGGATTGAGTTGGGGAGGTCATTCCACCAGGAGGGAACATTTAATTTAAAAGTCCGTAAAAGTGACTTGGTACTTCTTTGGGATGGCACAATCAAGCGATGTTCACTTGCAGATCACAAGCTTCTAGAGGGTACATACGGTAAGTTTGAAGTAACAAATTTACGTAAATGGGTGCAGAGCAAGTGGTAGTTTTGTAGGCAAACATCAATGCCTTGAATTTTATGTGAGCAGCTATTGGAAGCCAGTGCAAATTGATAAACAGAAGTGTGACTTGTATTCTTTTTGGCTCATTAAAAACTAATCTTGCTGCCGCGTTCTGAATTAATTGTAATTGTTTGATGGAATTATAATTTATTATATTATATTATATTTCTATATAATTATATAAAAAACGGTGAGCCTGTTCAGTGCCAGATCAGATTATTGTAAAAAGGGGCAGGAAATTATAAGACTATGTCTTCTTCATGATCCTATTCACAGTGTTGGGAAAGTTCACTGTCTACATGAACTAGTTCAAAGTTCAGTTCACAAATTTTAAAATGAACGTCTCAGGTTACGAATGTAACCATGGTTCCCTGAGAGGCAACGAGACACTGCATCCTCTGAAGGGACACTATGGGGAACACCTCGTCGTGACCCATGTCTGAAGTATACTTTGAAAAACGCCAACGTGTTGGCCGGCGACAGCCTCTGACTTCGCTACCGGCGTGACTATAAATACGCGGCCGTAGGACCTGTCACTTATCTTCTTCGTGAAGCTTGCGTCCGAAGCATGGCAGGGAGCTAGAGGACGCAGTGTCTCGTTCCCTCTCAGGGAACCATGGTTACATTCGTAACCTGAGACGTTCCCTGTCAAGGGAACTTCGAACTGCGTCCTCTGAAGGGACACTATGGGGAACAGTATACCCACGCCGCCATGCTGAGGGGAGTGCAGGTCAGAACCATGGCAAACACTAAGTACCAACTCTACCATTTCACCAGGAGTCGCCCCTGGAATGGTTCGACGGCTGTCCATGACATTATCCCTTATGGCCAAAGGCCTAAGCTACATACCCAACTTACCTGAAGGGCCTCAGCCCGGGGTAGAGCTGAAGGCTTGGAATCACGAAAGATTCCTTTAAAGGGATACGGCTAAGAACTTAGCACTGCTAAGTCTTGCCTGTCACAAAGGAGGGGCTCTCGTGGCACTCTGATAGAGCAGCTCGTAGATGGAATGGCCCGGGAGCAGAGCAATTGGAGGACGGAACGTACAGATGAAGCCTCGGCCATGCCTGTACCATGGCATCCAGCCCCAATGGAGCTGGATGAGTCAGAGGAAGCCTAAGGAGATAGTGCGACGCTCTCTTGAGTAGCAAAACCGATCCACCCAGGTCTGGCCAACTTCTCTAACTCTGCTTCAACACCTTGGTGTGAAGGCGCCATTCCCCGAGCCTCAGCCCCTGCCTCAGCAGGATGTCTGCTCTCACAGTGCATCTCAAAACAGTATGTAGTACTGGAGCGCTCTGATGAAAAAAAAAAAGAGAATTCAGTCCCCCATGAGAGGAGGACTCCGAGCTCCGAGTAGCATGCTCATAGGCGAACCTTTTTGAAAAGGGGAGTGCTGCTAAACTACCGCGAGAATTGCCCACACAGCCCCCCATGTTGAGGGGCGGTGCTTGAGGTGTATAACAAATACACACTGGTTGGATGAAGCCCAAGGAACCCTGGGGCTAATCATCTTAAGAAAGGGAACGAAGCGCAGCACGTAACCCTTACCATACAGGATTTTAGAAAGTGCGCAGAGCCTTGCGTACACTTACCACTTACGTGGATTTAAGACAGTGCGCAAAGTGTTCACGTGCACACTAACCACCATGTGGTTTTGAGAAAGTACACAGGCTTAGCGTGTGTACAGAAAAGTTACCTGACAACCACTGTATGTGGGAGCTTACCTTCAGAGAGACCTGTGAAGCCTACTATCTGAAAACCACAATATGTGGGAGTTCACCTACAGAGAGGCCTAGAGAGGCCTACTACCTGTTACCAGATAACCACCTCAGTGGAAGGTAATATGGAACTCGACTCCAGGGAGGCCTGGTGAGGCCTACTACCTGACAACCACAAACCGTGGGAGCTTGTTTTTTAGTGGAAACGCACAGCATGTGGGAGCTAAATCTGCAGGGAGGCCTGGTGAGGCCTACTACCTGACAACCACAGTATGTGGGAGCTCGCTTTCAGAGAGACCTGGTGAAGCCTAGGAGGAGGTAGGAGTGGAGGAGGTGCGGGTATGTACAGGAAGCTGACTGCGGCAGATTGGACTCCTGAATGCGAAAAAGCTTTCCAGAAGCTCAAGACAGATCTGCTCAACTGTGCTGTATTGGCCCATCCTGATTTATCCAGACCATTCATCCTGTGCGTTGATGCATCCCTGGACAGGCTTGGGGCTGTGTCGTCACAATTGCCAGTAGGGGAGGACAAGGCTCGCCCCATTACTTTTGCTAGTAAGACCCTCAGCAAGTCACAGCAAAGATATCCCGCTCATCGTCTTGAGTTTATGGCACTGAAATGGAGCGTCTCTGAGAAGTTCAGTCACTGGCTGAAGGGACATAACTTTACCGTGTGGACAGACAACAACCCGCTGACCCACATCATGACCAAGCCCAAGCTCGATGCATACGAACAGAGATGGGTAGCCAATCTGTCTTCATACAACTTCGACCTGAAATACATCCCAGGCCCGAAAAATGTTGTAGCAGACGCATTCAGTCGAGATCCCTTTACCACTTCAGTTAGCAGGCGTCAGTTCGTTGGCATTACTGAAACACTGAGAGAGGCTAGTCATTCGGAATGGTCTCTTGTACCGAGAAACGAGGGACCGTGTGAGTAGGATGAAAAGATTCCAGTTGCTACTGCCAGCCAGTTTGAGGGGTGATGCCTTGAAGGGAGTTCATGACTTGGCAGGGCACCAAGGACAGGCGAGGACGCTCCATCTGACGAGACAGCGCTTCTTCTGGCCCAGTATGGAGAGAGATACGAGAGAGCATGTGCGATGCTGTGAGAGGTGTGTACTTGCAAAATCCCCGGAGCCCTCAGCACGAGCCCCCTTGGAAAGTATTAAAACTTCTGCTGCCATGGAACTGGTCTGCATTGATTTTTGGTCAGCAGAGGATAAGAACAAGAACTCTGTTGATGTGCTGGTGGCGACTGACCACTTTACGAAAATGGCTTTTGCCTTTCCTTGCAGGAACCAGACTGCCAAGCAAGTGGCCAGAAAGTTATGGGATCGTGTCTTTTGTGTCCACGGGTTCCCTGAGCGCATCCACTCTGACCAGGGCCCTAGTTTTAAGAGTGAGCTGGTGTCCGAGTTGCTGCAGCTGTCTGGGGTGGCAAAGTCTCATACAACGGCATATCACTCAATGGGCAACGGGGGCACAGAGCGCTTTAACCGCACACTGGGCAACATGATACGGAGTCTTCCTCTGAGAGCCAAGCAAGAATGGCCACAGCAGATCCAGACACTGACATTTGCATACAATGCGACTGCTGACAAAACAACCGGCTATGCACCCTTCCACTTAATGTTTGGCCGCGTGCCGAGGCTCCCAGTTGATGATGTCTTTCAGTCTGTTCTGCATGACCTCACTGTGACAGACTTCAGCAGCTACTCAAGGACCCTGCTATCTTACCTGTCTGAGGCAGCCAACAGCACCCAGCAGCATGCCACTAAAGAGCAGGAACAGCAGGCTCGTCAGTACAATAAAAAGGTCAGAGGAGTTTCCTTACATGTTGGAGCCCGAGTGCTGCTTGCGAACAAGGGAGAGAAAGGAAAAAAGAAGTTGGCCGACAAGTGGGAACCTGCAGTGTATACGGTAGTGGAGCGGAACCCCAAGACTCACATCTACAAGATCAGTGATGCCTCTGGCCAGAGCAAGGTTGTGCACAGGAACCTTTTGCTTGATGTGAGCTTCCTTCCTATCCAAGACACCCTGGAGAATCAGTCTTTTGTCAGCTCATCAGAAGTTGAAGGCACAAGTGTCTGCGGAGATGTGGATAGCCTGAGCAATCTGGAGCGAGAGTCTTCCATGGCACGGACGTCCTCATGGGTTCTGTCAGACCCAGATCGAGCTGCTGAGGCTTCAGCAGATGAAGAAGTTTATATTCCTGAACTTGAGGATGAGTCTCACGCTCATGAAGACATGGCCAGTTCACCTAAAGCAACTCTGTCTGACCCAGACCTTGTTCAGTCAAATGCACCTACTGACGTTGATACGTCTCCCACTGATTCAACCCCTACTCAAGCCTGCTCACCTGCTGACTCTACTGTTACTCAGACTGCTGTAGTTGATAACAGAATTCCAGGCAGGGTCGTAACTAGAACTGGGAGGGTGGTTAGGTCTGTCAATAGGCTTATTGAGAGTATGGTTCAGAGATCTGTTATATGGGGCCTCTCTTTGCCTCAGAAAGTTTGATTTAGAGTGCACACCGTTAAGTTTTTCTCTTTTCAAACGGGTTTTTTTTTTCTTTCCTTGAATGTGAAACCGTACTGTGGGGTTTTTCAAGCCAGGGAACCAGATGTTTAGGGGTGTAGGCTGCACCTTTATGTTCCTGAGAAGATGAGGGCCTGATCAACCTTTTTTCTCTTGATCTGTTTTACGGATAGTTTTTACTGAACATTGGGATTAGATTTCATTGTTATTTGGTCCGGGTACGAGTGCGTTTACATTAATGCATTTTTGGTGCTATTATGGAATTCAGGGGTGTCGTTATTTTGGTGGAATTCAGGGGGGGGGGGGGTGAATGTAGCAGGTTTATTTGTATACTTATGAATTCCACCAAAAATATTTCTTTTTGTATTACTGGGAGTTTCGTTTTGAGTTCATTCTGCCCGCGCGTCGGGTTAGTGCAGTGCGTGCGTGTAACGTCATCAGACGCCGTGCAAGGTTGACCTCAGTCAGAGCAATGCTGGATTTGACTGAGATGCTAATCTGATGTCACGCAACACTCATTGCCATATTGTTTATGACCGCAGATAATAAACCACATTGTGACAGCCAGTGCCCCTGTGTCTACTTGAGAACAACCCAGAACACAACGCAGACAGACAAGACAGGTTACATAAATACAGCACGTTCAGTTCACGTTCGCCCAAAATATGAACGAGTTCATGAACTATCGTTCAATGAACGCGTTCAGGCACAACACTGCCTATTCAGCATTAAATGTTTTTTGTTTGTTGTGGATGTGATTTCTTTTTTGTTGTGTGTCACGGTAGGAAATCCATTGTTTCCTCCGTGTCATGTTTTGTGTTTGTATTTGTACTCACGTAGTCTCCATGTGCTCGTTTGGTTGATTGTTGTCACCTGGGTGTTGATTGTCTCGCTCCAGCTGATCCTCATCTCCACTCAGCTACTTATACTCACTCATCTCTCTGTCTGTTGTCAGATCCTCATTCATGTTACAGCCTCACAAGTTGGATTACCGTCTCCCGTGTTCTGGATTGTGTTCGTGTTGTCGTCTTCGTGTGAGTGTTCCGGTCTGTTTCTGGGTTCATCCATTGACCGTCTTCACATTCACCACCGACTTCACCATCCAGCACTTCTCACGCCACCGTAGACCTTCTATCACCATTGCCTACATTCTGGACTCAGTCTTCATCGTACTCATTGCTGTGTTTTACTACCATCTTCAATAAACCATTTCTGATTGCCTGCATTTGCTTCCTCCTCTTTTACGAGCCGTCACATTGTGTCTGTAATAACTTCATTGCTGAATAAAAAAAAAAAAAACATAGCAAGAGCTTGAACAAGGAGTTGTGCAACATGTTCTGAAAGAAAGGGCTTGATCTTCTTGATGTTGAATAAAGCAAATCTGCAGGATCGTACAGTTTTAGCAATGTGATCTGAGAAAGTCAGCTGATCATCAATCATAAATCCAAGGCTTCTAGCTGTTTTTGAAGGAGTTATGGTTGATGTGCCTAACTTGATGGTGAAATTGTGATGAAACAATGGGTTTGCTGGAATCACAAGCAGTTCTGTCTTGGCAAGGTTGAGTTGAAGGTGATGGTCCATCATCCAGGAAGAAATGTCTGTTAGACAAGCTGAGATGTGAATAGCTACCGTATAGGATCATCAGGATGGAATGAGAGGTAGAGTTGAGTGTCATCAGCATAGCAGTGGTATGAAAAGCCATGTTTCTGAATGACAGAACCTAATGATGCCATGTAGACAGAGAAGAGAAGTGGTCCAAGAACTGAGCCCTAAGGGACCCCAGTAGTAAGATGATACTTTGATACCAAGATACTTTGAAGGACCTATCTGATAGGTAAGAGTCAAACCATTGAAGTGTGATTCCTGATATGCCTTTTGCCAGCAGGGTTGATAGGAGAATCTGTTGGTTAACAGCGTCAAAAGCAGCGGAAAGATCAAGCAGGATAAGTACTGAAGATTTGGATTATGCTCTTGCCAGTCTTAGAGCTTCAACAACTGAGAGCAAGGCAGTCTCAGTTGAATGTCCACTTCTGAAGCCAGATTGGTTGCTGTCAAGGAGGTTGTTGTGTGTGAGAAATGTAGAGACTTGGTTGAACACAGCTCGTTCAAGTGTTTTTCCAATGAAAGGAATAAGGGAAACTGGTCTGTAGTTCTCTAAAAGAGATGAGTTGAGGGTGGATTTTTAAAGTGACGTGACATTCAGCCAAGTATGGTTACCCATACTCAGAATTCGTGCTCTGCATTTAACCCATCCGAAGTGCACACACACAGAGCAGTGAAAACACACACACAGCAGTGCTTGAAGGAGATGAGATGGAATAGTATCAAGCGGGTAAGTAGTAGGGTGATTAGAAAGGATGAGTTTTGATACTTCTGCCTCAGAGAGTGAAGAGAAGGATGTAAATGAGTGTAAGGTTGCTGGTGATATGAGCTTGACTGATTACTACAGTAATATCTTCACTAGAGGGAACGGGGGCCGGTGAGAGGATTTTTCACAAGTGAAGATATTACTGCGCCATGACGAAGTGCATACAAGCACTTGCCATGGTATTCCGCCATACAATATAGTTATCCATTTTACACGCTTAGAAAAGCGTATTACTGTATTTAAATAGGGAAAACGTGGAGGTGTTTGGTAGCTTCTCTGCTTGGCCCAAATTGAATGAATGGGCTAAGCTAAGTGCTTTCAAAGTGTCACCGCGTGCCAAAGCGATTGAGTGCACGCACTGAGACGAGAGAGGTATGTATCAACTCGTCTTAGTTAAGGGAAAAACATAGTTTAATATGAAAACACGGTGGAGTATCCCTTTAAGATAAAAAATAGTTGATAAAAAGAATATAGTGATGGAGCTCAAACGCAGTACAAACGGCAACAACAAACAGGAAGTGACGTTTGAATCAGCGGATATGGGGATTGTTAGGAGGCCATGATGGTCAGAGGCCAATGAGTGAATTTAGCAAGGATGCCAAAGTCACACCTTTAATCTTTTCGAAAGACATCCTGGGATTTTAACTGACCACAGAGAGTATCTAAAATTTGGTATTACAAGCACTTCCTGTGTATGTTTGCCTGTGTAAGAAGAATTGCTTTATGTGTCCCCCAATTTTAAATTGCTTTGGTTTAAAGCATCTGCAAAATGACTACATGTATATGTAAAACCTATCCAATATTAATTAAGCTATATATTGTATACTATAATTTACTCAGAGATGTTTTGCTGGTTTACAAAAAATAAGGGGTTCAAAGTTTTAACAGGTTAATTTATAGTAAATACAGTTCAAACATCCTCATTTATATATTCTAGCTGAAAACATTGACATGTCTCAGTTACGTGAAAGATTTATTATTATTGTATTATTATTAGTAGTAGTAGTATTCACATTAACTGTTCAAATGAGTTATGCATAAACCGATTCACAAAAAAAAAAATCGGATTTTACAATACTACTTATAAGAGAGATTAACTAATGAATCGGACTTAGCTATGCAAAAACAGTTGTTTTGGTAAGCGTTTTATTCTTTCCTCAGCTCAGACATTAAACAGCGTTTAAAGAAATTTTAACCAAAGTTTGTTTTAAACTTTTTATTAAGACCATAAAGAATCATATCAACTTGTGGAAAATAGGCATCCTATGTCCTCTTAAACAAGTGAAACCTGCTTATTATTCACACCGGATGTGTAACCCTAACCCTACCGGTCTACTAATACTAACACTCTAATAAAAGCAGTGCTACTTATAGTCAACAGAATGTGTTAAAGGGACTTATTTTGAAAATGTATTTCCAAAACAGTGGAACTAGTGTCGCTAATGAAAATTATACTTTAATGGCATGTTCACACTTGTCAGCTTTGGTTTGATTAAAACAAACTCTGGTGTGATTGCTCTGCTAGTGGGGTTCATTTGAATAAGTGTGAATGCTGCCAACCGAACCGTTGCGGTTTAAAACATGTTGAAAACATAGATAAAGGCCATTTTAATTGTGTGCAAAAGAATTTGTATTAATCTAAAACAAATAGAAAGTGATATGGTAGACACCACAGGTTTACTTGGTAGATTTGAAGATAATTACAAGTCCTAGTGCTTCTTAATAATGAGAACGAGCCTAGTCAGTAGACATTCGTTGTGTTTAAATAAAAAATAAAAAACGATTGAGATGTCACAAAATGTATCATGTAATTAGAGAGTTATATCTGCGGTAATGGCACCAGCTGGTTTGTAGCTTTTGGCAATCGATCAAGTTTAGATGGGTGAGAAGTGAGCGGATAATATGCAGTTGATCAGCAGAACAGCACTGGTAGCTTTCCCAGACTGAGATCACTCAGAACATTTTTGATTCCAATTCCCTGTCAAAAAGTAAAAAGTGCACATATTTTTCAATGGAAAAGGACATTAAAGTAAGCCGCGACTAAGCTTTTGGAAATGCATTTTCTACAGCATGATCATTTTTAGGGTTTAGGCTAATTATCATGCTGAGTAAACAGAAAAGTAATGAAGCAAATATATTTAAGATTAAATTTTGTGTCTACTGTGAACTCTGTAATCCTCTTCTGTCTCTTCTCATTCAATTATGATGCTTTAAAAGAGCATTAGAAAAGAGACGCAACTGCACTTTGATCTGTTCAAAACTCCAACGACCTAAAATCAGCTTTCCATAATGAGTTATCAGCAGAAATGTAGAAGGGAAAATTGTATTTCACTACTATAGTCTAAAAGTATTATTTTGGCAGTGTGTTTGTGGTGTATGACATGCTAATTTTATATACTTATAATAATTAACAATACTTATAAAAAAAAAATGCACAATTAATTGTGAATACTTTTTGAATTACCAACACTGAATATGTCGGCCAGATACTATGATTTACATAATTTATCCATACTTTTCCTGGTGCATTCTGGTTGTAAAGACGTGTTAGTCTGAACCAGATCAGACAAGCATACTCGAGATAATTAATGTATAATATATATTCCCAAATTTAATTAGTAGAACACATATTCTTAGTTCTTAAGAGCTCTGAGCTCATATGTTTACACCAGTGTGTATAACAATTGGACGATGACTGCTTCAGCGGTAATGAATCATGCGACCGGTTTGAAACTGTGAAAATTGTACAGGAAACGGGGTGACTGGAAGGTGATGGCAACCAGAGTGACAACAAATACTAATGTTTCATCATTAGGTATCCGCTTCTTGAAAAACTGTTTAAAAGTGTGTTTAAACCAATAAAAACTATTAACGTATTTAACTCTATCTATTTAACTGTATGTGTTTCTGCTAATAACAAAGTTATGAAACTATAAAAAATAAGAGAAGTTCAAATCTCTGAACCAGTGAAAATTAGGTACTTGAGGACATGACCAGCAGCTAGTTGAATATTTATAGTACTGTACAATAAGGGACATTAAGAAAGCTGAAATACTTTTGAGTCATCTGTCATGTATCTTTTAGTTTTGCAGTCCAAAGAATACAACTGGTTGATATGGTGGTGATTTCAGAGTAGCAAAATGAACAGACACCTTTAAGTGTTTGCACTTTGCATCATCAGCTGTAAAACTTGACTATAAATGGAGTTTATTGTATATTGCAGGTCTCCAGAGGCATAAGGTTTGGGATGGCTGTATAGTGTTAACTTTTCACATGTATAAGAAGCATGTGGATTGCATAAACACTCTTGCATGATTTGACACACTTCCTTTTTTCCAGCTGATGTCTAAAAATTTACAAAAATTGAGTCTCATTTGGAGAACAAATGCTAAATTCTCAGTTGTGAAGACACTTTTTATTGTAGAAGGTGGATCTGCAGGGTCATATGAAAACCTAAATAAAGCTAACAAAAACACTGAGGCTAAAGCTAAAATGCTAATGCTTAGCACTACATTTTGAATAATTTAAGCCATTTTAATGTGTAGCTATAGACTTCTGAGACAGAAACTCACACCCAAGACATTCACCCACTAATGCCATACACAGGAAGTTGCACAACACCCATTTGAGCACTGTGATGCTGAGAGTAAAACTCAACGCAAGCATTGCAAACTGTACTTATTTGCATTAAAATATGGTTAGCTTTACTGTATTTTTATTTGCATTAAGGATAACTAATCATTTTTGTTGGTGCACATTGAGGGGATGAAGGAAAACAAGGTTAGGGAGCTCTTCCTCATTTTAGCAGAGGAAGTATGTGGCTGTGTGCTGTTTTCAGTAGACCAGCGCTCAGTTTAGATAAGCCCGCAGAGCAGTGCAGGCCACTCACAACACAACTGCTCTTACTGCTGGCCTTCGGTCTGAGACCAGGGCAGTATTTCTTTGCTCTGAACCACCTGCTTCAACTTTATTGTGATCAGCCAGCCAGAACTGAAGCTTTGCCCTCCGGAGGAAACATGGATATTTAACTGCTCAAGTGAAAGGTAAGAAAACTGATTTATGTACCTAGCATATTTCTGAGTGGAGTGTGGAAATATAATTTTTTAGTGTTGAGTGGGAAATAAAATGGAGTTTTGACATTCATACGGTGTTCCGCTGCCAGTAATCTCCCTCTATCTATAGTTTGATTTATCATGTTTCCAAAATATTACATTAAGTGCACATACATAACACTTCTATGCATTTGTCAAAATGCAGATGTCATGTTGAGGTTGGTTAATGGCCTGTGACACGAAAATGCATTTTCCCATGTGTTTTACACATCTAGCAAATGTTAAAAAAATGCATAAATAAATAACCAGAAAAATATCAGAAAAAAAAATTAAACAGTTCAATGGTGCATGTACTTTTCTTTTTTTTTTGCACTGTAGAAATGCGAGTTAAATATTGACATTGTCAGGAAGAAGTTAAGTGGAAAATAGTGGTAGACTTGGGCTCTCCGCAGCTTCCCTGTTCTAATTTTTGGTAGAGATAACACATTAGCTGAGAGGAAGTTGCAAAATTAAAACAGCTGTTGCATTAACTGTTGGACTATCAGATGCAAAACTCATACTGAAATGTGCCTTTAACATTCCAGCTTCTGTAGAGCTGTGGCCCTTAAACATAACCATGGGCAATGTGATGAAGCAGGAAAAGACAAACCCAGAGCCAAACAGCTCTGATACCATGTTTAAAGGTAAGCTATGGTTAATCAACTGCCTTATTCGAAGTATTTTGCTTAAATGTGTATTAACATGGGTCTTTAACATCAATTATACTGTTTGTTAATGTACATTTACAGACTGTGACAGTCTTGTGGTGCTCTCTGATTACCCATGTCGAGACATTAGTGAACCAATCTTTAGGATAGGGGACAAACTCAAAGGTCTTTCTGAGTAAGTGTACTTTTGGTGAAATACAATGTTTTTGATGCCATACAACAATAAATGCCTGCTAATACATAATGCATCAGCAGTTTAATGCATATTTAATTTTTATTTTAATTAATATATGTATATGCATGCGACCCATAATATGACTATTTATTTAATCGTCAATGCTTTACAGAGATGGTTGCTGGTGGAAAGTCCGTTCTCTTCAATCGGGAACTGAGAATTACATTCCAAGTAATTATGTGGCAAAGGTTTATCATGGGTAATATTAGATTAATTATCCTCATTGATGAATGTTTCATGATGATCCTAGAAATATATTCCAAAATTCAAAATAACATCTAGACATAATACAATAAGTACCGAATGATAAATGTCGCTAGAGACATATTATTAAGATATTATTAGGCATTTGTTATTTACACTTCCTTTCAGAAGTGTGGGGTTGGTAAGGTTTTTCTTTTTCTCCGAAAGAAATCTCTTATGCACAGCGAGGTTGCATTTATTTGATCAAAATACAGAAAAACAGTAATGCTGTGAATTTTTTTTTCAATTTTAAATAATATTCTGTTAATTAAATTAATCCTCGTTGTCACATGATCCTTCAGAGATAATTTTAAAATACCGATTTGCTGCTCAAGAAATATTTTTTGTGATCATCATTGTTGAATATAGCTGTGCTGCTTTTGTTAAAAAAAAAAACAGCAACTTTTTTCAGGATTCTTTGATTAATAGAAAGTTAATGCCCAAAAACTTTTGAAAATCAGTGAACATCTTTTGATTTTATTGCCTACAGATTATAAACCATATTGTGTGAAACACCAGTAAAAATGTATTTATCGAGAACTTTGTTATTTATATAAGATTTTGTCATTTATACTGAATTGTGAAGTCATTATTTTCGGTTGCTTACATGATTTCCTCTTTACTATGTTATGTTTCTAAAGATGGCTGTTTGAGGGGATAAGCCGACAGAAGTCAGAAGAGCTTTTGTCATTGCCTGGTAACAGTGTTGGATCATTCCTTATTAGAGAAAGTCCGAGAGAAAGAGGTAAGTACCTGGAAGTACATCGTCTGCTGTTGCATACTAACCACAAAGTTTTCCATTCACACACATTACGGCAATAAGTGTCAGTGCAAGTGAAAACGACAACGCAATCATAACTGCTGTTCCCTGCAGGTGTATATTCTCTCTCTGTGAGACACAGGACCGTAAAGCACTATAAAATATTCCGTCTGACTAATAGCTGGTACTACATCTCCCCACGGCTTACCTTTCAGTGTCTGGAGGACATGGTCAATCACTACTCTGGTGAGAGCTAAAGACAAAACTCGGATGTTCTGCTTATAATGTGGAATGACTCATGCTAATGTGTTTTGGTTTTCCCTCAGACTCATCGGATGGGATATGTTGTGTTCTCAGCGCTCCATGTCTGGCTCTGTCCAACCCTGCCCAGAGCACAAACCTGCAAGCGCCTCCTGTGGTAATGCGCCGTAACTTGGATTGGAAGAAAGTGAATAAGTACGTCTCTGTCTTTTTAGATCCTGCTAAGCATTTCCTCCATTTGCTGAGCTTGTATAGAATGACTTGTATGTCTCCACATGAATAGGTCACAGCTGATGAGCCCAAGCGAGCTGGACAATGCGGACAGCAAAGATAACATGATGAGCTATGGTGTGAGGAGCAGCATAGCCGCCTATATGTCTTTAACATCAGTACCTGAGCTAGACAACACCAAAGGTCGCAAAAAGAAGAGCAAGTCTGTCTACGTGATGCCTGACCACAGTAATATAAATGAAGATGAGGACTATTAGCTGATGAATGTAGACTTGTAATCTTTTAACTTTAAACTAGCACATTGCTATGGACGGTAATATTTTTGCACTGGGTTACGTGAATCTCTCACATACACGTCCAGGTCACTTTTATATGGAAGCCGTTTCTGCCACTTCTGAGTTTACATCTTACAATGCTACATTTACATTTAGCAACTTTGAGCTTTTCTCCAAAATCTGGGTTAACATCTCATAATCTTTTTTTTTTTAAAGTTGTTTGTTCCATGGAATAAAAATAAAAACAGTAATTGCACATTTTTATCTTCCAATTCTGACTCTCTTTTTTTTTTTTCCCTGCAATTGCGAATTAATATTAGATATATAGATATTTAAGAGTTCACATTTATCAATTCTGAAAAATTTCTAAAAATTATGAGTTTATGTCTCATAACTCTGAATTCTCAGTCAGATCAGTATGTTGGTCAGTCAAAATTGTGGTCAGTCAAAACCTATTACCTTTATTTTTTATTCATTTTTTTCATTTTCATTTTAATTTTTCTGTGGTGGAAACTGGCTTCCATAAATTTCACCCTAAAATCAAATAGAAAAAAGTGATTATTTTAATGATGGTTGTTTACATTTACTGTAATGTGTTTGTCAGTGGTGAGTTATTAGATTCTCAGTAATGTGTGTGTGTGTGTGTGTGTGTGTATATATATATATATATATATATATATATATATATATATATATATATATATATATATATATATATATATATATATATATATATATATATATATATATATATATATATAATTATTATTATTTAAAAGAGTATATAAAAGGCAATAAAACAAATACTAAAATTAAATATATAAACATTTTAACATTTAAATGTATATAATATATATAAAAGGCCAATAAAATGTACTTTTAATTTTAGGGTGAAATTTGACCCAGACATGTTCCTTTTCGGATTTTGTGAGATTCACACATTTCAGTCATTTCAGTATGTTTCACTATTAATCTTCACTATTAAGGTAAATCAAGAAAAATGTTAACACTACTTTTTTCCTGATTTACTTTACATAGCCAAGCACCAAACATGCTTTTTTTTTTTTTTTACTTTTAAACTTGTTAAGCACACAGTTCCTTCCTTAAAAACACTGAAGCCAAAATGTTAATAAATAGTGCAGCGATGGAATGTTACAGGAGCAAGTTTAATAGCAATACTTGACTTACGGTTTTATGAATATTTGTGAGTGTGTGTAAATTCATAAGCACTTATAATTTAATGTACATACGTCTTTATCAAAGAGCAACTGTTTTCTTTCTTTAGTGGGCACATTAAAAGAATGAGAGATGGGAGACTTTGTCTTATATTTTAATATTTCCTTTTGCAGTGTGTTATTTTGTTTATAGTTCTTCTGCACACGAAACCTTTGGAAACTGTAACTGTTTAATATTTTACATCTGAACTGCATTGCAGAAGCACACTGAGCCTCTGTATCCAAACAGCCACACAAACAAGTTCTCAATATCATGCCATTGTTTGGCTCATGTTGTGTTCATACAGTGCATTAGGCAGTGAAATCCTAATGGTAACCAAATGGAGTGTTAATTAGAGACATATTTATTCCTATCAAACATTTAGCTCATGCAACACAAGCAAGCCGTAAACAGAGCTGAAACAGAGACATTAGATTAAAGACTAATGAATACACTAAACTTTCATCATCTACTGGTGCTGTTTATTGTTGCAATAAATGTAATAGTCATTTCTCAGTAGGTGTGACATTTCAATTCACACATAAATGCAGTTACATTAAATATTCAGCAAATATAGGAGGCTCATTTTGCAGTAAATGTGACATGATTTTAATATCAACCAAGATTTCCCCTAAAATTCTGAAAATGTTATTATGTATCAAACATTTAATATAGGCGACTCAACAGATGTACAACAATATTATTACATTATACATAATTAATAACGACAAAATAGTAACTATTGTATTTTTAAATGAAGAACTAAACAATGAAGTGTGTACAAAAAATGGTTCACATTATAATGTAGTGTTTGTTTACAGCATTCACAGGACATTTCAGTCAGTTGGCCAAAAGAGAGAATGGTTGGATTCACACTGATAGATTGTGATGATCTAAATGAGAATTTCGCATGTTTATGTGTCTGAATGTGCCTGATTCTGTCATACAAACAAGTGGTCTTGCTTGCTTTCCCACAAAATAAGCAGACTTAACCTTCTACACAAAAGCCAACACTATACCCTTGTTGTACAGCTCAAATTGTTTTATGGAAAGATCACAACTATACCTCTCACGTGGTCAGCTAAACTATTTGAAGAAAGCCACATGCAACTAAAAATAGCCTCATGCTTGCAGCTTTATCAGATTGCACTTGATTGGCTCAAGTATGAGTAAGCGTTTTCTCTGTTTGGTGACAGGTTTTATAAAAGCATATGGCGCTCACACATGGTAGTGCACACATGGTTGGTTTGATGTAAATGTATTACAGGCCCTCTCCTGCTGCCGCTTTAATGGAGCTTGTAATTTACTTTTGTCGATTTATCAGTGAGTGATCTCAACTGATCGTCTAAAATGCCAGCCCCAAACTATAACCATTCAAAAGAGTCAACTCAAAATCTGCAGACTGATAATATAAAGAGGTCAAAATGCCTAGCATGTGTTGAACATACCATGCCATAGGTGGGAGGAGATCAAAGGTGTGGATCAAAGGTAAATCTGAAACCATAAAACTCATATAATTGCCAATGAAAACATGGCCAGAAGGATGCATGTCTGAGACAGATATTTCCTATAGCAAGCCAAAGAAAATCCTGTTATCTCACATTTAGGCCTCTGAAACAACAACTAATGCTGTTAGATACTATCATTATGGCAGTTTTACGATTGGTAGAGCTGCTCCTGGACTTTGTTCATAAACAGTTGGTAACTAGAGCTAAACCCCAATTCCTTCAGATGGGATGGATGTGGTAGATGAAGATAAAGACCTCTTCTTTTCTGCTGTGGTAACATCTCTACATCTGTGTAATGATCTAACAGGCCCCAGGATCAAGTAAACACCAAAAGCAGTATGTGGCGGTTTAAGCCTTTGATTATAAAAACATACACGTCTGCTCTTCCTTTGACTGTGAATAAGAATAGAGCCAGTGTTGAACTTTGTGTCATTGAACAAAATATGTTTGATGTAATTTAGCCTCCAGCCCAGCTGTCTAAACCTTAGGATGGACCCTGCCATACTATGGACAATTAAACAGGTTTGATTTCACTTTAAAGGTGTTTGGAAATGTTTTTCTTGATGGGAGGACACCAATCTGTGTTTTATGTTACGATATCTTAAAACTTTGCAAAGTAAATTTAATGAACCGGCTGTGTATGGTCACAACAAAGATTTGAAAAATTAGGAGAAAACTGTTTGTTTAAAAGCTTGAGCGTGAAGACTGGAAATTATATTTACATGCAGTTTTGTGCGTTGCCCAATTTATATACTGCTTCCGTTTATTTTGTCATGCTTTCTGTAAATGAGATGGAGAGAGTTGTACTCAGACTGCAGTCTCGGTCAAGTAGCTATCAAGTGTTAGCTCTGACACCCTTTTATTTGAAAAGCCACAAATATAATTCTCTCATGCAATGCTATTTAAAAAGCATGATAGCAGACAAGTGACATCTCATGTCTCCGAATGACAGATCACGAAAATCATGTTTTGAAATGAACGGATGAATAATAGATGTCAATAAAGTCTGCATAATGCTTACATATATTTTCCAATTAATCTCAGATGTAGCATGAACTAACTGTCCTGAAATTTCCATTATACTCAAATTGCTTGCAGGTTATATTCACATAATGTGAGGCTGTTAACTTTAAGAGTGTTGAACATTACATAAATGTTGCTTTGTTGATACTTTTGGATAGAAAGAAAATAGACAATTCTAGCAGGGCTGTTTGCACTCCTTTTTCTGGCGTAAATAACAAGATATGTTTTTATTTTGAATGAATTTCTGCAAGGCTTTGTGTGTAGATGGAGGGCTTTCAAGGGTTCAGACGGAGCAATGTGAACTTTGAAGATTAAATATTCTGTCATTCATATGTGTGAGAATTATGACTCTTCATGTACAGAGGAAAGAGAGTATGTATCAAGGAGTATGCATTGGAAAGACACATTAAAACACTTTTCCTCCCATTTGAGCAAGCAGATGTGTTCCAGATGTGTTCCGACAAATCATAAATAAGCCTGAAACAAAAACGGGTGCATTGCTGTACTGCCAGCACTTATTGTATCACTTGCAGAAGTGCGTGAATATGCTTACAGACTATTTGTATTCTTCCTCTCTGTCAGGCATCTGTATTGGTCGAGGTATGTTCTTCACATAATGAACTCATTTGCTAAACTGGGGAACCTTCTATGTATAAGGAACATAAAAATAAGGAATTTATACTGTAAGCACCCACTCAGAGACATTTTAGAAAAGGACATTTAGAAATGTGTTTATATATATATATATATATATATATATATATATATATATATATATATATATATGTATAATCAATATCACTTTTGGTGTTGTGAATCAACAATATTACAGCATTTTAAAGTCGTACTAAGAGTGCAGTCTTGGTCAAGTAGCTAAGTGTTAGCTCTGACACCCTTTTATTTGAAAAGCCACAAATATATGGAACTGGCATTTTCATTATAGATTTGATGAAATAGTGTTTGTTTTAATAGTGCGTGCAGAACTGAACTGTGACATATTATACCCCAAAATTCTTCATATAATGACCTACCAGTAAAATTTGAAATCAAGAAGTATTCAGACACTTTGACCTGACCACGTTTTGCTGAAGTGTTTTTTCTTTATTTTCTAATGCGAGCTTTTTACACTGACTGAACAAAATGAAGCATTGCTTGGTAAGTGGTTGAACTAAATTGGTATTATCTAATCATGTTCTTTAATTTAACAGCTGAATTATTTTAGGTTGATTATAATCATATCTTTCTATTACAGTTATCTGACATTATCAAGATGAATTTGTTCTGTTCTTGTTTACAGTTTAACTCTAAGTTCCTGTTATATTTTACAACCATTTCCTAAACTATAGCAAATAAACTGTAAAATAATTTGAGAAATGTTGAAGGTGTCTGAATAAAATTTGGCCTGTAGTTAATATGCTTAATTTACAGTACACCATAGTGAATAATTAGATGGTAATATGGTGATCAGTATATAACAATGTTTTAGAGTCAACTTTCTTGACATATGATCTTTTAAAGAACAGAAACTGGGTGGCATCTGAAACTTAAGGGCAAGAAGAGGTCTTTATTTGTCTGTCTAATTATGAATCACGTTGTAGATGTGCTCTTGCTGTGCATGTTTTTTTATAGATGCGAGGTTAGATGGACGTGGTGTCCACTTCCTGTATGTGAATGCATTTGGCTCAGTCTAGGTTGTTTGGTATAAATATGAACATTTTGTTTGCCGCTGGTGACATAACAGTGTATGATGAATTCTTTTGTTATTCGATCAGTAGTTATGATAGAAGAACAAGTTATAAAACTAACAGATGTGCCATAATTCATGTTAATACAAGAGTCTGGAAAATGCAGATTGTAAATAATCAATGACCTGCTGTGATAAGAGTGCTGATTTACCTCCATGAAGGTCGACATGGCCACATTTCAGAATATTCTCCAATTACACTGAAAAAAAGAGAAAGAAAGTCCTATTGTCTTCAAAGAAAGCACAAATGAAAATGCTGTTATGAAATAACCTTAAGGCAGCGAGCCATTTAAAACTATACTTTGGAGGTTTCAGAGACAAGTTTCCACATAAACCTTTATATTTCTTATTTCACAACTGGCAATGCTGTCACATAACCGGAAGCATGCAGACAAGACATTGGACTGGCTCTATTTTTACACAAGATAAATGGATTCTGAAGAATTTTCCATCTCTGATGCTTTCCACAAACAGCCATTTCCTTTTGAGATCTGCTACTTTATCAAAATGACAGAATTCTGTTTGCAAAACATAGAACTGCAAAAAATTTACCAAGCACGAGTAAAATATTAGTCGGGAAGGATGTTTCAACATTGGTCTACACTAATTTTTCAGGAGAACGGACTGCAAATCAAATTAGTTGCATAACCTGTAATGACGCTTGCAATTTAGCTGATAGATTGAATTCATCAGTAGACAAAATAAATTATGCCTGTTTTCAGCAACACATATTATTAAAAACGGTAATTACAGCAGGGTATTAACACAGCAGCATTATGCTATACATGCTAAGCCACAGTTGTGGATCTTCAAATCTAAGACCAGTTTTTTGTCGTTAGTATTACTTGTGTATACAGAGGGTTATTGAGAAAAAAAAATATAAGGATTTATAAACTTTAAAAATATAAATATATGGCTTTTTAAATGTGCACTCAGTAGCCTAATTGTGTTTTTTAAATTGTTTCGTTGACCAGATATATCCTCAAACATAGTCTATAACGAGACCTAGTGGCGTTGGTACAGTATTACACAAAAGCAAACGTTTTCTGTTACAAAATTTAGAAATCACTACTGCCCTACATAATTAGTCTAACGTGATTAATTTATTCCACAAGCGAAGGTGTCCACAGGTGAGTTAAAGTCAGGAGTATTTGCCAGGTCATGTGACCTCAACATGAGGCAACCCACTCCACAGCTATTATTTGGCGACTGATAAGAACCGAGTCTTGTGAGTGTATGTGATTTTAAACATATTTTTCAAACACTTTTGTGTGTATCTTTATGTACAGAAACACTGTCACAAAACAGTCATCAACTCAACCTTGATTTCTATACGTGACTCAAAACAGGAAAGCAGTGACACCATGGCACTACTAGTCAATTTAGCACATGATAGATATTGTTTATATAAATTAATTTATTAAATGTATTTATTTATATAATTTGTTTGTTTAGATAAATGTATTTAGTTATTTATAATTAAATACATTTATTTAGTTAATTTATTTATTTAGATAAAATCAATGTATTAATTACTATGGAAGTTGCTTTGGATAAAAGCGTCTGCTAAATGACTAAATGTAAAATTATAAAAGTACTAACTTAGTCACCAACTGTACAGTAACTCCTTATTCTATAAATTATCTTCTGATTTCTGTTCTTATGAAGAAGAAAAAATCGAGTGGAACAGAGGTTAAGCATTTTAGCATTTTAACTGGAAGCAGCAGTTTGAAGTTAAAATGTCTTAATGAGATAGTTTTGTTTAACACGCAGCACTCATGAGTCATGTGAAATGTTTGTGGATTATTGTGATGTATTTGTCAGCTGTTTGGACTTTCATTCTGACACCACCCATTCACTGTAGAGGAACCATTGGTGAGCCAGTTACGTAATGCTACATTTCTGCAAATCTTGTTCGGATGCACTCATCTACATCTTGGGTGTCCTGAGGGTGAATACATTTTAGCACAATTTTCATTTTCTGATGGAATATTCCTTAAAATTATGTCAGGAGCAAGAGACATTTACAGTCATAGCACCCCATCACCAGTAGATGGAGCCAGATATATAATTAACTAAACAGTGACCAGTGATTCTGTGATTGTTGTACACAAGTACAATAAAGTCAGAAATACCACTGCAATTATTATATTGTCAATATCATCCAGTGCACTGAAGGAATAACAACATGGGGAAGGTATCATAGCCTGGCGGCATTTGATGTGATGCATGTGTTTTCATAACCTGGTTTAACATTCTGTCATATTACCTATAAACCCCACAGTATAGAAATGACTCCATAAACCATAAAGCAAATACCAAAATACAAACCACACAAGACACTAAAGCTTTATGTTCCAAAGCCTGTTGTGATTTGAATCCTTCATTTCGTGCTAGTAGCCTATCTGTCAGTCTTGAAATTCTCTTTGGTGCAGACGTGTGTTAAACACTTGAAAGGAAAAGAAGATTACCACTGAGCTATCACTGGTTATGAAGATCCTACACTTGAGCAATTAACCTGTCACATCCTATTTTACAAAGTAACATTAATTTATATCTTACAGGGCGCTATAGTAAATTACTCTGCTTATGCAGAACCTTATAAACCGCCTTAGATGTGTAAAATAATTAGTTTGATTGAACTTTCATTTACTGACTAGATGTAAAGCACTATCACCACACGTATCACTTACTGTCTGAACTGAGCTCTTCTGTCAGACATGGGCTGATCCAAAAAGGGCTTCCAGGCAATCGATTGCAGAGGCTGTGTGACAGTTTTGTCAGAAATAGTTTCCCGCTGACTGTTTGACAAAATCATGAACAATAATCTATGGTTGCTTCTGAAGCTTTGAGACATTTGAGACTTTGACAGCAGGCCAGGCGACAACTGATCTGGAGTCCTGAAATATTAGTGCTCTGACTCTTTATTATCAAACGAAATAAGTGTAAACCACTCTCCGCTTTGTGTCACAAACATTTCTTGGATTCCGAAATGAGGAACTCGCAGAGAATTGGTTTCATTCAAAAAGGATTATGAAGAACAATCGTATAATCCCTGTGAGAACGAAGAGATTTATAAATGATTAAAACCGAAGAGGGAAATTGGCAACAGATAAAGAACTTTCAAAGATCTTCTAAAGCTAAAAGGATAGAGGCCTAGATCTAAGAACTAAGAAAATAAATAAATAATTTTAATAGTAAGACAGTATGAACAATATTAAACTGTATTAATTATTTACATTTTCATTATTAGTATTAATTTGAATAAATGTAATGCACTTTAATATGTATGTATTTAGTATGTGTTCTTGTTAGTTATGTTTCAAAGTGCAAAAGGCTAAAATAAAATGTAACCTCTGGGGGTCAAAAGGTTATCTTCAGTTCATCATATTTCTTCCAGACATGACTGAAATACAAGCTTGCACAACCTGGTGTGAAGCATTTCACAATGGAATTTACAACGGAATAGAATATAAATGTTCTTTGTGTTTCACAATATTCTGGACTTAAAATGATCATTCTGCATGATTATTCTGTCATAAGTATCAGTTACCTGTCCCTCATTTTTTTCCTTTGTAGCAAAGCCAATTTATTTCTCCTGCTTTAGAGACAGTATTGTAATTATCTTTATGGCCCGTGTAGATGGGTGAGCAAGTATGTGAGGTCAGACTCCATACATACATGGAAATACACACACACATGTTTTCGTGCACACACACACACATTGGGTTTCCACACTTTATATGAACATTCAATTGGTGTAATGTTTTTTATACTGTTCAGATTGGATTTTCTATCACCCTACCCCTCACAGGAATTGTATGCACTTTTACATTCTCAAAAAAGCTTGTTACCTCATGGGGACCAAAACAAATGTCCAAGAAATATTTTGTATACTGAGCTAATGATGTGTCTTCTCTAGATAGCTACCTCTAGAGGATGATTTCCATAAATGATTTAGTATGTTTATTAAGCCATTCATTTACACAATGTAGGTAACTTTAGATGCTACTATCCCTAGGGGGACATTTGGTACAATGTAGGCAAAACCTGATTGGTCAAATCTAAGCAATATTTGAGGGCAAAAGAGTCTATTGTCAATAGTGTAAGAGTATGTGAAGCACAGCTTACAAGTCACTTTCAAATCAAGCAGCTTTCTTTTGGTCAATATGCCAAATTAATCTGTGTTACGAACTTGAACCATTGCCAAATCTGCATTTTGAACCTTTTCGCCCTCACGTGAGATTCCAATCGTATGTATTTCTCTTGAAGTTACTGGATTTTGCTCATGGAATTCACTGAATGATGGTAAATGTAACTTCACCATCTAAATGAGGACATATCATAGACCTCTGTTATTTTTATATAAATCTATATCACTCCTAAAAGGAGTGTTTTGAATTAAGAGAAAAAAAACATTGTTTTATCAAATGTGACGCTGGACCACAAAACCATTCTTAAGTCGCTACCAAAAAAAAAATTAGTATGGTTCAAAATTATAGATTTTTCTTTTATGTCAAAAATCATTAAAGATCATGTTCTATGAAGATATTACATTTCCTACTGCAAATATATATTTTTTTTTTTACTTTTTTGATTAGTAATATGCATTTCTAAGAAATTCATTTGGACAACTTTAAAGGCGATTTTCTCAGTATTTTACATTTTTCGCACCCTCAGATTCCAGATTTTCAAATAGTTATATCGTGGCTAAATATTGTCCTATTCTAACAAACGTAAAGCTTATTTATTCAGCTTTCATATGATGTATACACCATTTAACTTTATTCACTCATATTCACTTTAGACTGGTTTTGTGCTCCAGGGTCACAATTAATAATTTAAGAATAATTTTTAAACCACCATAGGGAGGTTTTGTCATATTTAGATGCAAAGATGCTAACACATTTGCAGTGTAAATGCAGATAGTACTAATGTGGGCTTAAGTCTGTAAGTGTGGGTTTTCATTGATGAATATGTCTCATTAGAAATGTGTAACAAAACAAGAGCTTACTGTTAGCAAGCTTTTTTCTGCTGCCTGAGGGTTAAATAAACTTCAGAGGGCTTTATGCTGACACTGCTGAGGAGGCGATTCACTCATCCTCCAGAGTGAAAAGGACTTAAGACATTTGTATTATCCAACATTAGTCAAAACACCCACTGGGTTGAATTTTCTCTAGTGCAGTAAGTAATTTCCATTTACTTAAGTTTGTGAAAATCAGATTGTCTACTAGCAATGACCCACAAATGACGGGTATTGTAATCAGTTTGACTAAGAATGGCTTAGAGATTGACTTTGGATCTGGCGCTCTGCTAGAATGCAGATCCATGTTTCCAGGGTGATGAATGTGCTCACTTTGCACTTTCCTTTCTCTGTCCTAAGTCCCTTCATTTATGATGTCTACATTCTGTACATTGCCTCGTCTTGTGCCGCTGAGCAACACAGGGAACTCAGATGGGAAAAAATGCTGTCAGCATTTCTAAGAAGAGTGAAGGAAGAGCAGAAAAAAGCAGTCTGTTCTACTGTGGATGCAAGCTCAAGTACAGTTAGCCATGAGCAAATGTCTGGTCTCTGATGAGGGGAGAGATTTTAAAGTCTCCAAGAAGTGTAAATGCATCATGTCTGTTTTAAAAATGCTTGTTATTGATCCTTTTTTGTTTTTGTTTTTAGTTTTAATCACACATGATTTTCTGGTATTACGACAGACTTCTCTTTGGTAATGCGTATAATTAAGTCCACTTAAACCCCATCCCTTTTTTTTTTGCAAATGACTGCAAACTTGCCTTCGGATCTGTCTCCTTTCAATCAACAACAAATCACAGAACTAAGTCTCATCCTAGATTTTTTATTTTCTAAATTTCTGTGCTACTAACATCTGCTTTCAGAGTTTTCCTGAACACTTCCTTAATCTGCCATTGGTTGGTCAAGAGCCAGTCTCTGAACATTAAAATGTGATAGGAGAAAATATTTTAACATTAAAAAAATAATTCCCTTCAACTTTTAAGACATTAAAGGCACATTATAGATCCAGTTGTCTCCCCATATCAATGGCCATGCATAAAAATGCAAGGACGAATATTGTAGATCCTTTTCATAAAGATGCAACCAACTGCATAATCATTTAAAGCATTATTGCAGACTTAGCATACTGAATAGGGGGAAGGCAAGAACACAGTCTTTCAGTGATTTCTTTATTTACTTGCTCAATAATATGTTTTTGATCTTTTTTACACAAGAAATTGTTCATAGTGCAACTTTTCTAGTACAATATTGTGCATAGTGCAACATCAGTATTAGAGTAATATGCAAAGTCCTTAAGAAAGCATGATTAGCTCACATTATGTGACTTTAAAGACATAGTCCAACCAAAAATGAAAATGCTGTCATCATTTACTCACCCTCATGTTGTTCCAAAACTGTTTGAAAAATGAATTTATTGTGAAGAATCTTGGTAACCGAGTGATTTTGTTTCCTTTTGACTTCAGTTGTAATTTGGTTACCAACAACATCCTTCAAAATGTTCTGCAGAAGAAATAAAGTCATACACTAAGCACCACTGTAGAAACATTTGACATTGTTGTCAGCTTTCTGGCCTAGAGTGTGCAAAGTGGTAGACCTCTGTACTTTTACTGGATAACAACTAACCACATTTGAGGCCCACAGTCCCTGTGTGGTTCAGTATTGGAGTTTATTTGGCCACTGCTCCAGCTGCTCTGGTTTGAGGAACTGTTCTCATGTCACCTGATACTCACATCCCTGGAAGCTTACATTACTGCCGTACACTTAAAACAAAGCTGGCTACTTCTTTGAGAACATTACACTAACAGCTCAGTTCACACATTTCAGGAACATTTATGGTTAGAGGCATACGTTACTTAAAGATGGAGCTCAAAAGGTCTAAACATTCTTCAAAATATCTTCTTCTGTGTTACATGGGAGACAGAATGTCAAAGAAGTCTTAAGGGAGAAATACCCCTTTAAAAAAACTTTCATATACCTGAAGTAACTTTGCTGTTAATCTCCTGAGAAGTAGGTCAGTGCTAACTCTATTGATGAAATCTCAGGAGGAATCACATTCAAACAATCTGAACACCAGTATTTGATATACTATAGGCTTCTGTGGACAGGCCGTCTCGCTTCATTCAAAGTGTCCATCCCAAGCATAACATTTTAGAAAATGGCAGAAGAGGTTTACAGCTCATTGCAAACCGTTGAGCAAACCCGAATCACCTCATTTCATTCTTAAGAGACTGAGAAAATCACAGGCTGAGACATTTGGGGCACGGTCTGCATTTGTAATGAGATTAGTAACTTCAATTAGCATTTAATAAATGGACTATTGTTGCTTCAGCAGCACCATTGAAATGCACGGCAGCAGTTGTTGAGCTGGTGTGAGGTGTGTGGAATTACATTATGCACCTTAGTTATAGGATTAATAATTCAAATCATAACATTTGCAGCATGCACATTGAGTTACAAAAAACTTTTTCTTTGCAGTGGAACCCTTCACAGCCCTCATTACTGCGATCAGTGATTTCAGTTAAATGTGCTGTATTAGGCCGACAAAATAACTGCACATTTATTATCAAACCTTTTGAAACTTTTGTGTGCAATGAACATTGGGCAGAAATTTTTTAAATGTTGCCAGGTTGCGCAAAGGTCATTATATTTTATTGGACAAAAAACTAGGAAATGCTAGGAAAAAGTTTTTGGGGTATATATATATATATATATATATATATATATATATATATATATATATATATATATATATATATATATAATTTTTTTATATATAGTAAATTACAGGTATTTACAATCACAATTGTTACATTATATTTTAATATAATATATAGCTATAATATAATATAATAACGTAGTAAATAATAATGCATGTAAAAGTACATATAAAAGTACATATAACTATAAAAGTAGCACAATTAGGGATGTAAAACAAAACAATACATTGAAGTTTTGTCATAATCATGTAATTATCATGTAATTATTGTAATATTATTATAGAGCCTAATGTTTTAATATTACTAATGCTTTGATATTATTTTTAATTTTTCAATTTTGAGTACATAATAACATGAATAATTGAAAAAAAAGACAAAACATTAAGGTAAAAGTGAAAAGGGCAAGAACCGTAATAAACAGAAAGTCAAAATGAAAAGTTTAGTGTGACCGAGACACTCTGTCCCTTATATTGTTGTAGGTAAAGACATTGTGCCGCTTGCGCTCTCTCTCTCTCTCTCTCTCTCTCTGTCTCTCTCTCTCTCCCCCAGTGGCTGCAGCAGTCAGTCCTTCGGTTGTAGTTCGGTATATTGCATGTACATGAACAGTCCTTCACTCAGAAGCGAGTGCGCGGGGAATATAGTGGAGAACAGACGGAGGGATATTTTAAACTAAACCAAACACGCGCCTGCAGCATTGAGAGACTCCTAGTAAACTCAGTGTTGAGGTGAGCACTCGTGGGGGTCGCATCGGCGGGAATGGCTTCGTCTCCGTGCGGCAGTGGGAACTTTGATTGCGGGCTGGAGATCCAAACTCGCTCGGTGGAGCAAACACTCATCCCGCTCGTGTCTCAGGTGAGTCCGGATCAAAGAAACTTCTCGGTGGGGTCATTAATCCTTTAAACCCCACAGCGACCGCTAAATGGACGAATGAGGGATTTAATAAAACAAACAACTTTTCCGTGTCATGTGTAAAGGCTAACTAGAACGCTGTCTGAACCCTCCATTGCAACATTTCCCCTAAAGGTAACCAGAGTTTTCGGCAAAATACCATAGCTGCTACATTTAATAAAGCAAATTAAGGAATTGTATGAAGACTCCTGGAGTTTAAACGTATAAGAAGCGTCGGTGTATTTCTGTCATTTTGGTTAATTTCTTTGAATTAGGTGACAGTGGTGCCACTTATCGGGTTGCTCCAGTTTAATTGTCAGTCTTTTTAATATTCGTGGTAATTTAATGTCAGGGAAGTGTGTTGTTTGTAGCCTATTCTACAGGGTCTGAATGAATAAGAAGTTAAACTTTTTTAGGTTATTTGAGAAAGTGTGGTTCTCTATTAGCCTAGTTTACTGTCAAAAACTGTAAGGATTTGACTAATTCAACTAATTTATTAAAATAACATATTTTTACTGAAATCAGTAGGTCGTTCATGCTTTTTTTTTCTTTCTAAAGATCATGTTTATGTATGAATCACATTTTACTATTTCCATTTCATACTACAGCCTCATAAAAAAAAAAAAAAAAATTCATTAGTTTAGGCTGTTTATTGTTTCCCTTGACTGGAATTTTGTACCTTATTTACTTTTAATAGATTTTCTACCTGCAGGTCAGATTAGACCATTTCATTCACAGGCAGGAGTTCGGATGAGTGCTGCATGGCTGTGAGTTGGCCGTCGTAGACAATTCTGTGTTTCCCGAAACCAGTGGTTAGAAGTTAATTGCATGTCATGAGAGTGAAACGTGTAAATAAGAAAAGCAAAAGAAGAGAGAATAATAATAGTAGTCCTTAGATCCTACGGAACTATTTGGAATTAGAATAGAATTTGATTTGGAACTAATTAATGAGCTGAAGTTATTGCTACACTACCTGCATGACGTCATTAATAGCAGTTACATGTCATGGTTTTAAACAACAGATGTGCGACAGAGTAACTATAGTTTTGGGAACAGACATGGCTAGCTAGATAATTCCTCCAATTAGGTCTATGCATTATTCTGTAGTAGTTATGCACCAAGTTCTGTTGTTATACAGGCAATGGTGATACTAACTACTAATGTTAAACTAACTACTTAACATTTTCTAATCGGCTTATGTCCAACTGCTGTTTAGTGCTAGACCTTCATTCTTATCTTTTTTTCTAAAAAAATAAATAATTTCAATATTAATTATATTGTACAAATTCATATGGAATTGCCATCTCATAAAATAGTAACATTTTCTAATGTGACAGCATTGGAAACAAACTCTTGAGCGATACTGGAGAAAGAGAAAACAGTCTCTCAACTTTGAAAATGTTGGATTGAGAGAAGCAGTGAAACATTCCAGTGCCCTTAAAGTAACACTCCACTTTTATTGAAAATAGGCTCATTTTCCAACTCCCCAGAGTTAAACAGTTCAGTTTTACAGTTTTCTAATCCATTCAGCCGATTTCCGAGTCTGGCGGTAGCACTTTTAGCTTAGCTTAGCATAGATCATTGAACCCGAATAGACTGTTAGCATCTCACTCAAAGATGACTAAAGAGTTTTGATATTTTGTCTATTTAAAACTCAACTCTTCTGTAGTTACAGTATGTACTAATACCGATGGAAAATATTACACAATGCCTAAAAATAGTCCTTTGCTATAGCTGCAACTACACAAACTAGCTGGGAACTATTGTCAGGCGCTGCATAATATCACTGTGCCTGCTGGACCCATGGTACGGCAGCAAAGTTCGTTGATTATTACGCTGGAATGAGAGTACAATTCCTAGTCATATTGGCCTAGAAAATCACAACTTTTCATTTTCTGTCGGTCTTAATATGCAATGTAACTACAGAAGAGTCAAGTTTTTAATAGGAAAATTATTGAAACTCTTTGGTCATTTTTGAGCAAGATGCTAATGGTCTAATCTGATTCAATGATCTAAAATAAGCTGAAAGTACTACCGCCAGACCAGGAGATTGGCTAAATGGATTCAAAAATGGTAAAACTCAACTGTTTAACTCTACAGGAGTTGGGAAATGAGTGTTCCTTTAAACCATAGTTGCTACTATAGTCTTTTAACTTGCAATCTTTAGTTATTCACAGCTCACACACCATAACTTCACATACCATATGTGTGCTGTTCAAAACCCTTCCAATGCACTTGCAAGCCTTTAGATATGACATTATTAAAATGTATTTTTATTTTGCCCTTCTACCCCACAACCTTAGGGGAGACGAGTTGTTTAGAGAATGGATGTTCATTTCTAATGGAATTTGCTAGTTGGTTTAGTGTTGTGATGGGAGATGATTTCTGAAATGTCTTTTGAAAGTTTACTAGTTAGTGGTGCTCACTAGGAAGGCTAATGGTAATGAGGCTGAAAGGTCAGTAATGTAAGAAGACATGCTAATAGCCCATTCAGTAGACCTTTGTGTAATGGGACTTCTTTCAATGCTTTACAGATTCTGGACAATAGATTGTCAAAGTGGCCTTGGTCAGAACCCTTCCCCCAAATACAGTTTTGTCAAGCAGTCTAATGCCTAATGACCAGATACAATTGTAAAAGATGTTGTCTTTCCTGCAACTGCCAAATTCCCAGTATGCACAAGTTTGGTATTGTTGCAATATAGTAAGCAAAGTTTTAGTCCACTTTGAAATTGTTTCCAAAAATGTGGTGGTTGTATGATTTGTTCCATTAGGATTTGAGCTGAATCGAAAACTACAGAATTAACAATAATTGCTGCATGATTTTTCAATGTGAAAGTGCCATTAACATCTCAGTCTATAAGATTTGTGAAGGATAGGAGGTGGAGTGCAGAGGTCAGATCCTGTGTGTTCTCTCTAGGGGGCTGAGTATGATAATGGGAAGGAAATTAAAGCTTCATGTTGGTGAGAAAGGCTTTTCAAAGCTCATTTAATGACTCATTTTCACAATTGTGATATTGAGCATCCTCACGCACATGGCTCACATACAAAGGCTCAATCTTCCCTGGTTATCATTTCTGTTATCAGTCTTACTTTCACAACTGTGTAATTACTGCTGTTATCCTCTCAGGCCAAGTCTGTCTGCGTTTTTCGCTGTTGGCTCACTCAGGCATCATATTTAAGATCAATGTAAAGAGTGATGATGATGTAATGAAGAAAAAAGATTAATTACTAGAATAGGCCTATATTTTTGAAAGGCAAATAAAATAGTTTGGCATAATCTTTTATTATTAATTCCTTTTTATTAATTTATCAATAATACATTATTTCTTAAAGTTAAACCTCTTCCGGAAGCTCAAACATTCTGCGTGACACACGTGAATGAACCTCATTGGTTACGCAACATGTGAGCTTCTGGAAGAGGTTTGTTCTTGTGTGTTATTCAGGTTAGGTTGAGTTTCTGGTTATGTTCACTGATCAGTGTTTACATGTGAGCAAAATCCTAAATTAAATGTGTTCGATCATAACAAGCAATCGATTCTCTTCAGAAAATGTAAACTAAACCGCTTGATTCATATGGATTAGTTTTCTGATCCCTTAATTAAGTTTTTGAAGCGTCAAAGTGGTAGTTACAAAGGCAGTCAATGGAAGGAAATCTGACAGAATTATGTCATCAAAAAGATCTTAATTTGTGTTTCAAAGATGAACAAAGTTCTTACGGGTGTGAAACGACATGAGGGTGAGTAATTAATGACAGAAATTTCAATTTGGGGTGAACTAACCCTTTAAAACATTTCCAGAAAAACATTTGTGCGGGTTTAGCAAAAGACAGAAAAATGTAGTAATATTGCAGTGTGACACAAAATGTAATGATGTTTATTAAACAATGATGTAATAAATGTTTTTACATACATTTTTTGTTTTGATTTTCTGTTTAGGCTCATTACATGAAACTTTTTGAACACACTGACTTATATTATAACTGCTGTTGAGCATGAAAAAATCATGATAGTTCATAGTTTCATCATACTATTTTCAGTTTCACTGTATGTGCAATGGTCTTGGATTTTTGAGCCATAGCCAGGACAGGATTTATGAAATTACAAAGTCTTTGATCTGATTAGCATGCTTTTAAACTCCTGTGTCGAGAAGCCTTGTTATTACATATTTGTGCTAGCCATGTCCTTATTCTGCAGGACTAATGCTTGGTTTCCAGAAAAGATATGAGCAATCATTAAATACTTTCTTGAGCCCTTGTGCTTTTGTAAGCTCTGTGCCATCTGCACTTTTGTGAACCTCTGACAGTTGGTCAAAGTGAGAGATTTTTTGCGTGTTAAGTACACAATTGAGCCCAAGTTACATTCCATCTGCAAAGCCTCTGTTCCTCTCATGACCTAGGATAGTAAAGGATTTTTGTTCAGGCATAAGGCATATCACATGTGCCCTGCATGGAAAACATCAAAACTGAGATGGTGAGTAACATAATCACAAGAGAACTTCTGTTGGAGGAAATTACATCACAAGGAGCACTGTTTAGATAATAGATAAACTGCGAGCAGAAAGGGTAAACCTGCCTGGTGCCCTCCTGTAAGGTGACAAGAAAGATGGATGAATGTGTGCTCTGTGTAAACTGCTTAGGATTACAGGGCCAAATACCCTTCAGAGTCAGAACAAAGCAAGCTTCTTGTTCAGTGTGTGTAAACTTATATATGTGTGATGGCATGTTCTGTGTGTTTACTTGGCTGCATGTAGTCCTTTGTGTTCCATGTGTTTGTTTAACCAGTAGAGGTGTAAAAAAGGAAGCCAGAATTGATAAGAGTGGTTTTGTGAACTACAACCCCCATCCAGAATCTTCTGTAGCTGTAAATGATCTAACATACCATTCAAACCATGGCAAATATAAGTGAATGTGCAGGTTTTTTACTTGAGTTACCAGGTACAGTGGCCCCCGAAAATATTCACTGTAAAAATGTATGACTGTCTCTGCATTAGGAAATATCACAATCAAGTGGTATTTACTTTAAAGAACTCCAAACACACCTTTTGCAAATGCAATTAAAATTCCAAATTGACTTATTAAAATTATGTTGTATTAAAAGGTTAAAATGCTAAGACAAAGGAAGCAAAAATTCAATTTCTCAACTATTGTTTTATTAAAGAGCATATAGTTCCTAAAACTTGAGGAAGCACAAAATAATTTGGGTTAATGTATTGTCACTCCAAGTTTCTGTTAATAAAAAGTTTTGTTATATGATCAAGAAGGTTTCGAACCAGAACCATTGTTTTAAATGATACAACTTTAAAGTATTTGGTCCATTCCTGGTTGTCAAACGTGGTCCAACATGTTCATAGATAAAGGGTTAGTTAAACTAGAAATGCACCATTTACTGACTCCCATGTTGGTTTAAACCTCTATGACTATTTAATTTTTCAGATATTTTTTTTGTTGATTATGAAAGACACTTTACCCCATTTACTTTCATTGTATAGACAAAAAAACAACAACACTGGGCCTAAAGAGACTTGGCAAAAATGATTACCTCTTAAAAATGAAGATAATTCACTCGTTTTAGTTGAGAGCCTATCAGATGTTATGTCAGAAAGGTTTGATCACTCTTTGTTGACTCTGTTCTTTTTATGATCATTCTGAGTTTTTTCTGGTTTTCACAGCATTTGGTAATTCATAGCCTATGGGCATAACTTTCCAAGGCGGCTCTCAGAAGTTTCCTGTCTGATCAGGGGTGCAGCATACCCCTCAGTTTGAGTTTCTGCATCAGTGACAGCTTGGCTGTGCTCCAGGCTGTATTTACGTTACTTGGCTACGGGACCTGTCATTGAGCAGGAAGAGATCTTAATCACCGTACAAGTTTGAAGGCATTCTTCGTCCCTAAGCTCACACAAGGTTCAGGGAAATTTCTGGGAAAGTGGTGGACTCCCTTGTCCCCCTGCTGTCTCGGTGTCACCACTGATCTTAGGGCTCACGGACAAAGAAACTGTCAGTTCGAAGAACAGGTCAGCTACGTTTAGTGTTTCCTGTTGTTTTTTTATTCTTGCTGGGTTGCAGTATCTCCATGTTAACAATGTATCGCTCTTCAGTCTTTAAATAACACCAGACATCACATGTAGATAATGAATCTCTCTGATTGTGAGGTTGAGGATTCATTTGTATTTTCCTCCATGTTCACTGGCACAGGGACAGTGCTGGCTCAAGTTGCTGTGCTTATGGAATGCAAGGGGCCTGTGACAAAATACCCACTTACCTGAATAGTAATTACAAAAGGCTCATTATTCTTCTGTACTGTACAGTGGCTTGTATTCTCTCCAGAGACAAGAGCAAGTACTCAACCTCCCTAGACAACAAATCGACACAAGCAATGGTATTGATGTGGTACCTGCTGTATAATGATTTTATAAGAAAACAGTGCAGTTTCTTCTCTCGCAGCTGAGTGAGCAGAGCAGAGCTGTAAGTGGCCTCTCTCACATTGGATGGAGATTTTTATAACCTCAAGAATTTCACATGGTAGGCTTTGAGATATTTCTAAGGTTTTTGCCTGGAGGAGCCCAAATATTATGAGACATCTTCTTCCTTTCAGTCACCCATCACCTGACCTGTGACATCCATCACCTGAAAAGAATCGAAAACCTTGAGGGGGAAACATTAAAGGAATGCCTAGGTCAAATTTCATTCTCCCTCATATACATTCCTGTTGTTGCTGTTTTTGCATTTTGACTTTTTTAAATAATTCAAGTAGTTATTTCCTGCCAGTTGTTTAGTTGTAAGTGTTCCACTGTAATACAATAAATATGATAAATATGATATAAACATTTAACATTGGTTGCGTTTTAAAAGATTAGTTGATGTTCAGAATAAAAGTTTCCTGATAATTTACTCTGCCTCATGTCATCCAAAATGTTCATGTCTGTCTTCAGTCGAAAATAAAGGTTTTTGAGGGAAACATAAAGTGGACTTCAAAGGGATCCGAAGGGTTGAAGTTCCAAATTTGCAGCAAATGGTTCTACACTATCCCAGCCACGGATTAAGGGTCTTATCCAGCAAAACAATTGGCCATTAAAAAAAATAAAAAATAAATAATAATTATAATAATTACAATTTATATATTTGTAACCATAAATGCTCATCTTGCACTAGTTCAACTTTACACATTATATAATCATGCTAGTAAGGTCATGTGTGATGTAGGTGGAAGTAAGCCAAAGTGCAAAGAATGTCAAATGCCCTATAGTTGATGTTGCTTGTATGATGTTGCTTGATTTGAGGTTGGAGGAGAAAACTATCTTACCTTTTTGAACCGGAGTACGTAAGAAAAACTAACTGCGTGTGACCTTTCCAATGTGATTCTGTAATGCGTGGAGTTGTGGACATGCATTGTAGAGCTAGTGCAAGATGAGCATTTGTGGCTGAAAAAAAGGATACTTTTTTTTTTTTGGAAAGGATTTAAACATTTTTAAATAATTTTTCTAGACCCTTGTTCATTGGTGGGGATTGAAGCTGCATTAAAACTGCAATTGGGACCTTCAACCCATTAGTTCTCATTGAAGTCCTCTATATGGAGAAAATCCTGGAATGTTTTCCTCAAAAACCGTAAAGGGTTAGTTCACCCAAAACTTTTAATCAGCCCTTAAATTACTCACCCTCAAGTCGTCCTAGGTTTATATGAATTTCTTCTTTCAGACAAATCCAGTCAGAGTTATATATATATGCAGTGCATCAGTCAAAAATAAAGTGAAATCAAAAGCGCCCATCGTTAATATAAAGCGGGGCTATTCAATTAGTTTAATTTGAGGGCCGGATTATCGTATTGAAAATTTGAAGGGGGCCAAGGAGGTTGGGGGCCATCCCAATCTCTTTATGGGGGGGGGGGGGGGTCTATAAAATAATGAATTAAAATGAAATGCATATTTTTATAGGCTCTGAAAAATATGACAACTTTTAATTGAATGTAAAACAATCTTCACATAAACTATAAATTGTATTTGCATAAACTATATAGATTAATATTTACTCAAGCAACAAAAGTTAATCAGCGACTAGAACAGTTGAGTGATTTCTCGTTTATGACCGATAACGCTGTCTTTATACTTGTTTTAAACTAGAGTTGTGGATATCTCATAACTCCCTCTCACAAGCTCTTGTCAACGCTGCCATCTGTTGATGTTGCGTTCTCCGGTGGATTGTAGTTGTTGCCAGGTTTTCACAAGAAAACCCACCCAACGCTACAAACGTTTCAAGCGGGTCCCCAGTTAAAAATCACATTTTTTTGCCGGGGTTCCCCTGCTTAAATTCGCATTCCAGGGGATAAATATCATGTTATTGGAGTCGCTTTAAAACAACCCTTGACAATATTGTTAAAGTAGTCCAATTCCATGGGCAAACCTTGGACTTGGCACTGTTGCTTCTCTTCCTTTTCTTTTTTCAGCTGGCCTGGGCCAGTGTTGCCACCTTGTGGACAAACTAACTTAATTAGTGGCAACACAAATCAAGTCATATATGTGATCTGCACGTAGTCTTCTGACCGTCCAGATGAAGATAATTGGCGGGCCGCATTCCGCCGCCAATTGAATAACCCTCATATAAAGTGTCTCACACAGCTCCGGGGGGTATACAAAGTCCTCATGGAGCGAATTGATGCATTTTTGTAATAAAAATAACCATATTTAACACTCACTGTGAGGTCGGCTTTGCGCATGCCCTGCTCAGAAGTGATGAACACGGAAGCGCAGGGGAGAGATCAAAACAAAACAAAGGTCAAGAAGTACAAAATAATGATTTGATAAGAAGAATGTTGGAGGATTTCTGTATAAGCCAGGAGGAGACAGTTTTATTTTGTTAAAGTAAGGAAATTTTGCTTCTGTTAACAAACATTGGTTTGAGATGCATGCACAACGCTGACATCCATACGTCCTCCGCGCGGAGCTGCTTCCCTGTACAACTGTTGGTGCAAATCAAAGTGAAATACAGTCAAGTATGGTGATAATAGACAGTGTCCTCTTCTGCATTTAATGGACAAGGTTTATCTGGTTATGGCCTCATTAGCTTCTGCTGGTAGATTTTGTACACCATCTGACTGCAAAAGCATACTTCTTGGTTACCCGCACTAGCTCAGCAGCTGCCATTGAAATTAATGGGAATACTAATGGTTGCTTTATCCAGTCTTTCCCTGCTCTCAAACCAGTAATTCTCTCACCTGTTGAGCTCTTTGTTCCTCCTGGGGGCTCATGATCTCAAAGCTTGGCTTAAATAAATCACCTGATACCAGCACAATGTGCTAGAGTCTTTGTGAAAGCATTTACCTTTCCATGTCAGTTGAGGTGCTGAAGTTCCACATTGGCCTTGCTGAAACCGTCATAATTTAAATGCATAGGTCTGAAAAGACCCCAGTGAAATGTAAATCTGCTTAGTAGACCATTCTGCTAAATTTCTTTAAAATGTTAAAAGAAGCTTTCTAAACTACAAAAAGGAGTTCATTATTTCAATTGAGGTTTTTTGGAGCGTTCAGACTGTAATTAGATTAGAGCTATCTTAAGAAGCTTTTTAGAAGACCGTATTTGAGTGGCACCCTTAATCATGGCCTGTCATGGGTATGTTGACTTTAAAGTGGTTAAAAGCACAGATACATCACCTGGTCAAATAGGGGAATGCACTGCAAATGTTTTTGAAATTAGATGGTGCATTGTAAATGTCTGTGGCATGTTGACTGTTGCCAGAGCTCACAAATAAAAGTTTGTTTTTGTGTATGGCTGACATAAAAGGCAGTGAAGAAACCAAGCAAGAGAAGTGAATATTTTGGCATGACAGTAAGGAGGAGAGTGCTTATTCTTTTGATTATCTAAGATGGTGTATCCCTCAACACTCCCTCCATTAGGAAGATCTAAATGCAACTTCTTGTGGTAATTACTTTCATCAATCACGACAATGTTGAGCTAAAGGGAGTCGTGCCTCACATCCCTACTGCTGGCCAGATAAATCCTGAAAATGCTATATTAATGATGCTAGAGTTAGCCTTCGCAGCTGTCTTCTTACACTCTGACTGATCTTCCTGAAAGTTACTTACAGTAGTATCCAAGAAGGTTTAATAGACCTGGAAAGAGCTTTTCTATACTTTTATGCTAGTCTGGGACATTCCGCCTAGGAAGTATGACCTGGGTGCTGCCATCTTTACTGCATAGTTACACAGTCTCATATGCATTTTTTTCTGGCTTTTTTGAGCCAGTTACCTGAGCTGTGCCTTGTATGTTGGTCTGTTATTTTCCCAACCAGGCTTGAGTAGCTAGCAAGACCGCCTTCACTGAAAAGCAGCAAAAATCTCTACTGGAATGTAATATTCAATAAATGGTCAATGGAAAAATATGCTTTTTGGCACATAGTGTTTTAAGCATTACATATTGGCAATAACATGGTGTTATTGCATCTATCAGCATCAGAATGTGCAGTAGGGCTTGGTGGTTTACCAATATTGTGATGACGGTGATGGTGCGTATCAATACAGGTTTTTTCTATATCGTCCACCAAAAGTTTGTGGCCAAAAAAAGTCTATATGAAAAGTCTTTATGAAGCAGAGCTCACACCAAAGTCACTTTCAAACCAAGCAGCTTTCTGTTGGTCCATGTAACCAACTTGTTGGAAAAAACCTTTGCAAAATCTGGGTGGGGAAATCTTTCACCGTCATGTCAAACTTTTTTGATTCCTATTAAAATGACAAATTCACCAAACAACTGTAAAAGTGACAGCACTTTACCTGCCAAAGTTATCCATATAAGTCTAAAAATAGTTGAGAAATAAGAGGACTTGGTGAAATTGCCTTTAGAGATAGTGCCAGTTATTACATTTTCTTTTCCTTAGAATAAAGTGTTGTGAATCATTTACAATAAGACCTATGTATGTTAAGAAAAGTACATGGGGCAATTTTGTTTTTATGTTGACTATGCTGTCAAAATGTTTGGGCAAAGTGGTTGGGAATCTTTTCCCATTTCTTGTGCTTCACTGAGGGGAGTGCCAAGGTGTTTTCCCATGAGCAGACTGACTCCATGACAATCTGGAAACTGTCACAGGACACTCATTTACTGAGACCTGGTTGGTCTAGGAGGCTACTTTTATATCTTTATGGCCTCTCTGGGTGACCGAAACTACAAGTGGTGACAGGTGGCCACGTTAAAGTGACAACAGACACTGTTTTTTACTCAAAGGCAGTTCATTAAGCAGGTCAGTTACTCTTCAGTTTGAAAATTCATCACTCTCATGCTATTCCAAACTTTTATGCAATTATCCTTTTCATGGCGTTTTTTTTTTTTTAAAGAAATCATTAGTTTTATAAATGAGTGTTTTTTTAAAAGACTTTGTTGAACATTCATATTTCAGACCCCTCTGTGTGCGTGTGTGTGTATGTGTGGTAAAGTACGTTTCACTGTGCAAACACTGGTGTGGTCACTTCATTCCTCAGTGAGGCTTATGTTTCATCACTCTCACTGGATGGACGAGAATGTTTATGTGTGGCCAGTGGGTGCCTCACTTAGTGTTATGAGGGAAACAGGGCTATAGGTCAACCATTCCTGACCTGGATACACACTTGGTTATGTGTAATGAGGCATGTATTTACATTGGAGGGATACATGGACTGCCTGTGGTCTACCCACAACTAATACTGTTTTCTGAGGTTAATCTGGTTTGGTTTCCCAATGAAAGAACATTAACTCTTTTGCAACCACTGTCAGTGGAAGCATGTTTCCTTCTCGGAGTAAAACAATAAATAAAAGGTAAACTTAAAAAACTTAAAACATACAGTTTCACCTTTATTTTTCATAATTGCAATTTTTTTATCTGACAATGTTATTTTCTATCGCACAATTGTAGCTTTGTCTCATAACTGTGATGGCACAGTTATGGTTACTACACAGAGCCGTTGTTAACTTACTAGCTGCGCAAATAAACACTGAAAATGAACGTGGATTTGCGCAGCTAGTCAGTTAACAACGGCTCCGTGAAGTAACAGCTGCTCTATGTGAAATCACACACCTGATAGAATTTACAGCTGATTAGATAACCGGCTTTACTGACGAGATGCGCATTAAAATCGTAGTAAATTTGTGTCATGTGTGACTGCCACCATATGATTTTCGGATAAACTCAATCATGACATGTGTGAGGCCTCACGAAGTTCCGACCTTTAGAATCGCACCGTGTATGGCTGCCTTTAGTGCAATTTAAAGTCATCATGACTTTTTTAAGCACATGGCTGGTCTCCATTCTGGGATGGAACATCTACTTTCACAATCCATTCAATTCCAGATAGATAGAATCAAACCCTGTCCAAGCATGTTCACTTTAAGAAGACTTCTTTGCCTTCTTCTCACGTATGATTTGAGAACTGATGAGCAATGATTAATCTTTTCTTTACTCCATCAAATTGTAGTACCACCTGTCTCATTCAGCCTTGACATCATATCAATATTACATTTCCAGTTCAGGCCTATCTTAATTGATTTCCTAAAAGATTAGCAGATTAAAAACATTGGATTGGAATGAAAATCTGATTGATGGTTGGGGGCCTTTTCTAAGGCACTGCCTTTCTGTCATCAGCCAGCGCTGGCTTCTTTGATAGTGCTTTAGACAGACACCTCGTTCATCAGGGTTGCTCTTTTTGAAGTAGACTTCTGCTGTCTTTTTCCAAAGACATGATAAAAAAAAAAAAAAAAAAAACAAGGTGATAATTGCATTTTGGTGTTGTCTTCATCTAGAAGGTGATAATGAATTAGACAGAAAGAGGTTGGTATTGATTTTCTCTCTTAGCAGGCAATCCTAAAAAGTAAGCTAACTCTAGTCTATTATAGCTGAAGTTGGTTGATCAAGACTTAAGTGAATGTTTTTATGAACATTTCCATTAACCCGATCAGACTTTGGGTTTAGGGCTAGGTTAGGGGCTTGAACAAGTTTAATGTTTACCTCATTCAGGACTATGTTTGTTTGACAGAAATGCTGTTCCAGGACTAACAAAAGATGTTGATCCAGGAACACGTCCAACTTGGCAAATCAAGGTCACACTGTTTATTCTCATTTATATGAAGTTACAGTACCTTCATTTTTGATTTCAGCTTTTTTGAAGGTATGTTTGCTGAGATATAGACTTCTTTAAAGCTTTCCTCTATGCATTGACATACCTTTGAGACCACACATGCTGCAAAGAGATCAACTTTCCTTTTATCTGTTATAGCTCTCGAGTCATTTTTTAAAATTCAGGCCACATTAAAACCAGGCATATATCTTAGGTAACAGTATGCCATGGAGAAGCTGGAATCTATAGCCAAGACACACGCTCTCACATAATAAAGCAAACCCACAACCCCTCGTGAATTCAAAGACACAGCATATTTCAATCCACAGATATACTCTTACACAATGGATAGTGAGAGTTCGGATAATGGCGGTATAGTTTATAGCTGCAATGAAGCAAAGACAAAGAAAATAAAGGGCTCATTGTTTGTGGAAAAGCTGTAAGACCACAATAATTGCATTTTGTTTGGTTAAGGGTAGTTCTTTGGTGTGAGCTGTTATGTTATCATACATTACCAATAAACCCTCATAATTTCTTTGAAGTGGTGCCAAGGTACCAATATGAAATGGTACATACAGATGATTGTATGCAGATACCATTGTATTTATGTGGTACTCCTAGACTGATGAAGAATGCAATGGAAAGACTTCTATTTACTCACTGTTTACATTAATGGCTCAAGATTGGCATTTTGATATTGGTAATGAAGTACTGGTACTTTTGACCTATAATAGTCTTGTTTTTGGCTTGTTGTTTGGCTAATTAAAATGGTATTGTTTTTGACCAGGTATACTGTGTGACACTAATACATGCTCATTAAATGTCTCCATATCCCATTTACACATCTAAAATGCTATTGATTCATTTTATACTATAATGCCTCTCCCATCTGACTTGTGGGCACAAGTTAAGCTCTTTTCAATAATTAATTGCTGGCATTAAAGATGAATGTGATGCTGGCTATATGAGTATCCACTTATCAGTAACTGAGCAGCTGGGCAGCCCTGTGCATTTGACACACACGTCTGAAAAATAAGAACAGAATCCTTGAAAGAACCCCTCAGGACGTTGTTCAACTTCTGCAAATTTGTCTGAACTGAAGTTTAAGTTAAACTTGGTATACTTTGTCTCCATCTGTGGTACAGTTTGTCACCGTTACCTTAAGCAGATCGGTTGTTTAAGGATCTCCTCTTCCATCAAATAAGAGTGTGAAGAAGAGTTTCTTTCTCTTCTCATGCCTCATCAGTTTGGGCAGATGATGGGGCATGACAGCCTAAGAGAATGGGCGAAGCACGAGTCCTTAAGGTCCCCTCCGCCTGCTAATACTCTTTAAACAGAAATAGCCTGTGCTCTTCCCACACTCTGCCTGCAGTGAGTCACCAGCAAAAACACACCAGCGTGACATTGTGTTATCTCTCTTATTGAGAGACCAGCCATTGTTCCCAACATGCACTACTGCTCAAAGTTTTAGGGTCAGTAATTTTTTTTTTTTTAGAAATTAATACCTTCCATAAGCAAGATTTCTGTTTCTAACAAATCCGGCTCTTTTGAGCTGTCTACTCACGAAAGTCAAAGCTGCACGACATATTGGAATGATTCTGAAGGAAGACGTGGAGACTGGAGTAATGACTGTGTTCCTGTGCTTCAGTGGTAGAGCATTGAATTAGCAGCACAAAAGGTTGTGGGTTTGATTCCCAGGGTACACATGTCAGGTAAAAAAATAAATAACATGTGAACCTGAATATACTGTAGGTAGCTTTGGATTATAGTGTCTGCTAAATGGATACATGTAAAATAGACAGTTATTTTAAATTCTAGTACCAATTCACAATATCACAGCATTTGTTGATCAAATAAATGCAGCCTTGGTTAGCATTGGAGAGATTTCTTTCAAAAAAGCATTATACTTAGCCCAAACTTTTAAATGGAAGTGTAGTTGAGTCTTATTATCTCTGTACTGTTGGGCAACTTTCTGGGCTGCATTGTGAAATTCTCAAGTTAATGGCTAATTTGTCGTTTAGCTGAGGCTTTTATCCAAATCAATTTATGGTACCCTTATTGCAGGAACATTCTGTGAGGTTAAGTTTCTTACCCCATGAAGCATTGTAATTTTAAGTTTTCTTCTCAGCCTGGAGGCTTGACAAGATGGAATATAGCTAGCTGCAAATTAAATAGATAAGAACTTCATTCTTTAGGGAAACCTTGTCTTAGGAAGTAGCGATTGTATCTTCTGTTTCTTTAAGCATTTGTGACAGGGTTATTGAAGACTGAAACAGTGGGTCTAGCATGATATATTAAATATGGAAAAATGAAGCGTCAGGGGCAGTATAGAATTTTAGAACTAGAACCAGAACCTGTCAGAGGTTGTTTTACTCTGTGTCCCATCATTTCTAATTTATTGCTGGATTAGAAAACTGTTGGTGGGCCAAGAAAGTGTCCTGTAATGAGCCTTAATGTGGAAACTGTTTTTCCTCTGCTTGTGTTTCTCTTGACTGACAAGTCTGCATCTCTGAATTGCTGGTAAGAAGTTCATTCCAAGGATAGAGTAACATTCATTATTTACGCTGTTAGGCCTTCTTTGAAACCTGAAAAAGGCTTATTGTTACAGGATTATTGTTACATTGTTACCATAAACGTGTTTGTTTTTCTTATCAATGCAGCTATGTAATTTTACTTAAACATAAATCCGAAAAACTGTTGTATTGACCACTTTAATGTTACTTTACATCCTTTTTGAAGTTTAAACACTTCCATATTTATCCATTGTAATTGCATGGCAAACAAGCGACCAGCACATTTTAAATTTTTTCATTTGTTTCATGGAAAAATGAAAGCCATGAGGGTGAGTATGATGACAACTTTAATATTTAGTGTATCTATAGCATCCAAGTGTTCATTATAGAATGCTTTGAACATATATTATATTCGCGTTCATCCTCTCTTATGTAAATGTGAATTTGGTCTCATGAACGCAGCTCAGTGAAAACGCTGCTTGGCTGGTGTGCGATGAACTGGAAACGTATACTCATTTTCACCCTCTATTGGGACACCTGGTGCATGAACTCTGAGGACTCGACTATCATCTTTGTCAAAGCTGGAGGTGAAAATGGGTCTATGCGTACCATACGTGACCTCTCACTTTCAGCCAAGCCATTAGAAGGTGAGAAGGAGATTTCTCATGACAATCACACTAAGAAAGGCTTTGCTCTAGTGGGAAGATGGGATCCTCAGTTCAATAATAGTAAGATGTTTATTCCTAAATGAGATTTTTACATTTTCCTGTGCAAAACTTTCTAGGGTGGTGCTTTGGAATTTGGAGGTGTTTTGAGAGTTTTTAGCTTGTTGTTATGTGATTTTAAAGGGTGTTCTGGGTGGTTTCTAGAGTATTTTGGATCATTAGGTGGCTGCACATCCAACCACAAATTATATTCTTGTCCCTTGAATTTAAAAGTGTCTTTACACATCCAAGTTATGGCTGCTCTGTGCTTACTTAAAATTTAAAGGCAAAGTCATATAAAAGCCAAAACTAAATTATTTCAGCTTTGACCAGTTTCCTCTACTGAATTTTAAAAAAAGAGCTTTCTCAGAAATTCTCGCAATTCGCATTTCAGAGTTGTGAGATATAAACTCACTATTCTGCTATTTCCTCAGAATTGCATGTTATAATCTCACATTTGTCAGTTATAAAGTCAGAGTAGCAATATATAAAGTCAGAATTTCAAGATAAACTCACAATTGTGAGAAATAAAGTCAGAATTGGGAGACATTAACTCGCAATTCAGACTTTTTTTCTTGTAAATGTGAGTTATCTCAGAATTCGGTGACACTTTAGAACAGGGATCCTCAAATTTGGCCAACGAGATCCACTTTCCTGCAGAGTTTAACTCTAACCCTAATCAAACACACCTGAGCATACTAATCAATGTCTCCAGGATCACTAGAAAATCACAGGTAGGTGAGTTTGATCAGGGTTGGAGCTATGTTTTTAATTACATGAACAAACAATTAACAATATATTTATTACTGTATTTATTAATCTTTCTTAATGTTAGTTAATGAAAATACAGTTATTCATTGTTAGTTCATGCTTATTCACAGTGCATTAAACTAATATTAATGAGCACAACTTTTGATTTGATTTTAATAATTCACTAGTAAATGTTGAAATTAACATTAACTACAATAAATAAATGCTGTAGAAGGCCTGTTCTTGCTTAGTTCATGTAGTTAACTATCATTATGGAACGTTATTCTAAAGTATTACCCACAATTCTGACTGAATGTTTTTATCAGAATTGTGAGATACAATCTTGCAATTGCAAGTTATAAAGTCCAGTTTAGAGGAGAAAAAAAGACTGTGTTGATGTTCTCAGAATTGTGACTTTATATCTCATTTCTTAATAACTAAATATTTAATAACACTTATTAACTCCCAAATGCGATTTTATATCACACAATTCTGACTTCATTTCTCAGAATTGGGAGTTTATGTTTTGAAATTCTGACTTCATAACTTCCAATTGCTAGTTTATAGCACACAATTCTGAAAAAAAGTCAGAATTGTGAGGAAAAAAGTAATAATTACCTTTTTTTATTTAGTTTTATAGAGTAGAAACAGACTTCCATACCCACCTCACCCCCTAGTGTCAAAGTATACAGGTTGTGATTGCTGTAAAAATGCATTTATGTCACCTCTGAGCAGCATTAAGCAGTCTGTGTAAAGACACCAGCATTCCACTTCAGAAGTGCTTCTCTGCCAAAAAAAGGGCAAAAACAGCATTACAAAATGAAAAATCACCATTTTGATGCTAAAGAATTGAACTTGAGGATCGAAACCCTTACAGCTCGAACCTAGTGTTTGACCATCTCTGCAAATCCACAGTGTACCTCAGGATGCTTGTTCTGTGCTCTCTCCACCTTAATGTACCTCACCTTTGCCCTCTATTTAATGATGTACTCTTACAGTAATGACAAGGTCAGAGTGGCTGTGTGCTTTTGGTATTTGTGAGAGAAGTTTCAGTGAGCGGTCACGTTGCCAGCTCCCCCCTTCCTCTCGAGTCGGTAATCACGCTTACATCAGAGCTGCAGAATGAAAGGGCTGTATTGTGCTCCACTGAATCCGCTGAATGAGCGTGGAGCAGTGAGGAGAACATGTACTGCAAAGAGATCTGGAAGCTTTTTATCAGTCTGCCCTGGGACACATGAATTTCAGATGACTATATATTTGAACTATAGCAGGCCTTCTTAAGAATGTGTTCACCTCACTTGTGAAAGAGAGAAATTTCTTAATGCCCTTGATCTTGTTGTGCATTTTTTTATTAGTGCATGCTTTTGATAGACGCTGCATGAAATTAGTGCATGCTTTTGATAGATGCTGTGTAACAGATGTTGCATTGGTGGGAAAAATAATAGCAGAATTTACATGATATTTGCAATACATTTTACCTTTGTAATGTGATGTTTATGAAAATGAAACATGATATTCAAAGAGAGAAATGTGCAGAATATGTAAGACTTTGATTTGTGAAAGGTGGTATTTATATTAAATATGATTCTTTGCAAGGGACCACCTTTTTTACAATAAAGCTAAAGTTGGCTTTATATATCCATACATAAATATAAATAATATTTTACATTTAATATCATGTTTTTATACTGTGTCAGGCAAAATAAAAAATATTAAATTTATACAAATATTTTTTATAATCTTTTTTTTATTTTCATTTTTTAGAAGTTTGTCAGTATAATAAAAAAACTGTGATCTCATGCCAGATTTAATACTTTTAAAACCTTACACATTTATTTATTTATTTTTGTTTATTTTGAATGATATGCACCATAGTGTTCACAATAACCAGGAACGTGTTAAGAAGTAAATATGTATATTTTTTATTTCATGTTCTTCTAATATCAGTCTGGTATGTCCAGTCAAAAACCCAAAAGATATAATCAAATCCTGCCCTGTATAACTCCCTATATTATATAATATTCTGCTTCACTCTCAGATGTGTTGTGATTGCTGTCTTCAAGGATCTGGGCTGCAAACACAAAAGTGGCTGGTTCCAAATATGCATTGTCTGGAAAGTGAAGAGCAACTGAGGTCACAAGCTTGATGTAACACCTTTGTACCCACAAGCACATCCCTTCAAGTCCCTTTTGTGTCCTGTGTCTGGTGTACTGGTATACTTTGGAGTACAAAGAAGCTGGCTGTTCACAGAGTGCTGTATCCAAGCATGTTAATAGTTAAGAGGAATAAGTTAAGAGGAAGGAAAAAGTGTGAAAGAAAAAGATGAATAACCAACCGAGAGAACCGCAGCGTTATGAGGATTGTCAAGCAAAATCGCTTCAAGGTTTGAGTGAACTTCACAAGGAATGGACTGAGGCTGGAGTCAAGGCACACAGAAGTGTCAAGGAATTTGCTGAACCACAGACAATGTCAGAGGCATCTTACCTGGGCTAAAGAGAAGAACTGGACTGTTGCCTCATGGTCCAAAGTCCTCTTTTCAGATGAGAGCAAGTTTTGTATTTCATTTGGAAACCAAGGTCCTAGAGTCTGGAGGAAGGGTGGAGAAGCTCATAGCCCAAGTTGCTTGAAGTCCAGTGTTAAGTTTCCACAGTCTGTGATGATTTGGGGTGCAATGTCATCTGCTGATGTTGGTCCATTGTGTTTTTTGAAAACCAAAGTCACTGCACCCGTTTACCAAGAAATCTTGGAGCACTTGCTTCCTTCTGCTGACCAGCTTTTTAAAGATGCTGATTTCATTTTCCAGCAGGATTTGTCACCTGCCCACACTGCCAAAAGCACCAAAAGTTGGTTAAATTATCATGTTGTTGGTGTGCTTGACTGGCCAGCAAACTTACCAGACCTGAACCCCACAGAGAATCTGTGGGCTATTGTCACAAGGAAAATGAGAAACAAGAGACCAAACAATGCAGATGAGCTGTCAAAGAAACCTGGGCTTCCATACCACCTCAGCAGTCCCACAAACTGATCACCTCCATACCACGTTGAATTGAGGCAGTAATTAAAGCAAAAGGAGCCCCTACCAAGTGTTGAGTACATGAACATACTTTCCAAAAGTCCAACAATTCACTAAAATGTTTTTCATTTTTTATTGGTCTTATGAAGTATTCTAATTAGTTGAGATTGGTGTTTTTTTTTAAATGTGAGCCAAAATCATCACAATTAAAAGAACCAAAGACTTAAACTACTTCAGTCTGTGTGCATTGAATTTATACTAGTTACACAATTTGAGTTGAATTACTGAAATAAATGACCTTTTCCACTACATTCTAATTTATCGAGATGCACCTGTATTTTAGGTTGTGCCACTCTGAAACCATACATCGTGTTTTGCAAGTGTGGGTAAAATAGAGTTAAATGCTGACCATATAAAGAGTGATTAAATGGCAAAGCAGTTTGACATCCGTACCGTTGTGCAGCCAGTGACTCTTGGCAGGGCACAAAGCACACCAATCACGGAATATTATTAGCCCAGCATTCCAACAGCACTATATGTGCTTCTTCTACACCCCCCCCCCCCCCCCATCTAGTCATTGCTCTCTCTGCTAAGGCACATCTGCAGTAAATCACAGTGAAAAGCAGTCCTGAATGTCTGCTGCATTGATTTCGCAGGTACAGGAGACCACACTTTCCTGTCATATCAGCTCAGACGTAGTCTGCAAACACAGAAAAAAAGATTACTTTGCTCATTGTGCTGATTTTTCAAATAATACACGTCGGTGATAGAGAGTTGGAACTGTATTAATCTCAGAATCTCACCACATGACCTGAAGGTTTAAAAGAAAAATATGATTCATTTCTACTCTGTGAACTTGAATGGCTCTTAAGTTCATAGATATGCTGTATCTGCACATACATTTTCATGGTCTTGATGTCTTTTTGCACATGATGAGCGAATTTTCCAAGCCTGGGAATTTATGGTTCCACCTAATCTAATAATAACAAGAACACCATCATATAACCTTTCAGGCTTGTTTAAGGGATAAAACACCAGGAATGCATGCAAAACAAATGTGGTGGTCTGCAGCCTTCATGTGGAGCCTGAAAATATCCCACTATGGCCGGTATGCTTGTTCTTTCATGCCAAGGTAGAAAAGACACCCTTTTCTCATTAGCTTTTTGTTTATATAGCAAGTTCAGTCACTGTGATGTACAGTGCACATGTGCTCTGGCTTCACATTTGGCTTTTAGCCAAAAATTGCACTGTAATGAGTGTACGGGAATAGATCAGTGAGTCGTTGTACATTGTTGGCCGGTTATACCTTATCACAAGCCCCTCTGGTTTGATTTAGAAGGAGTCTGTGCTCTAATCACCATAAAGAGAGTATGTATAAGAACAGCAAAACAATTCCTTAGGTGGGCCTATGTTGTATGTTATTGTACGGGGGATCCCTGAGGTCATTTTAACAATTAAAGATGGTGGAAGCATAATTGACTTGCATTATAGACTGATAGTAGTAATGTGAATCTAACAGAAAAAAAATATAATTAGCCTACACAGTGTTACTATTTTTAAAGGCTGCGATTTTATGAAAAATATATAAATGCGATCCATTTCTGAGAGAAGTGCAGCACTGTTTATTTACACGCAAGCAGCTCATGTTGTGGTGATTATTTTTCTTTTACATTGCAATTACAGTTGCAATATTTCTTAGTTTAATATTTTTTTTAATAATAATTGTTATTACTATACATATACAATATAATACAATAATATAATAATTATAACTATTTATTTTAATAATTAATAAATATATATAAAAAAATAGTAGTAGAAAAATTATTTCAATTACAAATTTCCCTTAAACTGTGCAATCCTAGCAGGTGTGTAGTATAAATGTCAAGTTCTGTCATGAAACTCTAGATGGCGCAGGTATTTCTGAAACCCTCCACCTTCCCCAGCTCCACCTGTATAGATCTGCTATGGGTCATTATATATGCTATTTGTGCAGCAGCAGTATGTCTTAAATACTCACAGCACTGTATGTGCATATGTATTGACTGTAGCAGGTTCCTGTACTTGATTTGCAGCAGCAGACACAATAATCTACAACAACAGCAATAACCAACAGCAGCAGTGCTGCTTGCATTGAGTCAATGCATTGAGTCTGGGTATGTTCCCAAAGCGTTTATCACTTTATGCCTGCTTTATACTGTAAGATGTGCTCATCCAGTCCAGTTTCAGTCACATTAAATAAGTCAAGTGCCAATGTGTCAGTTTCCTATTCAGACCTGACACTTGCTACCTGCTTTACTCTCAGGTCTTAATTATCTCTGTTTCTTTCTCATTTTAACCAGAGAACCCAAGGAGTTATGATGAAATTTCCAAAAACATGATTATGTATCAGTGCTGGTTTTTGCACAATAATAGTGTTGTTGGTAGAAATGGAAAACTTGATAATTAACCTGAAGGATTTAATGGTGTAGATTTGAATTGAATTGTATATTAGAAATTATTCAGTAGTCTTTTAACTTTGAGACCATCTTTGGGATGCTTCAAGAAGATGATGGATGATTAAATTAAATTAATGCATTTAGCAGACGCTTTTATTCAAAGCGACTTACAATGCATTCAGGCTATCAAGTTTTACATATCATGTGTTCCCGGAGAATCGAACCCACAACCTCGCGCTTTGCTTGTTTGTTAGCACAGTGCTCTACCAGTTGAGCTACAGGAACACTATATGATGATAATTACTTAATTCCTCATACAATGTCAGACAAATGTTTTTATATTGTCATGATGTGTTTTTGGTAAAAATATCTCTTTGTACTTGATTAAAGAGTCACATAGATGCTTTCAGAGAACACCAACTTATGTGATCATTTTCTTAATTTTTTTAAATCATCCTTTTTTTTTACCACTTTCATCTTTTATCTTCTTTCTGTCCTTTATCCCAGCATGAGACTGAAAAAGTGTGTGATGGAGCTTTTATTCTCCACAGGTACAGCTCTTGAAATTAAAACGATCTCTTTCATCTTTCACTCTGATAGACTGTGATAAAAGTGGAATGCATTTAGGTTTTTTTTTCCCGGGAAATGCTTTTTTGGCTGCAGAATTGCTTAATTTGTGTCAAAGTGCAATAACATTGTGGCATGTCATGCCATTGCGATATCTTATTTCAGTCGGTTATTCAAACAGTATTCATCACCATTCATATTTTAGTGCTGTTAGAATGACAGACACAAACAGGCATGCAAGACTAAACCAGTAAAACATTTGATTTCTTTAAACATTTTTATAAAAAATCGCTATTATTGAATGTTGAATGCACTTTGTGTTTGTTTTATTGTCAAAACTGCAAAAAGTAATTTAATATAAAGCTTGTTGAGCCCACAATCCATCTGCCACTGTTTGGCATATACCTACAATTTATGTTTTGCAGTGAATTATCAGGGCTGTTTTTTATTCAGGATTTAGTCATCTTGCTGTACTTATCAACGCGAATGCTTTTCAAAGTAACAAAATCTTGTTTTGCTCGAGATGTCTTTCCAGAGTGATATGTTCTATCAGGGTGATAAGATGCATATGGAACATTAGCTAGCGAACATCCAGCAGAAAATGGAAATGAAATGTGATCGATGTATAGGGTGCTTGAGAACAGCTGTCATATGCATCTGATGTCAAAATAAATACATTCTGATTGTCCTTCATGTCTCCTTTCATAATGGTGCTGCTTTTTTGTCTCCACAGTAATAGTTTATGGAAATAGGGTTCTCAATGCCATTATCTAGAAAGCAATGTGGATGATGGCTGATGTAATGGGGCTCAAGGTCTGAGTCCAAAAATATGTATTTTGAAATCTGAAATTTGTGGCATTTTAAGCCTGTATTGGACAGTTGAGTTGGGCAGCGAATGGAAAGGGAACAGGATCAGGAAAGATCTTTTTTTTTTTAATTTATTGTAACATTATGATATAAAATGAATAAGAAAAATGTAATTTTTTAACCAATAGTCTTAAAAGTCTAGTGTATGTATAAAGATTATATAAAGTATCAATAAACTGGACATTTTTAAATCCATGCTCAAGTTCAGACTTTTAATTGACTATGTTGGAATGGTTATTAGCTAGTGTAGATAATATCAACCGATTAGTTAGCCTGGCAAATAGCCTATATTGTTCTTTTATTAAAGCCCAGACATAAAAAAGATGGTCATATTGCTATTTTTTTGTGAGCACTCACTCTTACAAATCAATATAAAGCCTATTTTTGAAACATCTCTTTACTTTTCCGTCTCTTTCAAACCAAATCTAACAGGAACCAAGGGAGATTCATGCAGGCATTTCCAGCTTTTGTTCAATAGCTTGATCTGTAGTCAAATACTGGCCCTTAGAGAAATATATTTCTTTGTTGGAGCAATCGAGAGACATGCCTTTTGATGATGTATTTATTGTTGAAACAGACCACACTGCACATAATGATAAAATGTATTCTAGCATTATTTCAGCTGGCTCGACGTTGTTGTAAGGTAAAAATCACACTGAATTGATTCACAGCCTTCCTGTTTTGGATTTGTTTGGCACATTGTGCAATTTATAAGCACGCATTGAATAAGGCAGTTGACAGAAGACTTCGCTTTATTTGAACAAACCAAAAGTCATACAGTGTTTGTTCAGCAAACTCGTTCAAGCTTAGAAAAGTATTTCAACAAGCATGTTTTGAGCTTCATCTTTTGAACAAGATAAAAATAGCCCTCTGGGCTTTGACACTGCCAGCAGCGTTTAGACAGAAGCGATTGCTGTGTTGAATCGATGTGTTTTTTTATGCAGTCTCTTTTTTTGTTGACATAGCCAGAGTGAGCCATGTGCTAATCCAGCAACAGGAAGTTATGAGTGCCACCACCCTCTCCCTCGGACACATAAAAATACACACGGTGCTTTCTCACTTCCACCCAGCCTGTCCTTCTCACTCAGAGACACGTGTGCCAATGCTTTAAACAGTTTGTGTGTATAGATCTTAAGACCTTTCTCATGTTTCCGTGGTCCGACGTCAATGAGTAAGACTGGAGCCGCTCTTGGGTCAGTGTCTCTCTCTGGAGCAATGCCACTGGTGAAGGACATGTGAGTGTCACCACAACATTACCTTTACTGAGGCCATGCTGGATTCACACACACATTCACACACTGCTTTAAACACTGCCTCACTCATTAACTCACACTACAGTTGCCTGCCAACATTTCCATCAGCAGAATTAAGGGTATGACCAAATATGTAGGCGGTATGAGGGATTTTATATTGTGATATATATGCTGTATAGTTCGAAAGTGTTTTTTTTTTAAATAAATTAATATTTTTATTCAGCAAGGATGCATTAAATTGATCAAAAGTAACAGTAAATGCATTTAATAAAAAAACAAATGTTGTTCTTTTGTACTTTTCTTAATCAAAGAATCCCGAAAAACAGTGTCTTTAAGATTGATAATAATAAGAAATGGTTCTTGAGCAGCAAATCATCATATTAGAATGATTTCAGAAGGATCATGTGACACTAATGACTGCAAATGATGCTGAAAATGTAGCTTTGCCATCACATAAGATACATTTAAAACTAGAATAAAATTAACATTTTCTTAAACATTATAGATTTTATTGTTATTTTTGATCAAATAAATGCAGCAAAACATTTAAAAAATGTAACGACCACGAATGATTAAATAGTGTATGCAATTATAAAAACATTTTTTTTACACAACTAATATACCATGATATTAACAGTACAGCAGTATCTTTTTCTCCTTTTTTTCCCATTGCACAACATATACCATCATACTGCCTGAGCCGAAGATTGTGAGATAAGCATCTTGAACTCTGAATAAACATTATACGTTGTGCTTTTCCAGAACTGTTGACGTAATGTCAGCATTGAACCATTCAACCCTTCATTGTTCACTGCCCCCTCACACCCTTATCCTCCTACTGGATTTTTTTCCCTCCTCGGGGAATGTTTCATTTTTCTCCATCTATGACTCATGGATGACCCTCGTTTTGTTGGCAGGACGGCTCATAGCCGTCTAATATTGGTCGGAGGAGCGGTGAGGCAGGGACAGGGCCCTTTATCTCTCACCCGAGAGTCTGATTACAGCCATCTTCAGGGAGATGTGTCAGACACAGAGCGAGTGCTGGACCACAGGATGACGTAGAAACACCTCCCCCTCCATTTATCACTCTCTCCTTCTGTATGTGGGTGTCAACATAAGACTGCATGGGAATGATTCAAAGAACTCCCCCCGAATGACATATTATAACAGTCTCCACAGTTTTTACATGTGTACTATTTTATTACTTTCCCTGAAGTCCATATGTTGTCAATATTTCTTGTCGCAAGTTAGTTTTCATGAACATTTATTTATCTTTGACCATAAGAATTAAACAGGCTGTTTTTGCATCTCTAAGACTTAAACATTTCTTGAAAGCCTTGCCAAAGTACTGAGAAAGTTCTCTTGTAGCTGGGAAATGGCCCCTTTAAGTGAATTCAGAAAAGATAGATGGATGATGGCAAATGTCAAACCCCAGATAGCTCACTCGTGAGGAATGTAAATATGAAGCGTACGAGATTCATTCATCATTCACTATCCATGCTGAAATGTACAGAGCAGGAAAAATCAGTCGCTGATTATGTGCAATTCTAAGTAAAAATTTGAAATATTAGGAAGGACATTATTTGCATACTTCTTCTAAATGGATTCTTATCAGTGAATGTTTTTTTTTTTACTTGTCGTATTGTTGTTGACTGGTTGGCAGTAGCACATGTAGGCTCCTGTTTGCTCCATTCAGCCTGTTTTAGTGCATTATTCTCAGGCACTTGTGTTGATGCTCCCTGCTGCTGTACTCCAATTAAACGTTTCCTTTAGCAGGCCACCTGCCATTACCCATCAGCAGGAGGTGAGGGATCTCAGCTCTTGAGAGCGGAAATTGTGAAGGGCTCAGAGTAAATGATTGATGAAGTCAATCCTGACACAGACAGAAGATTGTATCTGAAAGTGTGAGAGCAAGTGACATTAAACATATGTTGATGAAGAGGATACTCACTTTATACTCTTCATTCTCCATTTTACAGGCGTTTTACACCACCATTGAAAAATTGGGGGTCAGCAAATCGTTTTTCTTAAGACATTTTTCAGCAAGAACTCTAGCTTTTAAAATATGTTAAAATAGAAAACAGTTATTTTAAATTGTATTAATATATTTCACAGGATTTTTGATCAAACAAATTAAGCTTTGGTGAGCATTAGAGACTTCTTTCAAAGATTCAATGGAAAAACTTCTTATTTTCTTTTGTCTTGAAATATGTACCATTTATTAAACATTATTTTGCTAAACATTGCTTCCTTTGTCTCTTTCCAGATTACCACACTAATCAATCACAAAGACAAGCTCAAGAAGACGGAGAAGACCTTACGGGCCGTCCAGAGAGTGGGGCAGGCGGTCAGTGTTGCAGTTGGCCGCTTCGTGGCCGTTGGTGAAGCCATAGCAGCAGAGAATGAAGACTTGAAGGACGAGATGGGACTGGCTTGCTTTGAGGCCCGGAGAGCAGGTTAGTCTGACACTACTCTACTGGAAGAGCTATGTCACATAAGCAGTTTTAATGGGTAGAGTTACCAGGCAACGAGGAACAGGAAATGGACTGCTGGGTTAAACATTGTGGAACTTGTCAACAAGCTCAGGAACTGCCTGGCAGGGTTGTACACCATGCAAAATTGATTCGAAATTCCTTTCAAATTGAATTGAATTGATGTCGCATACAGGAATTGCATTTCAAATTGGATTTAAGGAAGTATAAATAAAATGGAATGAAATTCAGAGACATATAACAGGATATAATACATTTTCTAATGATTCTTAAATGTTTTATTTATAACAATAAACATGATATCATACAGTACATACAACATATATTATTGAAATGCAGCATACAAAAAAAGAGTATTTAATTTTATTTACACTTATGTCAAAAAGACATGTTCAGCCGCCATTACTTAAACCGTCACATGATCCTTCAGAAAAGTTTAAAAAAAGTTGCAATTTAATATTTTTGTGGAAACTGATAGTTTTTTGTTTTCATTGAAATCTTTTGTAACATAAATGTCTTTGCTAATACTTTTGATCAATTTAATGCATCCTTGCTGAATAAATTAACAGGTATTAACAAATTTACTGACTTCAGACATTTGTACAGTAGTGTATAATACATTTGAAATCCTCAAAATGACATGAAAGAAGCCTATGAGCAAGCTTAACCTTAAAGTAATATTTATGTTTCATATAAAAACTGTGTTGGAATAATTAAATTCCAGTCTATTGAAATCGGTTTGTCATTATGTGGAATGTAGCCAGTTGAAAAATCAACTGCCAAATGGCATAAAAAGTTAGTCTATCAAGTTTTATTATAAACTGACATTAATATACATGGTTTAAATGAATATGCACAGTGTAATATATTTTAAGCATACAGTCTGATTAAAATGGGGGTTTCACATCCATACTGTATGGATGCAGCTGTTTTGAGATGCATGGAACCAAGAGCAGCTTTTTTCTTTTGTACGATGCCTGAATCTGTTGAGGTTTGTGAAAGGAAGAGTGCTGCAGTTTCTCTTCTATTAAACTCTTGATGTCCCATCTGTCTCTGAAGAGTTTGCCTAAAAATACCCCACAAATGTGCGTTTGCATATCTCTCATTTGTGATGAAGTGTTACCGTGCTTGCTCTTAGAATAACCAACAGGCGCACTAAGAGATTTGATCTGTTCTGACGGTTTAAAGAGGTTTACAAATGCAAGCAGCTGCAGTTATGAAATAAATACATTTGATATGAGTTGACATCTGTGAGGCTTTGTATAAAAACGAGATGATTCTGAGAATTACTTTTTTCTGCATTAACTTATTTAATAGACTAGTCCTCTGGGAATTAATGCACTTTAAAAATGCTTTTTTTTTTTTGACGAGAAAATATTATTTCAGTCTTTCTATTGCAAAATTACATTTCTAATTTAATGTTACTTGCCATTTCTGAAATGTCTGAGTGAAAACTGTCTTGTGTAGAGATCTGAATATGTATTTTATTTGATTTTTGATACATTTCTTTGAAATAAATGCCACTTAGTCTGATATTTTATCATGTAATGTCATGAATAAATACACTTTAAAGTGTGGCTTAGAGTCCAAAATGGGCCTACAAACAAGTGCTGTGTCAATCAAATGCGACTATCTCAAAGACTCAATGTGTGTTGTGGTTTACATTTGTCCCTCCAGCCTGAAATAATAGGAGCTCTGTTCTGTATCTATAAATACAGATAGTTGGTGGTCTCTCCCACCTCCCTTCCCATACCTCCCAGGGCAACAACACCGGAATTAGACTGGCTTCAAGTTAGTTATCAGACTCCCCACAGTTTCCAAACACTCACCCACTCATTTAATCCTCCTGATTATTACACAGGCCGCCCATGTGTGACGGGCAAAAGTTTAGACCAAAACACATTTAGGCAGGTGGGGAAAAAGTCATGTAGACTCGTCTTGGGAGAATAAGTCAGATGTTATAAAGTGGTGAAAGCTTTTTGTTTATAGAATAACTATATATAACTAAACTATTCCCAATAACTAAACTAGTTCAACTGAGGTACAAGAGCACAAGGAGATGTAAGAGGGCTTTCATTGAGTAGAGGATGCCCTGATTTAAGAAATGACCTGTGACTTTGTGTGTAACCACAGATGTGACGCATTGGCCTGCACGTATTTTAAATCCAGGAGTTTTTGGAATGATGTGGAGATTGCATTGCTGTGATTGATCTTCTCAGTGGCTGGAAAGATGGAGGAGGATATGTTTTGAGTAGAAGGCTGTGTGGTTTTAAAGTGCACTGCATACGATTCATTGTGGTTGTTTCTTCAACTATGGGCCCTTTTTGATCTGTGTGTTTTTACAAATAATACAAAATATCATTACATATAAATCTTTTGTTTTTTAGCCATTTCCAGCAGTTGTTTCTTTCATTTGTTCATCTGAAGGCCATTTTTTTAATAAAACCGCCGACTCCTTTGTCTTATCACAACTAGCATTATGTATTCTAGTTTTATACAATTAAATCCAATTTTCTTACTTTTGCACAATTGAAAAAAAAAAATTACAGCTTGATTGGAATTTGGAAAAAAAAGGAAAACTTCATTAGAATTGACGCACAATAAAAAAGGTTTATTTTCATCTGCCAAATGATATTAACATTGCTTTGATAATGTTGTCCCCTTAGCAATAATCAAACTTCAGTAGTTTTTATTAGTTTAGCAAAATAAATTGGTTTCTTTCATTGAATTAACTAAATTGAGTAAATTCTTTTATTTATTTTTATAATTAATTATCATAAAATAAATATTAAAATGTGTATTTCACCCTTTAAATGATTATAGTTTTAAAAATATATTTTTTTCTGATGGATTTTTAAGACTGAACATCTGGGTTGGAAACAAGGTGATAAATCTATCCATAGAAGACATTTGAAAAGCAAAAAAAAATAAATTTGAATGTGTTCTTTAATATAACAAAAAAAAGTAAAAAAAAAAAAAAAAAAAAAATCTGTAGTTGAAACAAAGTTGAACATTTTCTTAACCTGAAGTTTGGGAACTCCGGTTACAGTTTTGCTGAGAATGCATTATTTTCTCTTTGTCTTGCTTCTCAGGGACCTCTTGGCCTTATACAGACAGCTGCTTTTGAGCAACGATTTGATACTAGTACTTTAAATTAATGAAGTGCATTTAAAAGCAGCAGTTGCACGCTGAGATGATGCCTTTAAAGGGCATCTTTGCAGAGATCTCAATGTTTCACTCTCTATGCAAGCCCATTGCCTGAGGCCGTGTCTCTTTAAAGTAGGAAACTCTCTGAAAAGAGTTGGCTGAAAATGCCAGCCGCTAAGGACAGCACCACGTCTCTGGTGCCACTCAAGGGATCCGGCTATAAGCTTCCACAAAGACGCAGCTTCAAAGCTCAGGAAAGACACAGAGGCAGCAAACGATCCCCTCCAGAAACAAGAATGTTTCAGTATGGCTGCTGCTAAACAAGAGACGAAAACCAACAAAGCAGGAAATGTGGGCATTGTGCCCAGTCAGATGACTATGGATAGGTATGCACAAAGTAATTTGGCCCACAATGCAGCGTTCTGCACAAGGCTCCTTGATTGTCAAAACCACTTTGAGATTTAACAAAGAAAAGCTGTCTGATGCAATCAGGACGCTGTCTTCAGATGGACAAATGTGTCATTCTTCCTTCAGAAATTACTGTCTAAAATGTCTGTTTGTATTTCTCAGCCTCCTTTGAATGTGTCAGACTTTCCGTCTCTTAGAATAACACTGCTTTATTGAGGCACGAGGCAGGGAACTGCTCTCATCAAGCGTCCTTTCAACACGTTCCAACTGGGACATGACACGCCAGCTCTGCCACCCTGCCCAAAAATAAGCCAGCATATAGTATTTGTGTCTAGACAGGGTTGTGTGCTAGTGGACACCCACTGAGGAAAGTGAGATGTTATTGATTTTTTTAAAAAGTGACCACCCGGAGTGATGGATTGCTTGGTAAATAATCAAATGGTGTGTGACTTAATGTCTTAATGAGTTCTTCTGAGGTTGAAAGAACTTACTGAAATGGCATATTTTTGTTTCAAAACAGTGGCTGTTTTATGAATGCCTGTTGGTTTATCTAAGTGTTTGTTTTTCATGACCTGAAATGTTTCTCACAGAGCAGTTTCAGTGCTAGTGACGATTTATATAGAGTTGCCTCAGTGACATTCATAAATTTTAAAGTGTCCCAAACATTTTTTCGTGGCCTATTCTAGCTATATTTTGGGGATGGAAAAATTTTGACCCAAGAAGTTGCCTAAATCTGACAGAACCTGATGTTTTGGATTCTATCAAAAGGACAAAAATGCTTCAGATGTTTTTTTTCTTTTTTTATTCTAAAACATTAATCATTTTTATGGTTTGGGTTAGTATAGTATTTATAACTTTGAACTTTCTATTCATCAAAGAATCATAAAAATAAGTCTTCAACATTGATAATAATTCTTGAGTAGCAAATCAGCATATTAGAATGATTTAGAGATTTTGAAGGATCATGTGATGATGACTGATGAAGACTGGAGTAATGACTGCTGAGAATTCAACTTATCCATCACAGGAATAAATTACATTTTAAAGTATATTAAAAAGGAAAACAGTTCTTTGAAATAGTAATAATATTGCAGAATATTGCTGTCAAATGTTTTTGACCAAACAAATTCAAAGATTCCAAAGCCATAAAAATTTCTTACCAACCCCATTTGAACAGTTGTGTTTGTTTTATATATATATATATATATATATATATATATATATATATATATGGTTCTTTCATAAGGAAAACTTCCTGTCATTGCAGTGTTATGTGGTTGCTAAAGCATTTAGAGGCTTTCCAAGTGTTTTTTTTATTTTTTAGTTACTTACTAGACCTGTGTGGTTTTCTTATTTGCTCCACACTCAATTTTCTATAATGTAATAGAGAACATATAATATTTTTTAGTTTTGGTTCTTTTAAAGATTTTATCTTAAATCCCAAGTCTGATCATTTAGAGATGTAATAGCACACCTCTTCTCAACAATTCACATGATTTGCGGCATCATTCAGTCCATAATGGGACAAGTTACATGCTGAAGTGTAATTAGCGGTTTGAACACTTTAGCAACAATATCTCGTTATTGCATCTAAACTTTGTGTGTGTGTGTGTGTGTGTGCACTTTTCTTTCATTCTGCTGTTTTTCCTCTGCAGGCACTGCCATAGCTCAGCTGACGGATGTGTCCGGTCTGCAGCAGTGTGAGGGTGATGGGCGCAGCACGGTGTTTAGTGACAGGACCGGCATGGTGAAAGCCGCTCGCATGCTGCTGTCCTCTGTTACCAAAGTCCTGGTGCTTGCAGACTGCATCGTTATCAAACAGATCATAAGCTCTCGCAACAAAGTACGTATTGTCAGCTGGGTCCAAGTACTTACAAGCACTCAGAATGGCACTCATCTTTTCCTGTCAAGTACAAGAGTACACAGCCACACACACCGGCTAGTGGTTGCTCTCAGATGCTATCCCTGCATGGCCACATATTTAGAGTCCTTCTGCTTTGGAGATAATTGAAGAGACATGGCACAGGATAAAGTAGGAGGCCTGTCTTAACATCCATGTCGGTGAGACGAGGAAGTGAACCGTGTCTGTGTGTGTGCGCCTGTAGGTGCTCTCAGGTCTGGAGCTAATCATGTCCAGTTAGTGATGTTTGGATGGCCAGGCAGCAGAACAGCTCTCCATTAGAGAGAAACACAATTGAATTTGTCCCTGACCGTTCCTGATAACGCCCACTCCTAGCTAGCTAACCTCAAATAGAGGCTTCCCTTATCAATGTTCTCTAATGCGAGAGTCTCCGACTGCTTCCGCTGAGCCTGCTCGTACATATAAGAGTTTTCTTTTTTAAACTTAAACATGGTATGGGGTTTAAGAATTTAAGAGTATTTTTCTTGTTTAAGAAACTTTGCCTTGTTAAAACTATTATGTTCTGGAATGGTTGCAACTATCGTAGCTATTGTAATACTTAAAAGTATGTCTGCATGTTGCAATTGTCAAAAAAATAAAAAGTTTAATTTATTTTTATAATAAAAATATTCATTATCAGAAAATGTAATCATAATAATCAAATTTTAAAACTGCACATTTTATCATTTTAAAATAAAAAAAGAATTATTTAAGAATTAAAAATCAAATAAAGAGCATTTTATTTTGTTTTTGAGCTAGGTGTGACATGTTCTCATTTCAGAAAATAAAGAAATGCGACTGAAATTGGGGACTTTTTTTTATTTATCTATTGATCATATAGCCACGAGAAAGTAAAATCACAGTAAATCTGATTGTAATATCTCAATTGTTTTCTATACACTGAGACTACTTTATTAAGCCTCTTGCTTCTCAGATCCCTAGTAATGGAAAGACGTCTCAACAGCTTCACACACTTTGTTCAGATTTTCCACAGAGCCGCTATGCTCTTACTGTAAATCAGCAGTTGTCTCAGTTGAGTCTATTTTTATTTCTTAGGACAGACATGTGAGAGATATCTCATTTCTAAATAAAACACATTATGAAAGTAACCTTTATGCAGTACATATTCCCCCCCTCAGGGCTGTAGCTGAGAAAGATGTGGGTTTTATGTATGTGTGCAGGTGCTGGTTACCCTGGAGCAGCTGGAGAGAGTCAGCACTTTTCAGGAATTTGTCCAAATCTTCAGCCAATTTGGGAACGAGATGGTAGAGTTCGCCCATCTCACAGGAGACAGACAGAATGTAAGTGACTTCACACACACACACACACACCTGCTCACCCTCCAATCTTCCCTCACTTCACTTTACAGATAATCAAACTCTGATAAGGACACTTCCTATGTCAGATGTGTATAGCCGGTGTAGATGTACACATCGGATGAGGGGAGAAGGAGAAGATAATGGAGGGATTTTAGTTATAAGAACTGAACTGTGCTGCACACGGCAATTTCAATCAGCAGCTCTGAAACCCCACTGATAAAAACCTTTGGGGTAAGATACACTCGAACGCAGTGCAGAACAGACGGATGGTGCTTATTAACAGGAATTCACAATTTTAAGGCTCATATCAGCATGTGTTTGCAATGCAAAAACATATGGAAGATAAGGAAATTGTACTGTGTTGATACATTTTTTTCATTATCAATGCTTTGTTGAAAAAAAAAAAAAACATATCATACCTGCATATGGTCAAGCGGGTTTCGCTGATGTGGGGAGATTAGATATGGATTTGTCAAAAGCTGATGCTGATGTTGATATGGAAGAAGAGCTTTCAAACTGGGGTCAGCATGAGGCTGCTAATGGATCTCCTGAAAATGTGCCTGAAAAAGAAAGGTTTTATTGTTTTAGGGGGTAATTCAGAAAGAATCATTGGGGGATAAAACGGTGTCAAATGCAAGATGCTGCAAAATATGCAATGGTCAAAAACTGCATGTTTGTGAAGAAAAGCAGTGGGATGGATAAAATGCATTCTTTGAGAAAAACCACTTATTCTGTTTTTTGAAGACTGGAAATCTTCATTAATTGCTTTATTCATTTTAAAGAACTACATTTTAATTTAATTGCATGGACAGTTATATATTTTAAGTATTAAATTAAAAAAACAAATCCTGTTGTTTAATGGATTTCTTTTTTTAGAAATGTTTAGAGGTGTTCATTTCTTCTTCAAGGCAATGTAGTTTATGCTTGTATACTTTAACCTGTTAAATGTCACCGGACGGCTACGTTGACTATACTATATTACAATCAAATCTAATCTAATCTTGACAAACTATATATCGTTGGAAAGGTCTAAGACTCCCAAATATATATTTTACCAATATTTTTTGTTAAAAATTATGTAGGAAAAGTAATAGATGAATTTATGACAAGAGTGCACCCTCAGAAATCTACATTACAAAAGGAGCTTTTACCTTTGTTTAAAAAAAAAGACTTCCTCGTTGCCTTTTTCCCTATCACTTTTTAGAAATCATCAGAAGTTATATATCACTTGAAAACATAAAATCTCAAAATTCATCCTTCAAAACCCATTTTAAAATCAGACGTTGCATTACCATGTAAATGGTACATCAAAATCATGTTACAAAATGTTTTCAGTCATGAATTATAAAAATTTAGGTTTGTATCATGCACATTCATGTCTATCTTCAAAAACGTGAGTGACAGTTAACAGGTTAAGTACATTTTAATTGAATGTAAAATATTTCTCTTCAGATTTATATGCCACAATACGCTCGGTAGAAGGTAGATGCAGTCGATTTAATACAACAAATATTTTTCAGATAATATTTTTGTAAATAGTATACTTTATACTTTAGTGAAATGACAAAATAAATAATTAACAATATAAAGGCCAAACAACGTATTGTCTTTATATTACACTTACTATTTTTCTATATTTTACTATAATTTTACTATATTTGAAAAAGTCAGTCTCTTGCAAGGTTATCTCAATTTTTGGAGGGTCCTTGGTATCAGAAATGTAGAAAATCCCTGATTTTTACAGTAGAGTGGGTTATGGCCAGTGTAGTACTGATTTACATTGGGATCAATAAGCGAGCTAACACTATGGCTTTCATTGTGGCCTTCACCATTGCTAGTTCACCACATGAAACCATTTATTAAACCAGCCCCATCAGAAACTGGTTTCAACTGATTTTCTTGCAGTGCATGGCCAGTCCTCCTCCCAAAGCCTCCTCCGGAGTCCCACCATGATTAGGAAAGTAGTAATATGAATGACGCCGAGAACTGATAGGAAAGGCTGTCTCATTTCAAAAATGGAGCTTCTGTGTGTTTGATAATGTTTCACAAACACATCACGTTCCTATCTCTGCAGAGCTTTCCTGCAAATCTGCGGCCTCCATCTTTTCAGTTTTATTCAGAAGAACATAATAACAGATAATCACTTCTCCTTTTGTGAGCCATGGCACCCAGCCGGGGTGAGACAGATCAGGTTCCTCTCATTCTCTCCATCATGCACACACACAGTCTGTCAGTCACAAATCCCTAATGCCTCACGGCGCGTCGAGTGAGCGCAGCTCTATTGAGTTATATTCCAGCTCGCTCCGTGTCGGTGGAAGGCATTATGTCAGTGCTATCTCTTCTAAGGACCAAATTTACCCTTCATTCTTAGCAAGACCTTGAAAAATGAACACTTAGAATAGATGAATTCAGTCCTGTAGATCTCCTGACATCCTGCGTCAGATGGTTAAGATTCAAGTCAAGTGCACTTGATATGTTTGAAACATTAGTTTTATTACGATTCGGTCTGATGCGTTTCATAAGCACTTTGTGGAAATCTTATCTGAGCTAAACTGATAACACGGTGTGATTCCAGCCTTGTCAGTTGCAAGCGAACGTTGAGGTTAAACCCAAGCTGAGATTTCAGAACACTTGAAAGCACTCGAGGACTTGCGTGTTTTCTCATATTTGTCTTGTTGATTCTTGTTTTTTTCTCAGGATCTGAAGGATGAAAAGAAACGAGCTCGGATGGCCGCCGCACGTGCTGTGCTGGAGAAATGCACCATGATGCTCCTCACAGCCTCTAAGGTAGGATTGTGGAAGAGAGTACCATCTGCTGTCTAAAACATGTTCATTTCAACGCATGTTTTTGTGCCTAAAAACTGAATGTTTTTGACAGGCGTTTTTAAGATGCATATTTAGGAATAAGTTATACTTTACATATCTATTAATATATATATATATATATATATATATATATATATATATATATATATATATATATATATATATATATATATATATATATATATATATATATATATATATATATATATATATATATATATATACTTTACTACTGTTTAGAAGTATGGGGTCTGTAAGATTTTGTTTTTAGAAACGAATAGTTTTATTGAGCAAAGATGGATTAATTAGATCAAGAGTGACAGTAAAGATATTTATAATGTTACAAAATATTTCAAATAAATTAGAAATAAAATAATCTTAAAATTATTTACGCATATTACGCAGCACGTTTTCAACATTGATAATACATGTTTCTTGAAAAGTAAAATATTAATTATATATTGAAATATTACTTAAGGACTTTTCCTGCATGCATACATGTAAAAAAAACTTGTACAGAGTTATTATTGAATGAGAGTGATTATGTATGTTCACTTGAATTGCACTCTATTTTAATAATAATATTTTATAAACAGATTTATCTGAGAGTCCAAGAGCTGTCAAATATTAGGTCTTACTGCTTTTTACATGTGCCATGGTTTTTACTACGGTAATATCATCATTTTTAGAACCCTCCATGTTATACATCCCTTGGAGTATGGGATGCTATATAGTTTTCACACAGAACCATTGTTGTCTATTGGCTGTTAAAGTACCACGATATTATCATCTGATACCACAAATAATACTTTTTCATAAAGGGCTTTTCCAAAATTGAGCTTGTACATTTCTCTAAAAAGGGTGTTTTCCTTTCCTCATTCTAAAAAATGTAATAACATTCTGTTTACATGTCAAATTTTGCAGCCACATTTTTGTTGTTCCTCTGCATTTTGAAGATAATTTGTGTTCCCCTTTGCCTCTCAGACTTGTCTGCGACATCCAGACTGCGAGTCGGCACGGATCAACAAAGAAGCAGTCTTCCAGCGTATGCGTCTCGCCCTGGAGCAAGTCATCGAGATTGTGACTGACACGAGGAGCGGTGGGGAAGCCAAAGCACTTCCTGTCAGCATCTACGCTGGGATTAAAGACTTTAAGGTGCAGGTGTAGGCCAAGGGCTCTTCGATGGATAAAGTTTCTCTTTTAAAAAAAAGTTTTGTTCAACCAGTCAAAAATAATTTATGCTACAGTTCAAAGGTTTCAGGTTCTCTTTTTTTTATGAAAGAAAAAAAAGGAATTTATACTTTTTTAGCACAGGCACATTAAATCGATATACTGTAAGAGTAAATACATGTTTAATTTTACAAAAGATTTCAATTTCAAATAAATACTGTTCTTTTTAACTTTCTGTTCATCAAAGAATCCTAAAAAAATATTTATGTTTCCACAAAAATATTAAGACAAAACTGTTTTCAACATTGATAATCATAAAAGAATGAATTACATAGTAGGGCTGCGAAATGATTAATCGCGATTAATCGCGATTAATCGATTATAAAAATGTTAAATATATTACAATGGAAACCAGTTTCTTGAAATTGTAATAATACTTAAAAATGTCACCGTATATTTATATCAGATAAATGCTGCATTGGTAAGTGTGAGAGACTTTTCTTGAAAGCATTACTAAATCTTACCAACCAGATACTTCTGAATACAAATGATTTCTGGTGCTACTGAGATTACACACTTCACCCATTAAAGAGCCCTACAAAATAGTGATAATTATTTTAAAGTTATGGATGGGTTGAAAAACAACTGAAACGCAGACATTAGCCAATAACTGGTACATCATGCATCAGTTTCTGACCGGATGCTTGTGTGCGTGTTTCAGGTGAAAGTGGAGGGTCTGAGAGACTCTCTGTTCTGTGTGTCCTGTGAGGCTGTGGCGGCTCAGCTGGAAGCTCTGGTGGAGAAAACCGAAGACTTTACAGACTCTGCCTACACACGCCATGAGCAGAGAGAGACAATCATACAGCTCTGCCAGATCACACGTCAGGAGACCAAACAGCTCATCAACACATGGAGACATGCGGTAAGTGGGACACATACACACATTAGGGACTGCACCGACCAATCATTCACAGTATGACTTGAGTCAAGCTTGATTTTAACAGCAGGAGGAAAACGCCACACTGCATCACAGTATAGCTGTACGACACTGACTTTGTGTCCTTAACTTGCTCTCTTATTCACACAAACATTTCACGTGGCATGTGCACCTGTCCTTCATGTCTTTGTCGTACAGTGTGTTGTTGAAGGATGTTCTGCATGTCTCTCCTCCGGTGGAGTAACTGTCCATGAACCTCACACCTTCGCTGTGCCTCATACAACTTACAGTGCAGATATATAGATGTTTATTCCTTCCTGCTTCCTGCCTTTGGTTTCTTGAATAAGCTATTCATTTGCTGTCATTTTGCCATGATTTCTTTTATTGTGCAGCAGCATACTTTTCAGACAACCTTTATTGATACATGATTTGGTACATGAGTTGACTCCAAAGCTTCTGGTGTATTTAGAGGGATGAAGGTAAAGAGAAAGTCACAAAGAAAGAAAATCCATGAAAAAATATGTATGCACTCTCTAATGTTTTAATAGGAGCATTAATTTGAAGGTTGATATAAACTGACATGGTATTCATTGCTATACATTGAATGGCTTGAGAAAGAAAAACCCTGTTCAAGGAAAACGATTGAGTCACAGCATTTTTTTTAATACTTCTTTTTTTCACTTTACATATATAGGAAAATGTCACCTTTTTTAATTCTTAGGCATTTGTCAGAAGTGACTTCCGGTGCTTTAAATGTGTTTCCTGGGATTTAAAACCCTGACCTCAGCATTACTAGTACTATTATCTCACAAGAACACATGGCGAATATGAATAGTAGCCTAATATGTATGAAATGCAGGGTTCCTACTATCAGGAAAAACCTAAATACTAAAGAATTTAAAATGATTCTCTTCCTGGCCTAGGAAAGTCATGGACATAAATGAAATCTTTAAAGTCAAGGAAAACTCCTGGAATTTCATTTAATAGAAGAGTTGCTAGTTATTCGCTGATCTATTTTGTATGTTAAAAAATGCACTTATGTAGTAAAAAGCCACAGTCTGATTAGCAACCAGGTTTTTGAGTTGAATGATACATAGTGGAATAAGTCTGAATTCAAAAGATTTTTTTAAATTTCAGTAATCAAAACTAAAAGCTGAAAAATTAAAAAGGTCATGGGAATGTATGGGACCTTTTAAAATGTTTTAGACACTTGATAATCTGGAATTTTAAAGGTCAATGCAGTATCTAGAGAACTGTCAGAGAATGCAGATAATATAATACATTCAAATGTGCATTTGTGATGCTTAATATTTTTGTGAGTATGTCATGAATAGAAAGTTATAGAACAGAAAACCGCATTTATTTGAAATATAAATCTTCTATAAGAGATTTCACTTCGCTTTTGCTAAAAAAAAAAAAAGAAAATAAAAATAGCTGATCCCAAAGTTTTGAACAGTAGTGTATGGATATATATGATTACATTTAACACTCCAGTAGAACAGAACACCTTTGAATCTTTATCTACTTGAGGCAGTGTCATTGGTGGTGTTTTCTTTATATATATACATATATATATATATAAAAAGAAATTACAGATTGTTAGATCCCAGATTTCTTTATAATTATTTGTTGTATTTTGATACATTTGATTGTTTTCTCATGTGTAGTTTTTGAGGACGTAATGCTTGCTTGTCTCATAAGGCCAGATGTTTGATGTGTGGTCCTCGCTGCAGCTGACTCTGCCCAAGAATCGCCCACTTAAGACAGGAAGAGACCAACATCTAAAGTGACAATTTGTTTAGTCTTACATGCTATTTAGGGAAGGACCAAAATAATAGTTTACTGTGGAAATTTGAAACAGTCTTTTCAAATGATAGACATTATAATCATAATTCCTGTTCTCCAAAAAATAATAAACAACACTTGTAGACTGCTTGTAGAATACTAGCTTGTTACAAACTTCAAATCTAGTGATTTGTTCATCCTCAAGAGCACTCGATGCATCAACCCGGCACCTTTGTAACATGACTTTGATCCAAATGAAAAGAACCTGTGTACTATCACTCATGGACACCATAAAACCAGACGATCGGGTTTGAAATATCCATTTAAACAACCTCTTGACATTTTTAAGTGCGACTGTCAATGTACAGACCATGGGCGTTAATTTTCTTCCCTCAAGCACTGCATTTCTTCTTTCTACGAGTCCTTGAATGTTTACGACTCTGTATACGTCTCTGCTGTCCTCAGCCAAAACTTATTTAGAGTTTTGAGCGTTGTTTTCACATGGTAATATCTGGGTTGTTCCCCACTTTACCTGTCCACCATTTCAGTGACAGAAACATTTGGAATGTGTTCACTGAAGTGCAATGACTGTTTAAGTCCCAGTGTGACGTCTTGGAAGATGAGAGCGTTTCAAACGTTCACACGGCTTCTGTGGTGTGTTTGTGTTGACACCCCGCCGTAATCCCGTCTGAAAGCTATTCCACCCACCTGTCTGCCTGTCCTCCTTTTGAGAAAGCTGCAGATAAAGACTTTCATGTCTAACAAAGTCCATCTTTCAGGTTGCTTGGGCCACTGACACTCGTGTTGAAACTTGACGGCTCTTCAGCATGGATGGTGCATGAACAACTGGTTGAAAATCATCCTGTTTGCAGTGCGTTAAATTCCCTTTCTATCTTTGTTTCTGTTTCGTTTACCCTCCAGCAGCAATTCCTTAAAGCCAAAGAGGCCACGGACGAGATGGAGCTCTCTATTTTGAAGACTTGTCAGAGTGTCAGTGATCTCAGGCGAGAGGTGAGATTCTTGTGACAGGCTACACACAGGGATTGAATCCCACGAGCCACAGCATCTAAAACAAATCACAATCTTTCTTCAATATCATCCATCCCAGTGTTCCCTGTATCAGTTATGTTGAATTTACAGTGCCATAACATATTAGCTTCATTAGTGAATTTGCGTTTAAGATGACAGCATATCTTTCCATTGCATCGTCTGAACATATAAAAACATATTGGCTTACTGTAATCTGATTCGCGTATAAATGCTTATAAAATAATTCCTTGCAAGGTAAAAGTCTGGAAGTAACTGCTTTGTGAAACTTAAATCCATACAATTGCATTTTCATTGCAACTTAACAATACTGTAACATAGATTATATACAAAAATATTTGTTGACAGACATTACAGAATAAAAGAATACTAGACCGTATTCTAAAGCAATACAAAAAAAAAAAAAAACAGTGTCCAGATGCAAACAGTTAAACAAATTGCAACTGTCATTTAAATTAATGACCAAAACGCATTAAAAAAGCTTTCTATTTTTAGTTGAAAAAGGTGTCTTCATATAATTCATATTGCTCATAATAAATGAAAACACTGTAGTATGTTGCTAAAACAATATTGTTTTTCATGTAATGAAGACTAACACTTAGGGAATTTTTAGGAAACACTGCTCAGTTCAGATAATTGGACTGTTATCTTTGGTTCAGCTTCATAGGGTGGCGGTGGGAAGGGCCACTGAGCTGCTGAAGCTGCATTCAGATCATCTGGTGCTGCAGGCCCTGAAGGCCTCCGGTGGGGATGGGAACCTGGAGGCCGTGGCTGATTATGCTGGCACACTGACCGAACACAAAGAGCAACTGGTGGAGGTGAGCAGATTTGATTAGAGAACATATGATTATATTTGCTTATATTTATTATGATATGTGCATTCAGTACAGATTGGTGCATTGCAGTGCATTTAACAATAGCTTTGCTGTATAATCTACTAAAGTTTTTGAATTTCACTATAGGGTGAACTTTAGTGTAGTGCCATTTTATTCTGTTTCAGACTTGTCGTTTGCTCTGCCACATTTCGGGGACCAAGCCGCTGGAGATCACCTGTATTCACGCTGAGGAAACTTTCCGTGTCATTGGACCTCAGGTAAACAGAGAGGTTGTCTGCTTGTAAAGTAGAAGTCTGATCTTAGCAAACGGAGAGCTTTTTTTCAATGCTTTCAGAGACTTACGCAATATAAAAGGACGGAAGAGTTAGGGCTTATTTTTTTGAAATCACCAATGCTTATTTGACATATTTTACACTGTTGTTGTTGACTTTGCAGCTCTGATTACAGAAAAGAACAGCAGAGGCAAACACACTTACACACATAGGCATAAAGTAGCAAGACATTGCAATTAAAATGCATTTTCAGCTGGATGAAAAAAAAACACAATTCATGCATCAAAATCATCTTTGCGGTTCTTGCTTGTTTTCTTTTTCAAAACAAACAGTATGACATGAAAAAGAAAAGGTAAGATTGGGCCAATATGCAGAATGTAATATTTAACTGAGTATATTTGCAGTGCATTTCTTCAGCACGCTTCATTAGCATATCTGATTGCATGCAGGAATGAGTGTTCTTAGAGAGGGCAACCTCACCTCACCAACCAATAATGATGAGGCCTAAAGATCAGGCAGCCAATAAGGGCACAGCGGGTGAGCGGCAGCTTCAGGGGTGCATGATAATGAGTTGCTTTATCAGTAATTCCAAAAGCCACAGGTAATTACCAGCTGGATCCACACCCTCAGCGGAGACGAGCTCTGCTTCGCAGTGTTTGTTTTTTGAAACCTTCTCCCAGTAAGCTGTAAATCATAATTATGCAGTTGCCGACAGAGTTAGATTGTGCATTTATGCTGTGGGACACTGGAAAGAAACCAACGATGAATATTGATATTCAGATGTTGCACAGGAGTCGAATTATGCAGTCGCATCAAAAATGACAGGACACTGAGGTTTTTGAAAGAAATCTCTCATGCTCACCAAGGCTGGGTTTATTTAATCAGAAATACAGCAAAACAGTAATATTGTGAATTATAAGTACTGTTTTCTGTTTGAATATATTTTGAAATATAATTGATTCCTTTGAGAGCAATACTGAATTTTCGGCAGCAATTACTTCAGACAGTTTTTCTTACCTATGCACCCAGAAAAGGTTTTATATATATATTTTAATGTTTTTGAAAGAAGTCTTTTATGCTTATCATGGCTGCATTTATTTAAACATAAATAAAGTAAAAAAGTAATAAATGAATAATCATGTAATAAAATACGTGGTTTTTTTTTTTGTATTTGATCATTTTTTTAAATGTCATTTATTGCTATGATGGCAGATCATCTCAGCAGCACAGACCCTTGCTCTGCATCCCACCAGCAAGATTGCCAAAGAAAACCTGGATGTGTTTTGCGAGGCCTGGGAGTCCCAGCTGTGTGACATGGCCATCCTGCTGAAGGAGATCAACGATGTGTTCGAGGGCCGCAGAGGTGCGTTAATCAAGCCGTTCAGTCTTGTTAACAATTTGCTGGCTGACTTTTAGGACTACAAACAGCTAATTTTTTCCAGAACAAGATATGAATTATGATATGCATTTACCAAAGTACTTACCACAATATTGTTATCTGGGATTCATGGGTGCTTTAAATGCATTAGTAGCAGTTATTTTCAGGTGCACAAAATGTATTTGTTCATGCCTATGGACAGGGCAGCGATAACCGTTTTTAAAGGTCTTTTTCCTTGTGGCCAGATTGCTATCTTTTCTAGCCGCTAAAGATGTGCGGCTTTGGTACTTGAATAGAGGCTGGATAAATCTCTGTAGGCAAGGTTAAGAGCGCATTGCTGCAGAGATTACAGGTCTGTGAAAGTCCTTTCACTCATCTGTATTTGGACATTGCGCTCAAGGATGGCAGCTCTTCCGAGTGAAACTCTGGTTTTCTCACGGCAGCGCATAAAGAGCTTTATGTGGCAACGATATTTGTCAGATTCTGAAGGAAGGCATCAGTAACGCGCCAGAAACCCGGTGCCTGGGGAGATGTTTTTGTTCCAGATGAGAGGCTCCCAGTCATCATCAGAGCCAACCGAGATATTTCCCAAAACAAACTGTCATCCCCCAAGATCCTGCCTTTGTGTCTGTTCATCCACAATCATTATACACAGCCATATTCAGGCTAGACATGTATTTGAACAAGGTTTTATGTTTTATAGTGTTTTGTATATAGATTTGGTTTTAAGACTTAAGATGTCTTCCTCATTTTAGGTGATAAGAAAACATATCTGTCTCTACCCAGACCAGGGGTAAGTCTCACAAGCAGCAGTTATGATTTCATCACAGATTTCTCTTTCCATATCATGTCCTTTATTATTTACTGATTCATCTATTTTATAGAAACACCTGAAGACGGTCAAGGCTGCCAAACTTGACGCTGAGGTACAATTCCTCCTAATAAAACATAATGTATGAACGAAAAAGTTGAAGTAATGATCGTCAGCTGGAAAAGACTGGGTTGAACATTTTCCATCATGCTCTATTCTTGACCTTATTTCTTTATTTTTGTCCAGAAAATTATATAGACTTTTGCCATTCCTTTTCCAAATATAGATTACAATATTACTAAAAAATACAAATTTTCAGGTTATGACCTGAACTTTACAAAACATTACAATTGAAATTAATTAAGTTTTAAAATTAATTTGACACAAACCAAGAGAAATGAACTAAGAGACAGGAACCAAGAGAAAACGTTACCGTCTACAGCCACAAGAGGGCGCTCTATGCTGCTCCGTGCTCCTGTAGTCTACAACAGTGCAGCATAGAGCGCCCTCTTGCGGCTGTAGACGGTAATGTTTTCTCTTGGTTCCTGGTTCTAAATAAATGTGACTTATAGTCCAGTGCGACTTATGTTTTTTTCCACATCATGACGTATTTTTGGACTGATGCGACTTATACTCAGGTGAGACTTATAGTCCGAAAAATACGGTAACTAAAATGAACAACTGATAAGCCTAAGTGTGATGAAACTGATTTGTTTACCTTTCTGTATTAATTCGGTCGCAAAAATTCATTAGAAACTGTCTAAACCTCAAATCATTGCATCTATAACTTTTAGAATACTTTTAGTCTTGGCCAAATGATGCGCTGTGTTGTTTTACTACTATTTATATACTATAGCATTTATTTATATTTTAATTTAGCTTTTGATATATCCAGTTGTCCAATTTTTATCAGTTTAAATTAAATTAAATCAGAATTAAATCAAATTATCAGTTTGATCAAAACTAATACAACTTTTTAAAATACTTAATGTATTTTATTGCAGTTTTAGTTTTATAATTTTTTTTATACTTCTACTTTATTTTAGTTTCCTTGGCATGGTTTAAAGTTTTAGTTGTTCATCTAGTAATAACATTTTAGTAAATTTCAAAATACTGAGAAAATGTTAAATAGTTTAATCTCTTAGTGTGGGAATGTTTTTAAAGTTTGAAAATGCAATAAACCAGATATATTATTTTTTTTATAATTAAAAATTCTGTAAGCAATGGAAAATTCTCAGTTACCGTAGCTTCTGCTATATACATTTAAATAAACAAAAAAAGTGTAATTTGCCAGTATTTAGTTCTGCTTGGAAGTATCCTTGTGACCATGATCTGAAGGGTCTTCAAATGTTGATCTATTCAGGAGCAAACCAGCATTGCCAAGCTTGGGCTGGAAGTGTGTCTCCTGACCTCAGATGTGGACTCAGAGGTGGAGCGCTGGGACGAGCAGGACCACGAGATGGTTCGGCTGTGTCAGATCATATCCAGCATGGCGTATTCCATGTACCTCTTCACCAGGTAACCCACTGGAAACCTTTTCAGAGACTTCATAGTCCATTTCTCAGATTATCAGATTGGTTTGAGCAGTGTTATATTACACAGGAAATGAAATACAGCGTACTGAAAAGTTAAAGCTTTTTGAAAAATGTCTGTTCAGAAGACAAAACCATGTTGTTGTTGTTAATCTGCACTTTCTGTCAACCTACACAATCGGTTTTATGGATCTTCTAAGGATGTTTCATTAACTCTCTGCTGTTTTGCACTCTGTGATTAAGGGGGGAAGGACTACTGAAGACAACTTTGGATCTATTCCACCAAGCTGAGGTACGCCAGCATTCATTCTCTCTCATAGGTTTTTTAATTGAATCTCTTCAAGGTGCCATTAAGAGCAATGCATCCCCTGGAAAAGATGGATCAATATATTATTAAAAAGGCCAGCTGTCATTTGTCTGTGAGATACAGTGATCCAGAGCAGGATGTGTCTGTGAATGGAGAGGAAATGCTGATTAAGCAGTGTGTCGTTCTATTAGTAGGGCACACTGGCTTCCATCTAAACACAACCTCTTATCTGACAGAGCGAGCTTAACATCAACATCACAGCAGAACAGCACTGGGAACTTATGTCTGTGTACCTTGTTTTATAGTCTTCGCTGCATTAATGTCATGTTGCAATTCTCATAATTATGAGTTTCCTACTAGTAAACAGTTCATGTCAAACACACAATTACAACTTGGAAACCCATAATTTTAAAGAACTAAGTCTCCATGTTATCTCAATTGATCGCTGTGACTTCATGTCAAAATAACCAAAAGGCAGTGACCATATGTTACTTCATTTGTTACAAATTTCTGTTTATGCCATTGTTACCTGATTTGATTTATTTAAGACTGTGCGAGAGCAAATACAGGTGATTTAATATAACGATTTTGTTTTCCATGTTATTATTATTTTTAATAATTTTTCTCCATGGATCAGTTTTGACATTATGAGCATTGCCAAAGTAACAAAAACATTCTGAGGTTTTGAACTCCTCTGGTAATTACAATAATTTAGAAAATTTTTACAATATTGAAAATATTGCAAATATAATGCTTTAATAATCATTCTAATTCTATAAAAATAGGAACGTTCTATAATGCTAATAACACAGAAAAGCAATAGCATTGGAATCACTTTCATATCAGTTTTCCAGCTGATGAATTGGAAAGCATTGACAGCCAATCAGAAGGAGCGGCAGACAACAAAACATTATTGTTCTTGGTGTGAACAGACCTGTATGTAGAATAAACTTCTTCTAGGCCACTGAAAGTGTGACCTGACCTGAGTCTTTATCTTGTGTCATTGTACATTATGGTGGCCATACGTCCACTTGTCCTAAACATGTCCTGGTGGGGATTTAAAATTGCCTGAAAAGTCTGGGTATTGGTTTTGTTTTTGCAGTTTTGTTTTCCATATTTTGTGAACTTGTATTTGCATTGCTTTTAACTGTTCACTGTAAATCAAACTTTCCCACACGCCCCAATTGGTTTATTCCATACAATATATACACACGCCATTTGTCAGTCTGTAAGTCGTATCCTTCAGCAAGTATGAAAACAGAGTCAAACATTTCTTTTTTTTAGGCAATTTAGAAATCCCAGCCAGGACATGTCCAGGAAAAACAAATCTAGGCCTACATGTATATTTGCACTTTTAATTTATTTAGGTTTATTTTACTGTAATGTAAAAAAAATCTTGATGCACCTTTGTTCAAGTTGTGTAACATCTACTCTGATATAGAGTGTAGCCTCACAGTATGGATTTATTTTCCAGGTGTTGTCAGACCAAGGTCTCCAGCTGTGCCACATCCTCCACTCTCTCTCCACACAGGTAACACACCCGCGTGCCCACCAGGCTCTTATGTACCACAGTTTCATTAGATGCCTGTAAATAAAGACTGTAATGACTGCCATCCATTTCCTTGGGACCACAGAGACGTGGCTATCAGTGATAGTTAACCCTGCTCTGGCTGGGGCCGACAGGGGCCACTCATCCATAATCACAGAGCCTGACACTTATGGTGCACTGCACGGTTTGATTAATAATCTCAAACATGCCTGACCCAAAATGCATTTCCCCAGCTGCAAGCAGAGTATGGATAATACAAATTGCTTACATCTACTTATTCATCCATCAGTTCAAATTCAGCAATTACCTCACTTTGGCAAACCTTTAATGCAGTTTTGGGTGAAAGTATTTTATTAGATTCTTACATTTGTCCTTGCCGTAAGTCCTGAGAGGATTGTGGAAAGTAAAGCAATGATGTATGCATACAAAACAACAAGCCATATATATATATGGCTTGAATGTATTTTAAAATGTAATTTATTCCTTTGATGGCAAAGCTAAATTTTCAGCCTCATTACTCCTCCAGTCTTTAGTGTCACATGATCCTTCGGAAATCATTCAAATGTGCTGATTTAATTGTCCCGTTCCGTCTGTCATGTTCATACTTTGCATTTTTAAAGAACATCATTAAAAAAATGATTTCTAATGTAGAAAATGAGTCTTTATGCAAAAGAGCTGTTGTGTTGAAGTTTGTTTAGATTCCTCGCTTCTCAAATGTTAAGGCCACGTATCATGTCTGTGTTATAGCTGCTGGATGAAGACAGAATCCTTATTTTATCTGAGACCGAGAAGCTGTCAGCCGCATGTCAACAGCTGCAGGTCTGTGCCAAGACTCCGGTTCAGGGCAAGAGCGCCATCTTTCAGAAGGTAAGCGAGTATAAACAGTACAGACTGTTCTTGTACATAAGTGAATGGAGCAGACATGAGTAGGGTTTTTGTTTGTTTGACTTGACAGTTTAATCCATTAATGCACTTCAATTCATAATTTAGAATCTGAGGATTCAAATTGTATCGATTCATCTTAATTTAGAGATTTAAAGAGAACAATATAAACTAAAGTTTAAAGTCACAGGTCACTGCCACATGTGATTTGATAATAAATCTGTTTCTCCTGCAAAGACACTGACCTTACTCTATTTCCGGACTCCATTTAACCTGATAAAATGGCATGCTGTCCAGGGTCATCCTTCTGTTTTGATAAAGTAAAGGTCACAGCCGGAGGCAGGTTTTAATAGGTTTATAGAGGCTGTGTTTGCGTCGTGCTGTGGAACCAAAAAACCAAGCTCAATCAGGATCTCCCAGCATGTCTTCAGGAGCCCTCACATGGTTTCCAAGCATATTATTTCCCAAAAACCAATTATATGTGAACCAGTCTGGTTCACAAATCACCTGTCGGAAATGTATAGATTGTTGTCGCTGCAAAATGATAGCTTGACTGAAATGTGGGCGTACATGGTGTGCTTGTTAGCAGAACTATATTTTGGGAAGTTTAGTCAGCTAATGATCCATCTGTTATTCTTGTCTCGTTCAGGTCGACTCATCCATACAGAATACCAAAGGCATCTTGACAGTGGTGGTCTATTTACTGCCCATCTGTAATAAGCTCATCAGAAAGGTAGGCAACAACATGAACATCTGGATTTACGTCTTAATTGGTTGATAATGTATATTTAATTGTATAATGTATATTGTGTTTGCTCATCATCTATTTTTTTAGATTTAGATTACATTCATGCTTGTCATCTAACACTCGCTGAATCAAAAAAAAGATTATAATAAATGTATGACATTTAAAAATAAAATTTTCACCTTTATTATGATAGGACAGATCAGAGCTGAAAGGAAGATAAGGGGGAAAGAGATTGAGGGGTGGGATCGGAAAAGGTCCTCGGGTCGGGATCCGAACTCGGGACGCCCTTAGTGCATATTTGATGACACATGAAAATGTAAATTAGCAAATCTCAAAATGAATATCCATGTTTAAACCTTTACATTATAATGGCTATCTGCCATTGAGACACTAATTATCATCTTATCAGTATCAGCCTGTATTTAAATGGATTAATTTAGTGGTTGGTTAGGACAAAATTTAGATTTACATGTAAAGGAATGCATTGTGATAATGACCAGGGTTACTATTTTTAACTTTAGGCCATGTCCACACGTACATGGGTATTTTTTAAACAGAGTTTTCCTTCTACCTTTTAAAAAATAATCTCCTTCAATGTGTCAATGTAGACAGGGCAGTAAAACCATAAAAAAGCTTGTTTAACTTATATTAAAATATATTACAATAACTACTTTAAATTTAAAAGTGAAATGAAATGACCAAAAAATATATAGTAGTGCTAAAATTAATCGCGATTAATTGCATACAAAATAAAAGTTTTTGTTTACATTGTATGTGTGTATACTATGTATATTTGTTATGTACAAATTCAAAGACATGTATGTATATATTTAAGAAAATGTTTATTTTTATATATTAAATATATTATATAAATATAAAATAATATATATATATATAAAATAAAATATAAGAATATAAATATATAAATGTATATACATGTAAATATTTTCAAAATATATACTGTATCTGTGTGTATTTATATATACATAATATACACAGTACACATTATGTAAACAAAAACTTTTATCCTGGATGTAATTAATCATGATTAATCGTTTGACAGCAATAGTATATAGACATAAAAAAAAAGAAAAAGTAAAAATACAAAAGCACAGCAAAATTCCTACAAATTTAACCAAAATTTAAATGACAACAGAAAATATACAAATAAAACCTACTGAAAATATTAACAAAAAATTAAGTAAAATAAAAATAATAGTATCTCCATGCTGGTAAGGAAACTGTGTTGTGCTTTTATGTCATGGATGCGCCGATATTAAAATTCTAGATGATTAAATTGTGTTATTAAAGATGAGCTTTAAAGAGTGTTAGATGACAGCAAAGATAATTAAAAACTGAGGAAATGAGCAAGCATAAACATATTGAATGTTAATAATCAATTTAAAAAGCTTTAAATACATGATTTATTGTGCACCCTTACTTGTTATTTAATGTTCTGGTGTGATTTATGTTTCATTCTATCAATTAAAACAATGTGTATAATCAAATCTCAGAATCAGAATGAGCTTTATTGCCAGGTATGTTTACACATACGAGGAATTTGTTTTCGTGACAGAAGCTCCGCAGTACAACAGAATGACAGCGACAGAACATAAAACACATAATAAAAGAATAAAAAATACAAATATGTAGACAGTGAATGACAATATACAAATGACAATTGTAGGCAGGTATATTACAAAGTGAAGTTATGTATGTACATATATATTGTGTGCAAAATTTAAGTGTATACTAAGTATGTGTGTTAGATAAATAAAGTGTGTGTGTATATAAATATAAAGTGTAGTGTGTTCGCCATTATTGTCAGCTGTTCATAAGATGGATTGCCTGAGGGAAGAAACTGGTCCTGTGTCTGGTCGTTCTAGTGCTCAGTGCTCTGTAGCGTCGACCAGATGGCAACAGTTCAAAGAGGGAGTGTGCTGGATGTGAGGGGTCCAGAGTGATTTTGACAGCCCTTTTTCTCACTCTGGATAAGTACAGTTCTTGAATAGATGGGAGAGTTGAACCGATGATTCGCTCAGCAGTCCGGACTACCCTCTGTAGTCTTCTGAGGACAGATTTAGAAGCTGAGCTGAACCAGACAGTTACTGAAGTGCAGAGGATGGATTCAATGATGGTGGAGTAGAACTGTTTCAGCAGCTCCTGTGGCAGGTTTAACTTCCTCAGCTGGCGGAGAAAGTACAACCTCTGCTGGGCCTTTTTTACGATGGAGTCAATGTGAATGTCCCACTTCAGGTCCTGAGAGATGGTGGTTCCCAGGAACCTGAATGACTCCACTGCAGTCACAGTGCTGTTCATGATGGTGAGTGGGGGGAGTGCAGGGGGGTTTCTCCTGAAGTCCACGATCATCTCCACTGTTTTGAGCGTGTTAAGCTCCAGGTTGTTGAGACTGCACCAGACAGCCAGCTCTTTTACCTCCTGTCTGTAAGCAGACTCGTCACCGTCCTGAATGAGGCCGATGAGTGTGGTGTCATCTGCAAACTTCAGGAGCTTGACAGAGGGGTCCTTAGATGTGCAATCGTTGGTGTACAGGGAGAAGAGCAGTGGGGAGAGAACGCAGCCCTGGGGAGCTCCGGTGCTGATTGTACGGGTGCTGGATGTGTATTTTCCCAGCCTCACTAGCTGCTGCCTGTCTGTCAGGAAGCTGTTGATCCACTGACAGACGGAGGTGGGCACGGAGAGCTGATTTAGTTTGGGCAGGAGGAGGTTTGGGATGATCGTGTTGAAGGCCGAGCTGAAGTCCACAAACAGGATCCTCACATAAGTCCCCGGTCTGTCTAGGTGTTGCAGAACATAATGCAGTCCAATGTTTACTGCATCGTCCACAGACCTGTTTGCTCTGTAGGCAAACTGAAGAGGATCCAGCAAGGGTCCAGTGATGTCCTTCAGGTGGGCCAGCACCAGTTTTTCAAATGACTTCATGACTACAGACGTTAGAGCCACAGGCCTGTAGTCATTTAGTCCTGTAATTTTGGGTTTCTTAGGGATGGGGATGATGGTGGAACGTTTGAGGCATGAAGGGACTTCGCACAGCTCCAGCGATCTGTTGAAGATCTGTGTGAAGATGGGGGCCAGCTGGTCAGCACAGGATTTCAGACAGGCTGGTGTAACACAATCTGGGCCTGGTGCTTTTTTCCTTTTCTGCTTCCGGAAGACCTGGCGCACCGCATCCTCGCTGATCTGAATTGCAGGTGTGGGGGAGAGGGGGGATGCAGGAGGTGAGAATGGTGAGAGTGCTTGATTGGAGAGGTGTTCAGGATGGGTTTCAGGAGCTGTTAATGGTGCGAACGGTAGTTTGGAGAGGCATTCGGGGCTGGTTGCAGGAGTTGTGAAGGGTGTGAATGGTTGTGTGGGGAGGCGTTCAGGGCAGGTGATGGGTGTTCTTTCAAACCTGCAGTAAAACTCGTTCAGATCGTCTGCCAGTCGTTGATTCTCTACAGTGCTGGGGGGTGGTGTCTTGTAATTGGTGATCTTCTTTAGACTTTTCCACACTGATGCGGAGTCGTTGGAAGTGAACTGAGTCCTTATTTTTTCAGAATAATTCCTCTTTGCCACTTTGATCTCCTTTTCCAATGTGTATTTAGCCTGTTTATACAAGACATACAAGACATTGTCCCCCTTCACTCTTAGAGCATGTTTGTATTAAACTGTATCTTCTACCTTTAATTCCAGTGTAAATCAGAACGCAGCTGTCTGGCTTCACCTCAGCACTGCAGGGAGACACAGCAGAGCACGGCCGTCAGTGAGGAGACTCTGAATGGCTTCGGAGTCAAATCCCTGGAGCAGCACATGGCCAATCTAACATTCCTGGAGAGCAAATAGTTCTGAAAACCAAAGGCGCTTCTGCCTGTTCTCACGCACACAGTGCATGGCAATGCACTCGCCCACGACGTGCCATTCTTTGTGCTTCTGCCCATTCGCTTTGTGGTGTATGATAGCGTTAGTATTACCAGCCTCATTCCAGAAACCAAAAAACACTGAAGAAAAAACCCTTCATTAATTGCATGTGTTCCAAGTCATCATGCGACTCTTTCAAGTGTAATGGCTGGTAAATATGCTCCGGTTTTAACCGAATGTTCAGCTGCGTTTCTCGTTATTAGCCAACATTGAGGTGTACATGATAAAAGTTTTGATGCAAAAAAAACTGCACACTGTATGTAACATAACTGCCTCATGTACAAGTTGATGCCAAATATATCCAGTTTAAATCATCTTCCTACAATGGTTTCGACACAGGGCTACAGGACACAGTTTCAGTGACTTTAGTATGAAAAAGGTTGAGTGTTTACAGCAGGGAACGTTACTTTCCAAAGAAGCATTTCTGAAGGATGACAATGAAAAATACAGTTCCTTTTAAAGGGATAGTCCACCTAAAAATGAAAATTGGTAGCGTTTTTTTTACCCTCATGTCATTCCAAACCAGTATGTCTTCATGCAAAACACGAAATTAAGTGATTTTGAAGTCTCAAAATGTCAAAACATCATCTTTTATGATGATCATACAGGTTTGGAATGACATAAGGGCAAGTAAATTTTAATTTTCAGGCGAACTGGCCCTTTAAATGTACTTTCGTAGGAGTGACAGCTTTGTAATAGTATTGACTGCCTTGTAGGTCACTGTGATTTGTATTTTTACTTTAGTCCTAACAATGTTAAGTCAAGCTTTGGTACATTAACCAAAAAAGTTAGAGATGGTATATATATCAACAGCTTGGGCTGTTGTACTGAAATTTCTAGTACGGCACAGATTAAAAGGCTCTTCAGAATTTGGTTTCTATTCACACACCAATTCTAGTTGATACTCTGCTAAGAGAAAAAAAAAGTTCCTCCGATTTAAACTTCAGTCAGTCTAACCATAAGCTTAAGAGATGATTGTGCAGCTATGACCTCGAGTTGTATTAGTGTTGGACCATTGAATGATTGTGAAATCAGAAAACAATAAAATCTAAATATATGTTATTTTTCTTAAATATTTATGTTTGAGTGATTCATTTATGCACTAAACATTTGTTATTCCGTTATATACATTCCTCCAAACTAAGGCAATACAAGCAGACTACTGAAACAGACTCGTGATGAAATGCATATCTTCAATCAATACATTTATTTAAAGCACGTACTAACATCAAAACTATTGAAATTCTCTGTTGGTTATTACATTCAACTATATTGAAAATACAAGTTTACATACACCGTCTGTGCATGCAAGCTTTAGGTCAGTGAGGTTTTGTAAATGTATGTCAGTTTTTATCTCTACAATCTATTTGGCGAAATGACAAAATGTTGAGATTGCTGTCAATTGTTTTGAGAGCACTGACCTTAGTTTGTGTAAAAGAAATTGACTGAATAAAAACAAACCTATAAGGGCCAGTTGAATACACTCAGAAGAGAGCAGTTCCTTTATTTAGAATTAACTTAAACAATGAATATATCCAAAAAGTAACGGCTGGAGCAGTTTTATTGTAACGAGATGGGCAATAATGTGTCTGTCCTTTACTTCTCAAATTAAACCAGTTCTTAATGAAACAATAAACTAAACACTAACAATATCCATTGCACTGGCATTGTTATGTATCTCATGAACAGTGGTCCTACAAAATGCACTCCAGTGAAATCCAAGACTTCTCTGGTTTCAGCAGACAAGTCTTCATTCCTTCAAATTTTCTCAAGGTGATTTTTGAAATGTAAGTGGTACACATTCATGATGCCACTGACGTTTCCACCTGCTGGAAGTAATTTTTCTTCAAAGCCATTTCAAAGTGCAAGCTGATCTCAGCGAGGCTCTTCTTGTTGGTTTCTTTTAGTCAGAACCTCGTCATATTGTTCTCTGGTCAGAAGACTTTCAGTGACACTCTTACTCTCTTCGAATTTAGGTAATATAACTGCAATGTATCCCTCTGTGGAAGGCTGTGGCAAAAAAGAAGACAAATCTTACATTTGCAAAAGTTTAGAGATTTTCCATTGCATTTTTTTTTAAAGCAGTATTAGTGGTAACCTTTTCCAATAACAGATCTGGCTTGTTCAAAATGGCTTCATTCACTTCTAGGAGACGTCCTCTGATACAGCTGGGAAAATAGGAGTTGAACTGACATCATTTTAAGGTTATAGAAATGCTTTGTGATGTTTATCTGTGTAACTGACCTGAATATGGTGTACTCCTGTTCATCTGTACACGTTATTCTACACAGTGGTGCAAACTCCGTCAGGAACTGACCACCCTGCAGAATAAATCATATTTACTGATAATGTTCAGAGAAAGCGTGAATTCAGATAATGACAGTAATTATCACAATCATTACTGTGTTGGTTGTGTGTTTACAGTATTAAAGTCATTATGGAAAAAGGTACTCACTCGCTTTGACTTTCCAGACACCTTGTTCTTCAGACGGCTGCATCCATCGCTGATCTGATAGTTTATGTTTTTGATTTTTCGTCCATTCTGAAGGATAGGATGAGACTCTGCAAGAGTGATGACGCATATCCTGATCAGAAGAAAACAGAGTTAGGTTTTCACAGCAAAGGTACGTTTAGAGGGGTGTTTCTCCAACTATGAACACTTATGACCCTGTGGACTTTCAGAAAATAAAGAAAAGTGTACATATTTACATTCTCTGCATCATGGACATTTTGAACACGTTTTTTTTATTACAATCTATATCTCAGAATATGTATTCAGTTGATTGTGCAGCAGCCGTAATTTCCGAAGAATGTTTAAAAATAAATTCGTACAATAAATATAAATGGTTGTTCAGACCATCGTGGTTTAAAATATGTAAGTTAATCATATATTTATAGTATTAAAGTTTGGATCTGAGATTTACATACAGATTAAAATCTATACATAAATCATCTGAATATGAAGTGTATAAAATATGAAAAAGGGCTTTAAATAAAAATAAACTTTGTAAAAGTGTACAGAACTGCACAGTGGAGAGAACAGAACACATTTACCTGTTGGAGTGCTGCAGAATGCAGTGATCCTCACAGGCTTTTCCTTTCAGATCTACATTAGCATTCACACCAACAGAACCATTAATCTTTACATCTTTAAAAAGTATGTATGTATATAGAAGTCGCTTCGGGACGTTAATCTGAACATACATTGAGCTACAGTAAAAACAACTGACAAGAGCAGGCAAAACAGAGTTGACAATAATATTCAGAATATATTAACCTAACGTTACCAGTTTTAAACCAGCGGGTGAAATAACGATCGATTACTGATGGGGCTTTCTTTTCACTGTCTTCCATGTCAGCATCCACCACAGCAATCCAATTAAAAAATAAATAATTTTACAGAGGCTGATACAGCGTGATCATTTCTAAACAGTGATGTTTGAAGCCGGAAGACAAATCAAGTCACACAAACAATAGCATCCGGTTATACTAATTTTTGGTATCTCATGGTGTTTTTTTTTTTTTGCATAACTTTGTCTTGATTATTATTTTTTTTACCTGATAATAAATGCAAACGAATTTTTAGAGAAACGTATCTTAAATAACTCAGACTCTTCCGGTTCGTTTTGATTGTAACACACAGCAGCATTGCATTGAAGATGCCAGCGCCTGTGATGGACCATAGTGATGGACACATGTAATGTCTATTGTTGTGCACTCCTAACGTTGTGTCTTGGGGCAGAGTGGGTCTCATCGCATTTGGGACATGTAATTCAGTTGCCCTCTATAACCCACAGGTACTGATTGTATAGTTTAGTTGAGGTGACGCTGATGCTCTGTGGCATAATTACACAGTTGTATATTATACAGTTAACGGTAACATATGTTCAGATTCTTGCAGTGATGTGCAAGCTGTAAACTCAAACCAAATTTAATTTCACTAAGTGTTTGATAAACTGTCAAATAAGATGTCTGTGAAATTGTGACAGGTTTGTCTCATCTAAATTTTGTTTATTAATTGTCAGGAAATAAGGATTGTTGAGGTGCTGAATAAACATACTGGAAGAGTGAATGCTGTCCAGTGGGTTCATAAACAAGACTGCAGTAAGTATTTTACCCTCATTAATAAATTTCAAATAGGCTGTTTACAGATATTTCCATTTCAAAGGTTTGAAAACGTGTGAAATCTTTTACTTCATGCATAGACATTATTCAGTTGTCTGTCATAAAAACAAAGGAACTTAAAGAAACTTATAGAAACCTTATAGAGTTTATTTTTTAGTCAGGATTTTATATCACTCTCCATCTGAGTTTCAATATACCTTTCCATCTTTTGGAATATATTTAGAATAACAGCTAGTTGCGACAAGTCTCTTGTGTAAAGAAAACCCTTAGTGATAACAGTCTTACAGTTATGACAAAATGTAACTAATTATTTTCTTAACTTAATAGGCTTGTTGCAATGTGTTCGGGACACTGTGTGTTCAGTGGATGCCTCGTCTCTGTCCTCCTCTCAATTACTGGTGGCCTCAGCATCTTCTGACTCCGCTGTTAAACTCTGGACATGCAGATCTCATACAGGTACGATAGGAAGTGTGTTCATCATAAAAGTGCAGATTTCAAATACTCAGTCATGCAAGTTTTTAAAGATTTTTTTTTTTTTTTTTTTTAAATAAGGACTTTTCAAATTCTACGAGCCTGACATCTGCTGGTTGATTCTTGTAAATGAAAAGTAGTGCTTAAAATTGGAGTTCAGTGCATATACCTGTACAGTAGTTCAAAATCAGTTTATTTGTCATCACAGAGAAAGAGTAGAATTTGCCTTGGATGTCAGCAACCAAGAACAACAGAATTTAAATACAACAAAAATAAATAATCTAAATATATGTATATAATATGCAGTACTGTACTCAAATGTGTGGAATTTAGATTTTTTATTTATTATTATTTAGCAAGGATACATTAAATTCATTTTGTAATGTTGCTAAAGTTCTATTTAACTTTTTATTCATTAAAGAATCTTGAAAAATTGTATCACAGTTTCCACAAAAATATTTAGCAGCACAGTTGTGTTCAGTTCATTCATAAAATGTCAGATTTGGGGTGAAATAATGTTCCATCGTCATTCAGTGTAACATATTTTTCTAAAATATTCTGACCTTTACGTAATTAAATGTATAAAAGAATACTCCATCACACTTCATTTTATTATCGTTTAAATGATTAAAGTCTTCTTGCTGGCAGATGAGTGAAACCTAATTGTTTGAAGGATTATTGCAGTGATTTGAAATAATTAGTTTTTGAGGGCTGCACTGTTCTGATTCATAAATAGAGTTTTTTTTTAATGTCATCTAATGATTCTTGTTCTGCATTTTTTTAAACTATATAATTTTTTTTTCTGTATATGATAATGGCAGTTTTTTATTTAGAAAAAGTCAAATTAAACAGTACAAAATTTAAAGCTGAATTAAACTTTTCTTTTGATGCTTGTAAATCCCCTGTCTTGCCATGCGTTAATTGGCTTTTTTTATACAAGTCACCTTCACTTGTAGAAGGCTCATCATGATCAAAATTTGTTTAAACTCTAGTTCAATGTATATCCCTAAAGACCAATTAGAAACTTAAACTATACTGTATATAAAAGCACAGACATAATTTGATTGTTCCTCCTGCTTTCTTCCTGATGTCCATATTTACTGCTCAGAAAGAGAGCAATATTTCATTGACCATTTCAAAAGTGGTATGTGAAAGCATATACAGTATGGTGAATGCAATGTTTCTGTATTGTTTTTAGAAACTTCTGAGTCACACAATGAAGAGTTGCATCATTCCTCTAACATTAAAATGCCGGTAATCTAATGAGCTGTCTGCCAGCACGCAGAAACCAGCTGCTTCTGAGTGCATTCTTTTTCCAATTAGCACAGGAGATGATTTCTGGTTTTCAGGATAATTGCTCTAATATCTATATATATTTTTGGATTAATAATAGTCTCATTTAAAATAATAAGTTGTAATAAGAATTCATCATGAGTTGGACAGGTTCATCTTCATGTGAGGTGTTTCTGTACTCTCTATTAGCCGAATGCCTCCAGAGCGTGTCTTTTGGGAGCGCGTTCATGATGGATGTCTCCTTGGCGCTGTTGCCAGGCAGCAGAGGTAAGCTGCGCCCAATGCTCCATGTTGACTTGCTGTATTGTCCAGCCCTATCATGTTCAAATCTCATTCTGTACTTTAAATATGTCCTGGGGCGACGTTAGCCTGCCTCTTACATTATTCACGTCTGGAGTGCAGCTGTATTTTGCTTTTAGATGCCGTGAATAGACTTGTCTGAATAGACTCGTGCCTCGTGTGTTCGTGTGACTGAGGAGGATAATTACATCTCTTGCAGTTTCAGTGCTGGCCTGTGGGGGAGATGAGAGCAGAGTCCACCTGTATGTGCAGCTCAGTGGACAGGTAAGACTGCCAGGTGACTTGGCTTTATATTAATACTCTTCATATTTTGTGTATCATGTGGCTGTGTTTGGTTTCAGAGGCTTCTGACTCTTTCAGGACATGTGTGGAGTGGGCCACTTAAGGTAAGAATAAAGAAGTTTTATATTTAGAGGAAGTAAAATGAAGCGTGTTTTAAGACACCGTGAAAACTATATTTGACCTTTGTAGCCTTTAGTCCTTATTATAATCTATGCAAAAGTTTGGTGTCATTGTGAATTCATTTAAAGCTGCGATAGGGAACTTTTGATGCTCTAGCGGTTAATAAAACAGAACTGCTTGCGTCTTGCGGAAGAACATCGTAGCCGGAACTACTTCTCTCTGTTTATGTCTATGAAGAATCACAAAGGCACTGGGTTACTCCGCCGCGGCACCCCCGAAGCAATCTAAAATAGTCCGAATATAAACACTTATTATAGGTGCACCCTACTGATTCAGGACAAGCTAAAAGCGTGGTTTGGAAAATGGATTCATGGTGTACTCTCTTATTATGTTCATTTTTCTAAATTTTGAACACAAACAAAGTTACGGACCGCAGCTCTGATTGATTGATTCTTACTGGGAGCGCATGAATTTCTGCAAATGGCAATAGGACCACTGGGAGGAGCCAGAGGAGCTTGATTTTTTTCACAGATTATCTGTATCATATTCTACTGTCAGGACATAATGACAGGTTTAACAAATATGTAGAAAATATATTTTTACAAAAGTTCCCTACAGCACCTTTAATTGATGGAAAACTGAAAACTCAATTTATAAAGTTACACACATTTCTATTTTAAATGATTGCTGTTATTTTGAATCTTCTATTAATTAAAGAATCCTGAAAAAATAAAACATTGTTTCCCCAAACATTTTAAGCAGCACAACTTTTGAAATTTGAAATGTGAAAATTCAGCTTTGTCACCACAGGGATAAATAGATGGTAATAATAGCAATATTACAGTTTTTACTATATTTGCATTTAAATAAATTCAGCCTTGGTAAACGTAAGATACTTTTTTAATAAACTAGCAGATAAACACACACACACACACACACACACACGTGTATATATATATATATATATATATATATATATATATATATATATATATATATATATATATATATATATATATATATATATATATATATATATATATATATATATATATATTTCTTGTTTTAGTAGGAGATAAAGCCACATTGGTGGAATGTGGCTAGCCTTTCTCATTACTGTGATGCCTTAAATTTGTGTTTATGCATTTATGCACATTTTAAAATGATTTTAATTTGAGGTGACAGGACAATCCTCATTGCTGTATTGCAGCAATAAACATTGTCTTGAGAAATAATCAGAATTGCAGATTAACTCGTGTAAAACATCAAAACGATTGTGGGGTTAAATATGATGTGCATATGTTTTCATGAATTTTGGCATAGGAGTTGAAGTCAAAGACCCATTTAATACATAAGATACAGTACTGGCAGTCAAATAGTCCAGGGATATAAAATGCACCATCTTGGAACCAGTATTGTTGTTTTCACTCTCACAATCTTTTATAATGCATGAAACAGGCACTTGCTGCCAGCTAAAGGCACTGAAACTGAAATATAGATGCGGGAAAGCTTTTTTAACCGCTTGTTGGATGTGTAGAGGGAGAGCTCTGTTCTCAAGACTGTTCGATCAGAGTGTGGAGACTGTTTGCTAAGACTGTCACTGAACCAGACCAGCAGACTGACGCTGTTCTCAAGATGAAGGAGAATGTGTTTCAAGTGTCTGGAGATGGAGAGGCTGGAGGTTTTGCATGATTGTAATTTAGTTGTGTGATGACTTGTATAAATTGATTATTCTTGAGTTGATTAGCTGCCTGATTATCTGTTTTTAAACCATGTCTTGTCCTACAGAAAGACATAAAAGATATGTCATATACATATACATATATATACATATACATATACATATACTGGGGCGCTGTAAAGGGGGGGTAAACGATGACGATTCTCGGGGCCCATGACTAAGAGGGGGCCCAGAGAAGCCCAATAAAATTGTGGTGCTAAAAAAAAATATTTGATAGTAAAAATTATTAACTTTAAATTATTCTATTTGCTGTTTCCTGGTGTCAAAAAAAAAATATTTGTTTTGGAAACACAAACGTCCGTGGGCCCCTCTCCCCCTCTCGATTATCATAAAATGGTTCAGTCCGCCCAAAATGTATCCAGTAACCAAGGCAACACAAACAGCTTGACTTAATTTATAGCGCCGGCAGATTCAACTTAACAGAGGATGTGAAAATGCCTCAAAAATCTGGAAGTCAAAAACGGAAAGAGAAAAAAATAAGAGAAGTGAAAGAGGCAAAGGGTCGACAGTATGTTACCCAATATTTCACAAAAAAAGGTGGGTTTGCAAGAAGGCCTAAATTGTTAGTGGACCGCCCGTGACAATGATCGTAGCCTACGGCACTTTTCTGTGCGTACGCACGCTTTGTACATGAGGCCCTAGGTCTCTACGGTAGCATTTTCCTATAGGTTTGCAGTGCACCACGTTTCGATAGAGCAGGGTGCAGCGGGTGCACGGCTTTGCCTCACATGCAGCCGGTGTCGGCATCTTTGTACGAGGCGGCGCCCACTTTCAGCACCTTGCTGCGATCCACGCTGTTGCACCTGTCTTGCAAGCAGTCTAACTTCATGAACTCTGATAAAAAAATCCTCTGCCAGCTACTGTACAAACTACTTTCAGCTGTTTGTGAGGTTTCAGTGCATCTCTTGAAGATGATGTGGAGTTGTATTACTACAATGTCCTCTATATTGTCAAATACAGCATGATTCAACTCTGCCAACCATCTTCACATAATACTTTCACATTATCTGATCCAGTCCGTCGGCAAAACTCAATTTAAACAGCGCAAAATGACTGCCTGTGGACGTTATAGTTAGAAATGATTATATTTCTGTTTTTATTCACCCAATAAATATTTAAACTAGTTTTAATGAAAATTCACGTAGTTTTAGGAAAAGTCAGGGAGCAGCAAGGCTTTGTGATTTATTTAGACAAAGTTATTGACTATGCAAATTTCAAAACGATCAAAATGATGCCTTGTTCATTCTAGTGTTAAAAGTGCATGATAAGGGAACTCAATTTTCTCCCCATGTTAGGTCAAGAAAATGCTGGAAAAAATAACAATACACAGTTTTAGTTAAACGTTCAATGCAGTCAAATGCACTTTGTCAAAATCATGCCTCGTTCCAAACAGAGTCAAATGAACCAGCAGCAGCAACTGGTCCGGCTGTCTCCCAATCCCTAACTCCAGCATCCCCTGAATCAGCCTCTGCGCTCCCACATGAAGAAGAAGGTGAGCGGCTATTAGTATTGGTTTAATGGCAACACATTAATGTCTGAAAGTGATACACACAAAATATAAGAGGCATCTGTAGAGTGGAAAAGATTGGCTATAGGAAATGCTATATATTTTGTCAGTTTCAGGACCCTCTTCCTGTTTGTCAGGGAGAACTGAGGAAGTGGAGGAAGAGATGGAAGAGGGTACAGATACAAGTGAGAGACAGATGGCAGAGAGTGATGATGGAGATGAGAATTCAGATGCCGAGGATGGACTGAATGTTGAGGGATTTGAAAGGGAAGAAAATATTGTGACAAATGACCCTGGTTTGTGGCCAGCAATTTGTACTGATCATGATAGGGAGGACATAGTCAGAAAATTGGCTGTGACCATGAGAGAAAAGAAAGTGGAAATGCCATGCGATTCAGGGGGGAAGCCGTTCCCTGAATACTTGAATTATACAAAGTCAGCCAATAAGAGAGAAAAAATTAAGAGAGACTGGCTTACTTTTAGTCAAAGCAATCAGTCACTTTATTGCATACCATGTGTGCTTTTCTCCAGTATACAGAAAAAGCCTTCCTGTAGTGCACTGGCCAGTCAAAATGGGTTTAAAATGTGTCATGTGAAGTGGCGTCACATGTACAATAAACTCCCAATCCATGAGAGGAGTGATGCACACAGAGATTGCTACTTAAGATGGAAAAATCTGCAAAGATCTGTTTTACAAGACAAAGGTATAGACTCTCTGTTAAACAGGGAGTTCCAAACAGAAATTGAGAAAAATAGGGCCATCCTGGAGAGACTGTTAGATGTTACCCTACACCTGGCCTCAAGAAACCTGCCTTTCAGAGGCAAAACAAGCGACTTAGATGACGTTCATAATGGCAATTTCCTAGGCACACTGGAGCTTTTGTCACATTATGATCCTCTGCTGAAAGAGCACTTTCAAAAAATCAGGGACAACAAACAAAAAAAAAGAGAAGGAAAACAAACCAGGCTAACACATTATCTTAGCTCTGAAACTCAAAATGAGTTCATCAACTTATGTGGCAGACGAGTTCTGAAAAGAATTCTACAGGAAAGAGAGGATGCCATCTATTATGCAGTCATCACCGATGCCACACCAGACATTTCCCATACAGAGCAAAACGTGGTGGTACTACGGTATGTCAAATATGACAAAGAAAAAGACGAGTGGGAGATCACTGAGAGGTTCCTTGAATTCAAGGATTTTTACAAAAAGACAGGGAGTGAGATAGCAAACATGATTGAGTCTGTTCTTTGTGAGCATGGGATTGACATCAGTGATTGCAGAGGACAGGGATATGACAATGGGGCAAATATGTCAGGGAAGGTAAAGGGAGTCCAAGCTGAAATACTGAGGAAAAACAAGCTAGCTACTTATTCACCTTGTGCCTCTCATACATTAAATCTTGTCGGCGTACATGCTGCACAATCAAGTCCAGATGTATCCACCTTTTTTGGCTGCATAAATCGCCTGTACACATTTGTAAGTAGCAGCCCAGAGCGCTGGGCAATCTACAAAGAGCAAACAGGTTCCTCATTGCATCAGCTATCTGATACCCGCTGGAGTGCAAGGATTGAGGCTGTTAAACCTGTGGCAAAGCACCTACCTTCTGTCATCCATGCACTTGATAGCATACTAATGACTTGCAGTCTCACCAATGAAGCAAGATCAGATGCTAATGGTCTCAGAAAATACTTCATGTCATTTGATGCTATTCTTCTTCTCACCATCTGGCTGAAAGTGCTGCAAAGCATTGATGACAGGAATGTTATTCTCCAGTCAGGGAAAATCTCACTTGACATAGAGGCAGCCAATATCAGAGCCTTGACAGAAGAGATGCAGTCTCTGAGAGATGCATGGGGGTCTCTCCTAGCTGAGGCAAAGTTGATAGCTAGAGAAGCTCATGTTACTCCTCAGTTAAGCAAGGAGTGCAGTCGCAAGAAGAAAAGAAAGAGATTCCATGATGAAACCTGTGAAGAGGAGACAACTCAGGAAGATTCAGAAACAGAGTTTCGGAATACTGTGTTTTACACTGCTATGGATAGTATCATCAGTGACTTAGACACTAGGTTCCAGAGAATTGCTGATATTGTGAACGAGTTTTATGCGGTTCTGAAATTTGGGCAGATTAGTGAGGACAAAATCTCTTCTGTGTGCCAACCACTGATCACTAAGTATTCCAGTGATCTAACTCCTGATTTTGAAAATCAAGTAAGACACCTAAACCGTGTATATGCTTCCAACTTCCCCCCTAACCTGTCACCTCTTGAACTCCTAAATGCTATTTGTAAGCTGCAGCTGCAAAGCATCTTTGGAGAAGTGTGCATTGCTTTGCGTTTATTTAGCACACTGCCAGTGACTGTTGCTGGTGGGGAGAGGGCATTCAGCAAATTAAAACTGATAAAAAACTACTTGAGGTCTACAATGTCTCAAGAAAGGCTTTGCAGTCTTGCTATGCTTTCCATTGAGAGCGAGTTGGCTAGAGAGCTCGACTTCAAAGATTTGATTAATGATTTTGCAGCTGAAAAGGTCAGACGTTGGACTTTTGTTTAGAGATGTTGAGCAAGTACAAGAGATTAGAAATGATGTGGAAAGAGTAACTCAGACTCATCTATGTTATACCTTGGCCATTCTTTGATATAGTATATTATGCAAGTTCTGCTTAAATTATTATAAATTTTATATGGCCATTTTGTTTTATGGTGGTGTTTTCTTGATTTTTTTTTTTTTTTTTTTCACCACAGATTGTAATTCCTGTTTTTTTAAATTGAAGAGTTTTATTTTGAAATTTCAGTATCAGTGTTGAAGCAAATAAATGTAAATACATTTCATTGTATTAAGAGTGCTCAGTGTTTCCGTTACATTTCAACTGTCATGTTAAAAATATTTGGTTAGATTAGATTAATTGCCAGTGTACAGTACAAATATGTACAGTACATTCATACAAATATAAATATATGTGAATATACTATATGACACATGTACAGCTATGCACAGTATATACATTATACAGTACTGAAGTAGTGCAGTATTACAGAGGACAAATTACGGGTGTGGACATGGTCTGATTGACTTAAATAAATACCAAAAAAACGCATGATTTTATGTAAATTAATATGAAAAAACTCTCAGCTGTGTTGGGGGCCCTGTCAAGATTCTTTTCATGGGGCCCAAAATCCTTAGCAGCGCCCCTGTACATATACATATACATATATATAGTGTTTTATAATCAGAGACCAAAAATGAACTTGTCAGCATCCAAATGCAAGTATAAAATGGACTTTGTCTAGTAAAGACTTTAAAGTAATGAAAAATGTTTGAGGATAATAATATATTCCTCATTGCTTATTTCTCTCTATGGTAGAGTTTGCTGTGACTCTTGAAACAGTGTTGGCTGGCCATGAAAACTGGGTTTATGGAATTCACTGGCAACCTCCGTGTGTCAAAGGTATTCCTGCATGCATGATTAGTGAGCATGAGCTGATTTAGTTTCTTTATATTATTGTAATGCCCTCTGAATGTATCTTTATTTTGATGTATTGTATAATTGATATTGGTTTTTTTTTGTATTTATCCAGTCTCCCTCAGTTTTGTAACTTGATGTCTCCCCCTGCAGGTGACTCAGTGGAACAGCCCCTGAAGCTTGTCTCTGTCTCAATGGTCAAGACCATGATCTTATGGAGGCCAGAGGAGGATTCAGGCATGCGGGTTGAGCTGGTAAAGTCACCCTGTTTACAACCTAAATACTGATATTGGAAAATTTTTTACGATAGATTAGAATGCAGTAAAATGCATGCAAATTTCCAGAAGATTTGAGAAATCTAGCTTCAGTTCTATCCTTTCAGAGTTTCTATGCGAGTGCAATAAAGAAAGGGTGGGAAATTATGGGATGGTGATAGAAGAAATGAAATTCGGACAACTCCAGAGTTGAACTCGGATGTGTCAAACACAGCGTGATACCTCTGTGCCATGACTCAGATTTCAACAGTTTTTAAATAAAAAAATAATTGATCAAACTTTCATTCATTAAGCACCTTTCCAATCCAGTCAAATGCACTTCAAAGTGCTTTACAAACATAAACAAGAAATTGACACTAAATACAGGCAATGAAAATAATGCTAAAGTAGTTTAATAAAAGTGTAAAATAATAGATAGACAAAAAGCCAGACTAAATAACTAGGTTTTGAATTTTTATTTTAAAAAATATTAGTATTTTTTGCACTTCTCATTTCTTCTTTTGTCATGGAGCATGAAGGCTGAATGCAGAATCACTGAATAAGAGAGGAACCGGATGATCTGTGGGGCCTTACAGGTTTATAGACTGAAAGCATTTTTAAAAGGTACTTTGGTGAAAGGCCATGTAGTGCCTTATAAACTAATAAAGAAAATGAAAACTAGCATAAATAGGCACAAGATCGAGTTCTAAACACATTATGTCTCTCAATGCAGACCCTATGTCAGTGGCTTCAATCTCCTCTGTTTTTTAAACCTGAGCATACAGATTGGCTCCTGGAAAAAAATAACCCCATCCTGAGGTCATTTCCTTCCTGCCTTTCATATACTCCCTTGTTGCCAGTCATGGACTTCTAGAATCCACAGCAGGGGCAGGAAGTGCTGCACAAGCTCCTCTGTTACGCTCTCTGGGGCTTGCAGGGAACATCTGCCCATTCTCTGCCAACTGCGTCGAATTTAACCCACACACTGAGATAAGCGTGTTCTCTTCCATCTGTGTGAGGGACTGTGAATGATTGGGGAGTTCCTCTCAGAAATGGGATGGTGATAAATAAAAAAATAGTTTTTTTTTTTTTTTTTACTTCTGTCATAATAATACATTTTGATTGGCATTTCAGCAGCAGATAATAAGAGGTGCTCACTTTGATCTTGGCATACAGACACAGGCCTCTGGGCTCAGATCAATGGCTCCTGATTCTGACACTTGGCATGTTGTAGTACGATGATGCACGTTCTTTGTCGTACTAAGGCTTGTCCCATTAAAAATGAAAGACAGTTAGTTGTAGTTGTAAGAAGAAAGAGGTTGTTATCATACATCTTTTCCTCGATCCCCACCTTCTGATTCCCTACTTTCACTTCAGCTTGAGCTCAGGTTAAGAGATAAGAAACAGATATAAATGTATACTTGACTATTACTACATTATGTATAACAAAACTGAAAAGATTGTAGCATGAATGCCCTTTCCAAATAAACATATATTTTTCATAAAATGGATTTTGAACAGACACAATGGATTCCTGTGGTGCATTTCACACCAGGAGTGTTTGCTGCTAATCTTTGATTAAATTCCACCATTTATATCAGTTTAGAAGATTTTTTTTATTTTTTATCTTGCATTTGGTGTGAAAAGTTCTTAACCATTAAACCTGCAATAATTACTAGTTCATAAATATGGCAGCTTTTATTATCTAAAACTTGTCTTCATGGCACAGTTGTGGCCCTACTAAGCAGAAAATTACCAGAATCACTTTGGCTAATTAACACATCCACAAAGAAGAGTCTCCTCCATAATGATTAGCCTAATTGGTCAGATTTAGTGGAGAGCTGGTTTGCAGTAGAGTGGCCAGGCAAACCGCTGGGTAAAGTACACCCTACTAATAAGTCATGTTGCCAGTGAGCAGTGTGGGGGGACTCCAGGGACCATTTGAGACTCTTGAGCCATTAATGTTATGCTGATGGTTTCTTTTCCCTGATAGACCAGAAGAGAGAACCCATGAGTTACCATGAAAAATCTTTAACCTCATGACCCTCACACATCACCTAGAATTGGTGTTACAGTATATTGAGCTGCTCATCATTGCTGGATTGCTCACTTTTTAGCCTCATTAATCTCTCATCTTCACAGGAATGCAACCATGAGTAAAGCATTAGTTTGTCCGGTAGTGATAACCTTTATCTTGTAAGATAAAGTGCAAGATAATCCAAGTAGTCATTTAGCAAACGCTTTTATCCACAGTGACTTGCAGTATACTTATTGAATCACTTTGGAGCAACCGGCGTTAAGTACCTTTCAAGGTGCATAAGGCTGTTTTTCTTATGGATTGCTTCTACCAGGTTTCAATACACCTCTCATTGGTTCTATCTAAAGTGCTTTAATTTTTTAAGTGTGGGGTTATGGCTACCAGTTGAGCTACAAGAACCTACAGTCTTTTGGCTTCCGGCCTAGATTTTTCATCATTGTAGTACTGAGGCACTGTGAGATTTCCAGGATCCTCAAGAGTTTTGTGCCTCCCCTGCATTGTTTCCTTTCGTACCAATCCAATCCAAAACACTGCGGTTTGTGTTACAACACGCATTGTGCCACAAATCCATATTGGTGTTCCTTCCCTAAACAAGAGTGATTGCACATTTCACCCATGAGATTTGGCCGTGATATACGAGTAGCCATGTGGACGGAATTCAAAATCAATCTGGTTAATGTTGCATCACTCTTTCCAGAATGGCTCGCAGAGATCCGTGCCATTCAAAGTGAAGGGCTCTCTTTATCACAGTCATTAGTTCCGCCATATTCACTCTGTAGGATACGCTTGTGAAGGGCATCTCAAATGTCTCTCTATTGGCGTACACAGGAGCGTGTAAATGTCGATAGCCCTTGCCGTTTGTGGATTTAGATTTGAGTCCGTGTTTTTCAGCGTTAGATGGCTGATTTGTCCATCTAGTATTGTCGTTTTGATGAAGAGCTTAAGCTAGCCACCTGATCTGGCAATATCTTTGAGACATGCTCTACTGGGCATGACAAGAGACTGTGAATCATTGAGCGGTAACACTCCTAAACGTGAGGAATCACGGCTTCTCTTAACACGACTGCTGGAAATATCTTGTCCTGCACAAGGTCAACAGGAAACACCACTGCGATGGCTGTCAAAAATTTTCATACCTCCTTTTCACACCTGAAAGTGTGATTCGATTAAATTACAAAAATATTTCTTCACCCTCTAAAAGAGTGTATTGGCAATGCAGATGTCGAGGCTGGAGCATCAGTCTTCGCTTGCACACAACCATAAATAAAAGTAGAGGCAGGTTATCGCTGATGGCATAATCATGACTAATTATCTTGTTTTATACAATGTTACCGCTTGCTCCACAGCATGACTCACTTCCCCCATTACCATGAGACACTCGAGCAGCATTAAGCATGTTATACACGGGCCAGACGGAGGGCAAGCCATGCTACAGTTTGCTGAAAAACAATTACATTGCTTTGGTATTCATAGCCCAGCCCAGTCAGGGGAGTTTACACTGATTCATTCTTCATGTGACCATTTTGTCTCCCAGCTTTCCGGGGCTCATATTTGATTTAATGTGTGTGGGATTTTGTTCAACATCACATTAATGCATTCAAAGGAAGCAAACACGATTTATTTCTCATTTAATAGTCTCCTCTTTGCATACGTCGTGCTTTTTGTTTGTCGGCCTGATTAATTGGTGTCCTCAGACTGTTACTTAACGGAGATGGAGCACAGCTGTAGACTCTCAACTCGGATTGCTCAGGATTCATGACTACTAATTAGCGGCCTGCTTGACCAGACGGTTTATCAGGGGCAGTGACACCAGTGAAGTCCTCTCTTATCAAACCCTCACTCTCAAGAACATGATGGAGAGTGCAGAGTGTTTCCGGGTTTTTGTTTTCATATAAATGTCCTGTTTGGGATCAGATTTTAGCCACCCAAGGCAATTAACTCATAACAGCCACAACATAATGTCATTCTCTCTGTATAATCAAATGAACAAATAACCCTAAAATGAGTTTATAACCACTTCAGACAGGATTTCAGAGTGGATGAAAGTCTACAATAACACCATACTATGGGACAGTGCTGGACTGGATTTTGAAGATCTGGAGTGCATTTCCCAGAAGTATTGCTAGGTAAAAAAGAAAGTTTGTCACCAACATTTCAGTGTTTCTCAAAACCATAGTTTTAATGAGCATTTGTGAACGGCTTCATGAAGTCGTGAGGTTGTGAACTGCAGCTCTCATGCTGTGGTTAGAAACATAGTTTCTTCTCAGTATGACAGGTAGACTTAAATATATCAAGCTCAAGTCCCTATAACCAAATATGCTAGGTAAATAAAATAAGTAATCAAAATCTTGAAAAAATGGGCGTTATCCTTTGCCCTCAAATGCTGGGGGCGTGTCCGCTCTTAACTGTCAAATACCATTACTGCCTGAATTGATGCTCCTTGTGTGTTACTAACGGTACTGACAACTCGCGATTAGCAGGTAAACTGATGTAAATGTGCTCTACATATAGTGTTAGAGGAGGGGCCATCATCGACCCCCATTTTTTAGCCCCCCCCCCCCCCCCCCCATAAGTAATATATATCAGGCCAGGCAACCTTTTTCAATCTTAGCTTCAGTTTCCTGTAAGGAGCTTCTGCTGCTGTAGGCCTTCTGCTTCAAGGTTTGATGTGTTGTGTGTTCAAAGATGCTCTTCTGCAAACCTCGGTTGTGACAGGTGGTTATTAGAGTTACTCTTTCCTTTCTATCATCTTGAACCAGTCTGGCCATGCTCCTCTGACCTCTGGCATCAACAAGGCATTTTTCCCCAAAGAACTACTGCTCACCGGATATCTTGTCTTTTTCTGACCATTCTCTGTAAATACTAGAGATGGATGTGCATGAAAATTTCAGTAGATCTGCAGTTTCTGAAATACTCCGACCAACCCGTCTGGCGTCTTGCCTACATCCATTGAGTTTCTGTCATGCGATTGGCTGATTAGATATTTGTTTAAACAAGCGGGATATAGTCGTAAAATTTCTCCAATAACATTTAATACCATACTATTGTAGTTATGCAGCAAATTACATTGTTGTATGAGAAAAGCACCACAAGGTGGGTAACCAAAATATTGGAGGTTTGAGTCCTTCAGTGGGTTACTAATCCACCATTGTGTCCTTCTAAGCAGTCTTACAAGAACGTTTCAGACTTGATGTGTTGTGCTGTACACTATACTATGGATAGTTTGAATATTTATTCTTTCTCCATTATTTCTTGTTTACTCTTCATTAAGGTTCTTGTTGGGGAAGTTGGAGGAAATACCCTGGGTTTCTATGGATGCCAGATGAGTCCCAATGGCCTGATGATTCTAGCTCATGCTTTTCATGGAGCGCTGCACCTCTGGCACTGTGACAGCAACCATGTCAGACGTAACTGACAACATCCACCAGTAACACATAACAACCATTCCTTTTTATCTAATAAAAACAGACAAAAATTCAAGTATGTTATGATTTACACCAAATGGATTCAATTAATATGGAGATTTGTTTTAAACAGGGAGAATGGAGGCCAAGTGTGGTCATTTCAGGTTACTTTAGTGCAGTGCAGGACTTGAGCTGGGACCCTGAGGGAGAGTTTATCACCACTGTCTGATCAGACCAAACCACTAGACTCTTTACACACTGGACCAGAAACGTACTGTATGCTCAGAGGTTTAAACAAATATAATCTATTTGATCTTTGAATAATTATACATTTTAAGTTCTTATAGTTGATAAACGCTTGTTTGCAGATTACCTGGCACGAGATCTCAAGGCCGCAGATTCACGGTTATGACATGCAGTGTCTGACTATGGTTGGACGTTATTCAGTGCTGATGAGAAGGCCCTGCGGGTGTTCAAGGCTCAAATGAATTTTGTAGAGAACCTTGCTAACATATCATGCATCTCTCTGGAGAAACTATTGGGCTGTAATGTAAGTACTTAGAAATATCTCATCTTTAAACTTTAATTGGTTACATCAAATAAAAACCTTAGGTCAAAGTCATGGATCAGCGAGAGATTTAAAGATGAGTCTCATATTTTTCCATTATCTTAATCCTAATGTTTATGCACATGCCCTCAGATATATAGCTAAGTGAGTTTCATTTTCTGTAACTTGAGGTCATGGTAAATGAGACGACATAAATGACATTCTCAATTCAGGTTGATCTTGTGTAATTAAGCCAATATCTCTTAATCGCTTTGGCTCTTGTGGAGCCAAACACAGCCGTGCTTATATTTAGACCAGCATTTTGTTTTTATAAAACAGTTCAATAAAAAGATGTTTTAAAGTATTTTGCATTTCAGACAAAATATGTCATAATATAATAGAAGGGTACAGTCTCCTGTGTGTTCAGGGTACAGCAGATGTCCCAGAGGAAGCCAGCACTCCTGCCCTTGGCCTGTCCAACAAGGCCGTGTTTCAAGGTATGAACCCTTTGAATTCACTGGCCACTGGAGAATACGCGTTGTGCTGATCTTAAGTGCAGTGAGGCAGTTGCTTACTTTTACTGTGGCATCTGATGTGTTTATAGGTGACCTCACATTTCAGAGCTCTCAACAGGACTGTGAAGATTTCAATAGCCTGTCCGACCAATATAAAGAGTCCTACTTTCAACCTCTCAAACTCACTGGTATTTATGTATTGTTTTATTTAAAACATTTTTTACCTGCTTTTTTTTCTCAACTGTGGTTGGCCATTTTTACATTTCAGTCAGATGGGCTCTTTCTCTCCAAGTAGACAGTACTTTGCTGAAAAAAAATATAATTTGCACTAGACTTTATGGCAATAGTCAAAAACCTCACCATGACCAGGTAGACACTGTAAGTGCTTCTGTTATTCCTAGAAAACGCATTGATAAAGACTGTTTTATCTGGTTTATTAATGTATCTGGGGCATGAATCAGAGTTACTGGAAACAAATGTTATCACAACATAAGGGGGGAGGGGGAGTGTTGAAGCGGGGGGTGGGGGGGGGGGTTATGCCTCTCTTGCTCCAGGCAAACAGTGGCAAACGCTGTCAATGTGATTGAAAAAGCTCCTTAATCTGGAATCATAATTAGAAAAAAGCTTATATAATTGCAAAGTTAAAATATTGATGACTCTGGGCGATGGGGAGCGCAATGAGGCGGACACAGAGTTGTTAATGGAATAATACCACTCCCTCCATCTCGCTGCTTCTGGAGGGGCAAAGAGGGAAATAATTAAAATAAAACTGCAAACCAGGGACAAATTAAAAAAAAAAAAGCCTGGTCTCGATTCCATTTCAATTGGGGCATGTGTTGCATAAGTGTCTGTGTATCTAAATGAGACAATATTATTTCAGGCTTGCACAAAGAGAGCTAAATTTGATTTACAGCATGTCGTAAAGCTAACGGCCATTGAAAATTGTAGATAAAGCCGCCTTGTTCCAAACAGCTTTGAGTAAATTGCTCGGCTTTGTATCTGTTGCTAAATATAAAAATGGATCTATTGAAAAATACAGTCTATAGGCGTCTGCTCATTTCTCATAATAACTATGTTTATATTTTGTGACTGTGTGCATTGCCAGAGCCTCCGACAGAGGACGACCTCTTGCAGAAAACACTGTGGCCAGAGGTAAAAAAAAAAAAAGTGAGTTTCCCATCAATTCTCATTTGTGTTCTTCTGCCCTCATTGGTTGTTCTGCAGTGGGCACTAATGCTGTACCGCATTATTGCTTAAGCAGCTTCTGTGACATAAATAATGGAGTGTAATAGGTTTTTAGAGCTCGTGACAAGAACCATTCATCCAGTATGCTTTGACACTAAACAAGAAAAGCTTAAAATTGTTCATTAAGTATCTTTTTTTGTTCCTCTCCTTAACTTCTGCATTCAAACTAAGATACAAAAATACTTGAACACAGGACCATCATAGCGCAACACCGCTGCACAAGGCTATTGGTGCCGACTTAATTGTAAAAACATTTTTTATTCTGTATTATTTCAATTAAAAATATATATTTTAATAGTTTTAGTTAACAACAACACTGCAACAGTTTGCAGCAGATTTGCTTAAACTGTTCAAATGTTTAAAGCTGAATAGCATCCAGATTAATGGTTCAGATATTTGAAGTCTCTATTAATTCCTTGCATACTGGGGATTGTTCCAGCCACAGAAATGCAGTGGGGTGTTTGCATTAGCCAAACATTTGTGCCTGTGTTTGCTTACTTGCATTCAGTATTTTCTGGCCTAAGTTTGCCGAGCCTTTGTTAGCACAGAATAATGCCTGTGTTGCACTAAAATGACATACGACTCTGACATTTGCTGAAACTGTAGGCAATATATTACAGAATTGGATGCTTAGTGGCATTTTGCACTGGTTGGAGGGAAAATAGGCACATTATTCACACAAGAAGTTTTGCTAAATTATTACACATTACCAGTATTTTTCATGATTAAATATTCATGCCCCCCCCAATATATATACAATTAATTGAAATGTACAGACTTGCTTACTCATAAGAATTCAGAGTTGGTTTCCTTGATACACAGGTGTCACTGGATAAACTGTAATAATTTACATGCACTGCTATAAGCAGCTGAAGGTTTTGACAGCCTGGCTTGCCGAGCTATTCATCCAACACTGGAAATTACTACGCAGATCTGCTAATGGCTGCCAGAGTGCACGGCTTTCTTCGACAAGCACAGGAGAGCACACCCGGCAGCCCTGACACACAAAGCATTCATCGTGTTTGAATCACCGCCCCAACTGTCTCTCTGAACCTTGCATGGTGCTCTGTTTTTATTTGAGTGCAGGTACTGACAGAGCCCTCATTAACATACCCTCTTTCTGTGTCGCTCTCTCTGCAGGTATGGACACGGCTTCGAGATGTTTTGTCTGGCGTCGGATTCTGAGAGGACGTTGGTGGCCTCGGCGTGTAAGGTACAATCACATGGGTGACCATATGGTCATTAGTGTCACACAAATGTAGCCGTGGACTGTAATAACAGGACACAGAAAAGCATGCATGCGTAAGGCTGCTCAGATCCTAAAGTGGTTTTGAATATTTAGTCATTTGCCATTTTAACAAGCTAATGTCAATTTAGACCCTGACATCCGTGAGCAAGTTAATTTTTCTTCTCTTTGATGTAATGAGCTGCCTGTCGTATTAAAAACTCATTGAACTCGCGTGACCAGGGTTGGTAGACAGTCCTACGTGCCCTCTGGCCGGCGTGACACATTCTGAGACAGTTGAAGGGAGATCATTGGCTTGTGTCCCGGTTTGGCCCCCGTTGTTCTGCCAAACCCACGCTGATCGCGCACAAAGCCCTTCCGAATGAAAGCACATTCTGCGTGTCACCTGCCATTGTTCACGCTCGAGCAAAGATTGTGAGGTTTATTCAGTGGGGCTGATGGCGGGCTGCTGCTGGGGTCCTGCAGGCTCAGATGACTTTGCTGTGGATGTGAAGTTTATCCACTGCTGGCTGAGCTGCAGCCGCTGTATGTAGGAGGAAGGCTCTGCGGTTGAGGTTTAGAGAAAGAGGACAAACTTCTTGCTTTTTGATGTTGGTGTGAAAGATCTACATGATTTACATGTGTCTTGCGTCACAGGCCTCTAAACCAGGACATGCTGCAATTCTTCTGTGGAGCACATCTTCCTGGAAACAGCTTCAGTCACTGCCCTGCCACAGCTTGACCGTCACTCAGATGGCGTTCTCTCTGAATGGACGCCTTCTGCTCACCGTTTCTCGTGATCCCACCTGGTCCTTATGGAGACAAGGGAACTCTGACACAGATACGGGTGAGCACCCCTCCCCGCTTGTCTTATTTTATACTTCATCTTTGTTCCTTCATAAACAAGTGGTCAAGTTGTGGAGTGTGTTTTTTGACCAAAAAAATATATACACAGTATATACACACACACATATTACCACTGTAATATTTTACTGTTAAAATAAAAATGAGCATTTAAGAAAGTATATTATTAATAAAAATAATAATAATAATAATAATATTTTAAAAAGCTCCACTTTTGCTGTGCTTGTTTAAAAGAAAACGCAATTTGGCATAATTTTGTGAATATGACTAAAACAGAATAATTATAATTGTTATTGATGATAAAATACAACTAAAGTATTACTGTTATAGTCTTTCATTGTAAAAAACAAAACAAAAACAAACAATAATTATTTTATTTTAAAGTACAACTGTACAATTACAATTAATTAGTTAATATTTTCATTTTAAAAAATGTTAAATTATCAAGCTTTTCAATTAATATAAACTTCAGTGTTCTTCAAAATTATTCAGATAAAAGGATACTGACACTGCTTCTCTTTTGTTGATAACATCTGATTTCTCATGAAAAGATTGGGAAGGGGTTGGCCCTGATATCCTTTTAGACAGCACACTGAGATATAGCGTTGTTGTGCTATGGTGGCTCAAGTTCGAAACCCGAAAAACCCTGAATAAGGTTAAAAAAAAAATTAAAGTTCTAAATAAATAAATGAATAAATAAATAAATAAAAGATTGGGAAGGTGGTTGGTGCATATTGCATTCCCAAATGCACAATGTATGTGTACGTGATTTTGCGCAAACCGAGCTGACCCGCTCAGACTAAAATAAAAATGGTTAAGGCCCTGATATACTTCAAACAAAATCGAAGAATGAACGGATATGACGTCATTTTGAACAATATCAGGCCGAATCAAAGTTCATTTTGAGTTTGTTTCGGCAGTTCGAAACACCTGACCAAAGTGAACTTTCTGGGGGAGTTTGTTTCAGCTAAACACCTTTGAGTTTCTATTGGTCCATGGCGGTTATGCAATCGGTGGGTGTGTTCTGAAACTCCACCCACTTTGACGTGAGTTTTATTTTTTATTTTTGCGGTTCGTTTCTTATTCAACAGAGGTCAAAAGTGACGCAGAGATACATCCGAGACAAGAACGGACAAGAACGAATGGTTCTTTTGTATTGCAAAGATGATACTTGACTCTCAACGGCTGCTAATCATTATTCTTTTGTCTATAATATTCTGACTATTGGTGCCCATCTCACACCTAGATTGCCTACACTTGCCTGCACGAGTGTCACAACACGTTTACATTAATCTACACCCCACCTCCAGCAGCACGGGGGTGTCAGAATGTTTAGAAACAGTATACCATAAGAACGAAAACAAACTCCTTTTGAAATATACCGGAGCTTTTAATCATAATGCAGTTTTGTTTTTTATTTTGATTAATCGTACTATCCTACGTAAACCCACCCTAGAAGTAACATCCTATAAGATGAATGGGAAAGCTAACAGCTGCCTCCAGGCTTTATAGACCTCTTTACTCAAAGACAGCTTTTACCTTCCTCCATTTTTCTTTGTCAATAATATAAGTTTGTGGACTGCTGATGTTCGTCCACTGTAAGATTCTCCTGGCATTTATCAAGAGAAAGCTAGCGCCTCCCAATGGCCATGTAGTATTAATGTGTATTCTGAGCATACACATCTAAATCACTGTTGACACAAGGTAACCACAGGAGCGTCTGTTTTTCTTTCTCTATTTTCTGATGTGTCTGAGGCAATGCCGGCTGCTGAGGGCCGAGGCATGCTGCAGTCCATTCTCGTTGAAGCTGGTATTACTCACAGCCTGTGTGCTGCAGATGTGGAGAGGTTAGTCAGTGTCACAGCTGATCAGAGAACAGCCCAGCATGGTGGTCGAACATGTCATGTGTGGAGAAATCTCTATCACAAAGACAAGTTTCCTCCCCTGCAGCTCTCTCTCCATTTGTCGGACTTCCTCTCTTTTGTGTTTCTGGTTAATGAGTTAAGACTCTCCAGTCTGTGGCTGGCCAGAGGGTTACTGGTCAAGGTGGCATCACCAGGGTGCGTTGACCTCGATAACTGGACTGTGGGTGACCACAAACTCAGTCTAGAGAAATTATAATTACGTTCTGAAAATGAATAAAGTCTTGTGTGTTTGTAACAACATGAAGGCAAGTATTTAAAGGATCACTCCGAATTTTTTTGGACTTTAGCTTATTCACAGTATCCCCCAGAGTTAGATAAGTCCATACATACCGTTTTCATTTCTGTGCGTTCTGTAAGTGTTATTAGATGCACCCACCGCTAGCCTAGCTTAGCACAAAGACTGGATGTAAATGGATACTGTTAGCATAGTAATCCCAATAAGTGACAAAATAATGCAAACATTTTCCTATTTACATGTTGTGATCTGTATAGTCACAGCGTGTACAAATAACAAGGCTATATGAGACAGAGACCATTTTTAATCGTATAAATACTGGGAACTATATTCTCACTAGGCGTAGGAGCACAGCTAACGTTACTAGGGCGAAGTGGCTACTTGGGCGGAGTGATTAGCACAGCACACGAGACGCGCTGTTTTTTTTTTTTTTTTTGAGACGCGCTGTTGATGGTTCCGTAAACAGACAAACGTGACTAACCAGCTAGACGTGACTCGTGATCATGGCTGACTTTGAGGAATTGTCAGACTCAGAGTAATTTTACTGTGTATCAAACCAAGATCCAGAACCATAAAGTTTTGAGCCAGAATACACAGACGAGGAGTTACAAACTTTGGAAGCTGTAAGACAAGATGTCAAAGGGAGAATCAGAACGAACACAGACTGGTGCTGTAAATGTGGAACAAGCCAACCTATGCCGACAGAAACCGAGTGCCTTTGTTGTAATGAATGGGACCGGGTATTGCCATCAATGTCAAGGCTTGATGACAATCAAAATATTTGCGTCACTACCAGGGAAGATTTCTCTGCCCTAATACACCCGGTCGTTTTTTTCCCCCATTGTGACAAGATCAACTGGAAGAAACGCCCCATGCCGACTGAACCTAATGGTCAGCTGTCCACCAAGTAAGTGATTTTGTTATAATGATACAGAGCAGTGTGTTCATGACAACATAATAATAACAATAAAGGGGGTACACAGAGCCCCTATTCACGTAATAGTGTCACTACTAAGGTTATATTACATTAGCAAGGCACTGTTACAGTATGGCTATGTTAGTCATCTCAAAACATAATGGAACACTTACCGCAGCAACAGGTGATCCAATTTGTCCTGTCTTTATTATCGATGGGATGGCTGTATCCTTTAGCACACGTTTCATGGTCCATGTGAAACTTGCATTTTTTTTCAAAATAGTCGTCTACAGTAAAATGTTCAGAGCAAACAAAATACTTCGTGATGGTGTTCACAGGTGTGTTTGGAACCCAGAACAAGTAGCCATCGATTCATCAGGTCAGGGTTATTTGGTTGGAATTCTATGAAACGTCATAGTATTACCTGGTCTCCCCTGTTTATTGTCGCAGCTCTTTACAATACAGCAAACACCCTTGATTGTACACTATACATTTACTATCTAGTGATTGCTGACTCTATTACTCCAACTCTTAGCGAACTCTCTGCTCCTCACCACTGCGCGTCTCGTGTGCTGCGCTAATCACTCCGCCCAAGTAATGTTAGCTGTGCTCCTACGCCTAGTGAGAATATAGTTCCCAGTATTTAAACGATTAAAAATGGGCTCTGTCTCATATAGCTTTGTTATTTGTACACGCTGTGACTATACGGATCACAACATGTAAATAGGAAAATGTTTGCATTATTTTGTCACTTATTGGGATTACTATGCTAACAGTATCCATTTACATCCAGTCTTTGTGCTAAGCTAGGCTAGCGGTGGGTGCGTCAAATAACACTTACAGAACGCACAGAAATGAAAAAGGTATGTATGGACTTACAGTATTGTTCAAAATAATAGCAGTACAATGTGACTAACCAGAATAATCAAGGTTTTTCGTATATTTTTTTATTGTTACGTGGCAAACAAGTTACCAGTAGGTTCAGTAGATTCTCCGAAAACAAATGAGACCCAGCATTCATGATATGCACGCTCTTAAGGCTGTGCAATTGGGCAATTAGTTGAATTAGTTGAAAGGGGTGTGTTCAAAAAAATAGCAGTGTGGCATTCAATCACTGAGGTCATCAATTTTGTGAAGAAACAGGTGTGAATCAGGTGGCCCCTATTTAAGGATGAAGCCAACACTTGTTGAACATGCATTTGAAAGCTGAGGAAAATGGGTCGTTCAAGACATTGTTCAGAAGAACAGCGTACTTTGATTAAAAAGTTGATTAGAGAGGGGAAAACCTATAAAGAGGTGCAAAAAATGATAGGCTGTTCAGCTAAAATGATCTCCAATGCCTTAAAATGGAGAGCAAAACCAGAGAGACGTGGAAGAAAACGGAAGACAACCATCAAAATGGATAGAAGAATAACCAGAATGGCAAAGGCTCAGCCAATGATCACCTCCAGGATGATCAAAGACAGTCTGGAGTTACCTGTAAGTACTGTGACAGTTAGAAGACGTCTGTGTGAAGCTAATCTATTTTCAAGAATCCCCCGCAAAGTCCCTCTGTTAAAAAAAAGGCATGTGCAGAAGAGGTTACAATTTGCCAAAGAACACATCAACTGGCCTAAAGAGAAATGGAGGAACATTTTGTGGACTGATGAGAGTAAAATTGTTCTTTTTGGGTCCAAGGGCCACAGGCAGTTTGTGAGACGACCCCCAAACTCTGAATTCAAGCCACAGTACACAGTGAAGACAGTGAAGCATGGAGGTGCAAGCATCATGATATGGGCATGTTTCTCCTACTATGGTGTTGGGCCTATTTATCGCATACCAGGGATCATGGATCAGTTTGCATATGTTAAAATACTTGAAGAGGTCATGTTGCCCTATGCTGAAGAGGACATGCCCTTGAAATGGTTGTTTCAACAAGACAATGACCCAAAACACACTAGTAAACGGGCAAAGTCTTGGTTCCAAACCAACAAAATTAATGTTATGGAGTGGCCAGCCCAATCTCCAGACCTTAATCCAATTGAGAACTTGTGGGGTGATATCAAAAATGCTGTTTCTGAAGCAAAACCAAGAAATGTGAATGAATTGTGGAATGTTGTTAAAGAATCATGGAGTGGAATAACAGCTGAGAGGTGCCACAAGTTGGTTGACTTGACTCCATGCCACCCAGATGTCAAGCAGTTTTAAAAAGTTTGTACAGTCAAAGGTAGACACTGCTATTTTTTTGAACACACCCCTTTCAACTAATTGCCCAATTGCACAGCCTTAAGAGCGTGCATATCATGAATGCTGGGTCTTGTTTGTTTTCTGACAATCTACTGAACCTACTGGTAACTTGTTTGCCACGTAGCAATAAAAAATATACTAAAAACCTTGATTATTCTGGTTAGTCACATTGTACTGCTATTATTTTGAACAATACTGTATCTAACTCTGGGGGATACTGTGAATAAGCTAAAGTCCCAAAAAGTCGGAGTGTTCCTTTTAATGAAAGAATATTCAGTTTCAGGTGAACTATTTATGTATTTATTTCAATTTCTTCCCCAGAGGGTGAGCTTTTCTCTCTACGCAAACGCTAGTAAGGACACAGCGGTTCACACACGTATTATTTGGTCATGAGACTGGAGCTCTGACAGCAAGTACTTTGTGACATCAAGTCCAGAAAAGAAGGTAGGTCCAGTTTAACATGCATTTAGGACTGGCTGGCATTGTAGAAATCTAAAAATTCCAAAAACTGGGGAAATGCAAAAAATAAAGAGATAGTATTTAGTTGGTCACAGGATTTCAACTTGTCTACACCCATGATGCGATTGCTGCTGTTGAGCAACTGATACTAATAATTATGTGTAAAACATTTTTAATGATGGAAAAAGGACTGCATGGAGCATTTTTTAGTCCATCTCGTTCCTGCGGTCTGAGCTTTGACATCTAACCTTGTTGTGTTGTTGTAGGTAATCATCTGGGGTCATTGTGGCTCTGGAGTCAGTGTCGGTGAATGTGAGGGGGAAAGCGTGACCCCTTGCTCCTCTGTTCTGGATGTCGGAGATTCAGCTACTGCTGTGTCCATCTGCCCATATCTTTGTTCAGACCAGAGGTAACGTTATTCTGTTAGCATCATTAGAATGAATGTGATGTGTCTGGGACAAATATTGAATTATACTTGTATTTGTGTAGTTATTTGCTGGCTGTAGGTCTAGAGAATATGAAAATTTTGCTGTATAAATGGAGGCCATCAGAGGATTTGTCTTCTGGAGCAGATGTGGAGAAACTGATGCTTGGTATCCTTTTTCCCACTCATATTCTTCTCTTTGTTCTTTAATAATTCTTAGATATTGAGTTTGAAAACATAATTTTACTCAAGCTCAGAAGTGTGATTGCTAGGCCTGCACAGAATCTACATCCACATAACTTAAACTAAGAACTTGTGAAATCAAAATGGATGTTTTGCTTTAATATGTTGTGGATATTTGGGAAAAAAAAACCTCTTCGTAAACCACTTTTTAAAGCATAATTTGCTCTGCTTCTCAAAATAAGACTAATCCAAAAGAAAAATAAAACTCCCAAATACATTGACATTAGTCGTTTTACTGTAATTTAAATGTTTATTGTTTTATATTTTTATTGGAAGATAATAATCTTAAATCTAATAAAAGTAATAGTAATTAAAATATAAATGTTATATTTTATTTTATTTTAATGATATGCAATCACAAAAAAATTGACAAATTGTGCAACACTACAAACAAGTACAGCACACCTAAAGCATTTTCATCACAATCGCAACTAAATTAAGTCACAGAAAATTCGACAGAAGCAAGCAGATTCTACAAAGCAGTTTAGTCAAAAATTATTAAAAACTGTTCAAATGCCTCATAAATCCCTTTAAATAATCTCAGAGTTTCACAGTTTTCCTCTTAGTATCTTTGAAAGTGACATAATCTGAAGTTAAACACGACAGTCATACCTCCACCCAGAGACCAGGGCTGGTGGTGTAATTGACAACAAAAGGGCTGCACGTATCTGAGCTGGCCCACGCTGCTCGGGAGAAGCTTCAGGTTGATACGGGGGCTCCCGTGGGCAGGTTTCGCATTGATCCGTGAAGAGAGAGAATGAAGTGTCAGAGAGAGGCCAGGCTGTGTTGTGCATTCTGTTTGCACCGAGCCCTCTCGCTAGCTATCTCTCTCTCCCCCACAGTGGATTGAGTCCCGACTGGCTAAACTCTCTCCTTCTGTAGGTGTAATTGATAAACCGTCTGTGTAGGCACTTACACCTATCTCTTACCCAGAAGTCACTCACCCTAGAAGTACAAGAAGTAAAAATTGACCATGTATTGCAGTGGGTTCTGAAAAGCAAGATTGATTCATGTGTTTATTCGTCTGCCTGTATTACTTTTGAAATTGGCAAGTGTATATTCACGCCTGGAAGTATTTGGACAGGCTGAGTTGAAGTGATACGGGGCGGCAGAGGCATCCAGATAGTGTGCGGGGGGAGATTTGTGTTGCCTTGAATCAACATCGTGCTTGTGGCTTTCCTTAACCACCCATCACAGTTAGAGTCACACTCTGACGGTGAAGAGGCTGCACTGGAGGCCGAGGCCGGGCCGGGCAGGCCGTGGCGGGAACGAAGAGCGAGCTTGGGTTCAGCGAGCCAGCGCTGGTGCCGACCATGTCGTCAAAATCTTCAACATCAGAATATCAGCCCTGTGACTTCATGCCGCCTCTGGTGATCATCTGCAGTGCGTCCAGCTGATATTCAGAACGAATGAACTGCTGTGAAGGCTTCAGCTGGCCAGTGTGGCAAAATGTGCTGTGTTTTTCATCGGGGATTCTGGGAGAAGTTTTCTCATTCCCTTAAATCAGCTTCTCCTCTTCGAATTTCGAATTAAGACCTGTAAACGAACTAATGTACTATTTATGATGTATAAAGAAAAACACATTGCTTTGTATTGTAATAAATGTCTCTTTTCTAGTAATGGAATGTCACAGGAGTGATTTATCTCAAGCTAACAATAATTCTTTTATTGGCTTTTTTAAAGCACCCCACATCCCATGAACGCCAAATCCTCTTGTAATAATCTACAGCTGTAAGTGACAGTAAGAGAATAGAGAATCCAGCTCACATCCTCTTGTTTCCAGTGCCTGAAGGACAGATGAGCATTCGGATAAGATGTACAATGAGCCATGAGGGCCATAGACTCACCAGGCGTGAATCATTCACTGGAGAAATAGTGTTTCATTTAAGAAAAGTGCTCCTTTTTATTGAGCGCTTCCTTTATTGAAACCAATGACATTCATCCTTGTGAGACATTAAAGGAATGTTTTCTGGATCCAATTGAACTTAAGCTGTATCGACAGCATCAGTGACATGCTTTCGATTACCACAGAAAATAATTTAGACTTGGCAATACACTGCAGCGCTGCTAAAATGATAAAAAATATTCACTGTTTTGGAAGTATTGCTGCAAGACATTGTTAACATGGTGTAATGCAACCACATTCTAACTTGGTGTTTGCTAGATTATAGGCAAATCGTCAACCTGTCATAATGGTAACTGTAAATTTCTTATCATATTCATAAGAATTCCAGAAAGGGACATCATGTAAGATTTTCCAATGAACCGATTTTGTCATTTCAGCTACACACATGAACAGGATCATAAAATCAGACGTGAACACCATGGAACAAGGACTGCAAGCCAGGCCAGACTTCCCAATGTCAAGTCTTGTTTTAATAACATAATAATAGTAAAAAATTATGGTGTGGTAAAGCTTAACATTTCTTAGCTTAAAGCGTTCACCTAAACATTTACATTCTTTTATTATTTACTCACGCTCAAATTGTTCCAAACCCACAAGACCTATTATCTTCAGAACATAAAATAATTTTTTATATACTGTATATAAAATCTGACCCCATGACCCTCCGTAGACAGCAAGGGAACTACAACAGGTCAAGGCACAGAAATGTAGAAATGGCGGTGGACCCTGAGATTTACAGTAAGAGAAGAAATCGTTGAATGAAGTCATTATTTTTGTTTTCTTTGTACACAAAAAATAATAAATTCTTGTAGCTTCATAAAATTGAGGTTGAAAAACTGATGTCATGGATTATTTCAACAATGTCCTTATACTAGCTTTCTGGGCCTTGAATGTGGTAGTTCCCTTGCTGTATATGCAGGGTCAGAAAGCTCTTGAATTTCATCAAACTATCTTAATTTGTGTTCCAAAAATGAACGAACGTTTTATGGGCTTGGAACAACATAATCAATGACATAATTTTAATTTTTGGGTGAACTATCTCTTAAACTTTTCTGTTCTGTTCTGTTGAGGTAAGATGGTTTGTTGTGTGCTGTTTGAGGACACTATATGACCCATCTGTGTTGTGCTGTTGTGTAAGGGTCTTCTGTGTCTTGTCTAGTACTGACATGTTAAATATTTGAGCACTTGATGGAATAGGAAAGCTGACTGTGACATGAAGGCTTCATCCTCTAGCATTCAGTTTGGCATCAAGTCCCTGCACTCTCAATAATTCATTATATACTCAACGTACGGGAGCGCTCCTGACAGATTCATCAGCCTTGCGTTTCTGTTTTATGGTTGTGTAGAAGTTTGTGAGCGAGATCAAAACATTGCAGTGTATAGAATTAAAAAGAAAGTTCACTCAAAAATTAAAGTTTTCGATAATTTACTCTCATGTCGTTGTAAATCTGGATCGCTCTGTGGATTACTTGATCATTATTCGATTGCGCGGCATCCAGCTCATAGTCTCATATAAATCAAAACTGGCGCTACATTTACTTTTATGCATTTTCACGTTTTATTCAAACACAAATGGCGCCATCTTGAGTCTTTATTTATGGCCGCGAAAATTAGTGAATATTATAATGAACTACTTTTACTGAGCGGAAGCTGTAAGATAATTATAGGTAAAATTATGTAAAACTCAGTAGTGCCATATTTATTTTTTGACAGGATTGCAAATATGATAGTGATAGAAGCATGTTAAATGCAGTGGTGGTAAGAAACGAAGTAAAAATACTTTGCTACATTACTTAAGTATTTTTTTTTCGGGGATCTACTTTACTTGACTTGAGTATATTTTATTTGCATCTACTTTCACTTTTACTCCACTAGTCTATTAAAGACAAAGTTTACTTTTTACTCAGATACATCCCATGCCCACTTCAAGTATTTATTACACTGATTTTACAAACCAATGAAAATTTTGGTTTTCTTTTGAAAAAAAGAACGCGCGACTTCGCAAGTTCTTTGCCAACATACGCTCACGCAGCAGTTAGTTCGAGGTGGAAGATGATCGCTAAAATAGGTGATAGTGCAGCTCTTGCTGACCGCAATGATCCCGAGATTCTAGACAGGGATCACCCATGGCCATATCTCAAGGATATGTTTGAATTCACTGAAGTCAAAGGGAGATTCTTATTGGCTGACATGTCTTCTTTGCCTGCCACGGGTTAATGAAATTTCAGTAGGGCTGTGTCGAATGCGATTTTCATGCTCATCTCATCAGTAACGCTCCTGTAATTAGTAGTATATTTCCAGTACATGCGTTCAGATCAGGGTTGCCAGGTTTTCACAACAAACCTGACCAGTTGCTTCTCAAAACTAGTCCAAAACTAGCCAAAAACGCGTTTCCAGGAGGTTCCCCGATAAAAATTGCTTCTCGGGGTTAAAATATACGTTTATTGGAAGGGTTACCATAGTAAAAGTCACATTTTAGGCGCTAAATATCAAGTTATAGGGATTGGGGTTTCTTCGACCAGCGGACATGAAAAACAACCACGGATGTGGCAACACTGGTTCAGGTGGAGCGGCAGTTAGTACACAGAGCCGTAGTCCACCGACAACTAACACAAAATTGTTTTCAAAATCGAGAAAAAAAAAATCGATTTGGTGTAGATTGTCAGTGAATTACGGCTCTGTGTAGTATATGCCAGCCAGTGTTGCCAAGTCTGTGGTTATTTATCATGTCCACAGGTCGAAGCGAAAATACCAATAACGTGATATTTAGCCCCTAAAATGCGAATGACAGAATTTAAATTTTTGGGAGAAACAACTCTTTAAAGAGGTGGTTTTTCCTCATTGATATTCTGGAACAGTCTTACCTTGTATCTTGCACATCTTCTGTTTGATGCAGCTATGATGTTATGGAACATGTCTATTGAAAGTTCAATCCCTATACCGCGATAGGGTTCTTCATTGTCTCTTTTCATTGTAAATCTAACAAATTCTAAAGTATCTAATCTCATCATGTGTTCAATTAAAACACTGCATTTCACTCCCAAAACAACTGATCTGCTTAATTATTGATATTTACAGTTAATTTGAATATTTACTTTTTACTTCCGGTACTTAAGTATGTTTTAAATCGGATACTTTTGTACTTTTACTCAAGTGATGTTTGAATGGAGGACTTTCTACTTTTACTGAAATCATTTTTTATTTAGATACATCTACTTTTACTCGAGTATAACTTTTGAGTACTTTTACCACCCCTGGTTAAATGAATTGGAATGTTCTTTGCTAAAAATGTAGCTGGTGAAACACCTTTACAAAAAGACTTTTAGTAAACAAAAACTCAGTAGAACCATTTAAAGTTGTGAGTTATGAAAATTGCATTATTCCTTAAAAATGAAGGAATCTAAATGCGTTTGTTTTCCCATACAAGTTCATAAAGTGAACTGAAGAACATCATACAGGTTTGGATCCACATGAAGGTGAGTAAATAATGCTAATTTCCAAATGCTTGATAAAAAAAAATAATAATAAAAAATGAACAGAATAATTTTGATTATTTTATTAATAAAACATTTTTTGCAATAATTTATTAAAAATGTTATGATTTCCATGCAGTTTAAGGGTACAAGAAAATATGAAATGAACACATCCACTTTGATTTGTTCAAGAGATCCTGTGTCTGTGTGTGTGCCAGTGCAAACACACGGGACGATACAGCAGTGGAGTACACAAGTGTACACTTCCAAAAAGCACTGTATAGAAAAACAAAACAACATAGTTACAGTATTGTTCAAAATAATAGCAGTACAATGTGACTAACCAGAATAATCAAGGTTTTTCGTATATTTTTTTATTGCTACGTGGCAAACAAGTTACCAGTAGGTTCAGTAGATTCTCAGAAAACAAATGAGACCCAGCATTCATGATATGCACGCTCTTAAGGCTGTGCAATTGGGCAATTAGTTGAATTAGTTGAAAGGGGTGTGTTCAAAAAAATAGCAGTGTGGCATTCAATCACTGAGGTCATCAATTTTGTGAAGAAACAGGTGTGAATCAGGTGGCCCCTATTTAAGGATGAAGCCAACACTTGTTGAACATGCATTTGAAAGCTGAGGAAAATGGGTCGTTCAAGACATTGTTCAGAAGAACAGCGTACTTTGATTAAAAAGTTGATTAGAGAGTGGAAAACCTATAAAGAGGTGCAAAAAATGATAGGCTGTTCAGCTAAAATGATCTCCAATGCCTTAAAATGGAGAGCAAAACCAGAGAGACGTGGAAGAAAACGGAAGACAACCATCAAAATGGATAGAAGAATAACCAGAATGGCAAAGGCTCAGCCAATGATCACCTCCAGGATGATCAAAGACAGTCTGGAGTTACCTGTAAGTACTGTGAAAGTTAGAAGACGTCTGTGTGAAGCTAATCTATTTTCAAGAATCCCCCGCAAAGTCCCTCTGTTAAAAAAAAGGCATGTGCAGAAGAGGTTACAATTTGCCAAAGAACACATCAACTGGCCTAAAGAGAAATGGAGGAACATTTTGTGGACTGATGAGAGTAAAATTTGTTCTTTTTGGGTCCAAGGGCCACAGGCAGTTTGTGAGACGACCCCCAAACTCTGAATTCAAGCCACAGTACACAGTGAAGACAGTGAAGCATGGAGGTGCAAGCATCATGATATGGGCATGTTTCTCCTACTATGGTGTTGGGCCTATTTATCGCATACCAGGGATCATGGATCAGTTTGCATATGTTAAAATACTTGAAGAGGTCATGTTGCCCTATGCTGAAGAGGACATGCCCTTGAAATGGTTGTTTCAACAAGACAATGACCCAAAACACACTAGTAAACGGGCAAAGTCTTGGTTCCAAACCAACAAAATTAATGTTATGGAGTGGCCAGTCCAATCTCCAGACCTTAATCCAATTGAGAACTTGTGGGGTGATATCAAAAATGCTGTTTCTGAAGCAAAACCAAGAAATGTGAATGAATTGTGGAATGTTGTTAAAGAATCATGGAGTGGAATAACAGCTGAGAGGTGCCACAAGTTGGTTGACTCCATGCCACACAGATGTCAAGCAGTTTTAAAAAACTGTGGTCATACAACTAAATATTAGTTTAGTGATTCACAGGATTGCTAAATCCCAGAAAAAAAAATGTTTGTACAAAATAGTTTTGAGTTTGTACAGTCAAAGGTAGACACTGCTATTTTTTTGAACACACCCCTTTCAACTAATTGCCCAATTGCACAGCCTTAAGAGCGTGCATATCATGAATGCTGGGTCTTGTTTGTTTTCTGACAATCTACTGAACCTACTGGTAACTTGTTTGCCACGTAGCAATAAAAAATATACTAAAAACCTTGATTATTCTGGTTAGTCACATTGTACTGCTATTATTTTGAACAATACTGTATGTAGTTCTATTTTTTTTCCTTTTTTTATGGGCAGTGACAAGTTTTGTGAACTCAAAAGAGATGACAAATTAAAAATTAAAATAAAGCAAAACGACCAAAACAAAAAAAGAGCGATAAGTCTTCCAGCACAGAATAAATAGTTTTGTATAGCGATGTGTAAACTTGTAGACAGCACGTTTTCACACAGTGGCAAACAGACATACACGCTCACTGCTAACATTCTGTCTTTTTAACATCATTTGTAACATCCCCCACTATCATTGTATTATACCTCTACAGAAAAAAAAAAAGTTGTTTACATTATATACATTAGAAGTGGTTCTTCATTCTCCTGGGGCGATGACAAGGCTTTGCTATTGTTTGTTACATGATGCAAAGATAGACCAGTTCACAACAGAATACGCATGGAGTCCAGCCCAACAGTTTTCTTGAATCTCGTAGACTGTATTCATGAATCTCTTTGCACAAATGAGTGTTTTCTTGCTTTAGAAGAACACAACATTTAGATCATTTTCATTTTCGTAGTTAACATCACAGATTTAAATGTCCAACAAATCAGCTCTCGACTTCATTTCCAAGGTTATTGCAAAGACAGTCCTAAACAACCAGATGTGCATTTTACAGACCATGATACAGTTTCAAAAGCCACGTGTTTAGCAGGTTAACCTTGTGTTTTGCTTGATTCACAAACACATGCACACACACAGTGATTTGAATCCACAGTATACTACATGTCCAAATAGAAATCATATAAAGCACTACCTTAGTCTTAATTCAGTTTTTGTGTTTTTCTAGTGATTTCCTTAAAATAAGACTACGTCACAAATTCACTTTTCCTATAACGGTAATGACAGGAATACATACTGCGTAGACGGACCAGTGTTTACCTTTCCATTTTTAAAAGAACAGTTTGTGGTGCATGGTACACTCTGAATGTCTTCATGTTTGTTTTTAGTACTCTTCAAAGTGTAAGACAGTAGTTACTGAGAAGCGTGATCCCCATGACTGATGAATTCCTGTGCAATGTCAACATTAATGTCATAACTATACACCAAATGTACAGGTAGTGTAAAATATATTTAGGATATGATTCTTCCTTCCAGCTTAATGCACCACCAAGAACATACTGTAAATATACTTATCTATACAGTTAGAATGAGCTTATTATTGCCACTTTTATAATTATGTTGTGCATTTGTCAGAAATGATTTCGTAAAATGATTTGCAAAATTAAATATATTATGTATGCATAGGATACCATGCATGAAAGATTAGAAAATAAATTATTTTTTAATAAATCTCATACATTCTTTATGTATACAAACTTTAGCATATGATTACTCTGAATAAATGTTTTGTAATCTCTTGTTAATAATTATATAATAATGTTAATAATAACATTTCATCAGGCTTCTGTAGCCTGGACTAATCAATATTATGGTCATCATTATGATTTAAAAGTAGAGTAATGAATCATGCCCTCTCCTTGAGCAGAAAACTTGTAAACATCCCATTTACTCCAACTCAGACTGAAAGACATTTATTTAAAATAGATATTTGAGTCGCTCCTTTGGATGATTATTATTTTGAATATTAAAGTTCCTATTTATGCCTGAAAGTTTAAAACCAGTGTTTAAAACCTCAGTGACCAGCAGCCTGAAGATAAAATAGGACCAGTGGATTTCAGTTTCTGCCTACTTTTTCACAATAAGTTGTATGAAATTTTGCTTTTATTTAATTAATTTCAAAAGGATTTATTGAGAGTATACTGTAACTTTATGCCATATACTGTACGTAAGGTTTTTAAATGAAATACAATATGTAAATGTGAGCTAGCCCTTTTACTTCTACTGATTCTCTGAGCTGAATTGTTAACACTTCATTTTCATTGTTGCTTATTACCCTCTATCTCTTCATAAAAATATACATTTTAATATATATATATTAGAAGTTACAATCTTTTAAGAACATTAGCAGATCATCAGTTATTATCATACACATTTTTTTTTCAATGAGAATGAACTTATGTTAATGATAACATTAGTGTAGGTTATTACTGTACCACATTTTAACAGGAGGTTAAAGGGCAATGAGAAACAATGAACAAATTAATGTGATACCTTGATTTGTAAAGTCCAATGTACATCATTTTCTGCAGTTTTTTCTCTAATATTGGATGTGCCAAAGATGTTTCATATTGTGGGATACTGACTGCTGAATGTGCCAAACAACATATAATAAAGACATTGAAGAATAAACAACGCTGAAATGAACATGGAAATAAGAGCTGATTAAAGTCAGAATGAAAACTCAGTCATAGTCATAAGCTGCAAAAGTCAAGTCAAAATGTAGACAATCGCCTCCGTGTACTTAAAAACTCATCGTGCATTACAAACGTCAGTCTAGGGTCGTGGCCGTCATACTAAGACAAACACCCGTGGCGTTGTGGGATTTTTGCGTATCTGTTTGTGGTGTTGTATTTAAAGGTCTTTCATCTTGACTCAGTGAGCGTGTGGTACTATGACAACTGCTGTACAAACACACCTCTGTTGAGTTTCAATCTCCTTCTGCTTTTCCAAATAGCTGAGACATACATACCCATGAATGTCACGTTATCACTAGATAACAGCCATACAGAAGGAAGTCACAAGTTAAATAAATCCTCAATGCATTGGCTTCATATGGATCATATGTGCTGTAACTATTTTTGTCACCTGGTTGACACAATATGGTCCATCAGGCTCCAGTAAGACGCACATTACAGAAATAAATGTGACAGAAACTAAAACCAAGACACCCGACGGTGAGATATCAGCTGAAACGAACGCTTGCCTTTGATATGGATGATACGTAGCTTATTTCCGATAATTAGTTTTTTCAGTACATTTCCAGGTTTACAGTAGCATGACACCAGCTCTAGCTGATGCTCCCTATCTCTGCAAGACATTGTGCAAAGTTCACTGCACACAGTAACATTTCTATAGCAACTATGAGGTAATTTCACTGTTGCTAAGAGCTAGGTGATGTATTTTACAATATCACTCTGATACTGGGGCGGACCTTTCTGCCATTTCTCCAATGGTACCCGAGCCCTTTTAGCCCAAGCGACAACCGTAGAGGATTCACACATGTTGGGTTTTTAATCAACCAAAAGGAAAAAAGCAAGAAATAATCAGAGGGCGGGTAAACTGAGAGACTGCACCGGAAAGTCAAAACGAGGCTTTGTTCATACATGACTTGCTCTTATTAAGTTAATTACACTTGTGCTAATTTTTCAGTCCCGTTGTTTAATACAATATCGTTCTTCTGTCTTGCTGTGTGTGGACTGCTTCTTTTGTGTAACCTCACAGCTTTCTGTGAGGATATTTTGGTTTTGCTCTGCATGGTGTACCAATTCCCTGTTATTATCGCAATTTGTGAGTCTTCTTGTTCTGTAACAGCTGGTCACGTGACGGCTATCGTACATCCCAAGCATTGGGCTGCATCTGCGTGTTTCAGTCCCGATTTGCAGGATCAACTCGCTCAGCTGTAATGGAAGACTGACCCTCTAAAATCTCTGGTTTTGTCTCTAATGTCCCTCTCGGCTGGACCTGTGGCTCTTTGAGGTCACAAATGCGAAACCTCTAACATGACATTCCTTGCGATAAATCAAAGCAGTATTTTTGACACTCCGATACCGGAATAGGCCTACATGATGATAACTGTTTTTGAAGATAAACAATGTGCGGTACACGTCTATCCAGGTTGGAACAGTTCCCGCATTACCATGAAACATTTCCTAGTTGTCTTTAGCAAAAGATACCAATAGTCTTATCTACCATTTACCACTTTTTCACACCATTGGGACACTGAAGCAACACAACAAATTCATACCGGTTGCAACGGTGTACGTGTCTCTTCCTGGTTCGTCAGCTTTTTATAAAGTTCTCCGAGCACCAGGCCTCATAAGAATAATTCATTTCACAGCATATTCAAAGCTCACTTTGATATTCGAATATGGTATTTACATGGCTGTTGACGTGGTGAATAAAGAGGTGGAGTCCTCGGTCACATACATTGCCCATTTCCCACAAGCTCCAGCAGAACCAATATATGTGCACGGATAACGTGGAAAGGCTGCTGGCGGAAGTGTCTTTTTTTACGAGATAAGGCTACAGCTCCTGTCCTCCGTCGATCCGTGCTGCTGTTTAGGGGTCGGGGGGCGTTGAGTCCATCGAGTTAGGAATGGGAGGTGACGGGACCGAGAGGATGGGAGTCGGGGTTGGGTTGACATGTGAGGACATCCGGTCACCTCCCTCCTAGCCTGAAAAGTTCTGGTCTGATGTGGCCATGGATGGTGGGAGGGGGGTCACGAATGCATGAAGAGTTGGACCCCCTCGGCTTGCTCACACGCTTCTGTTTAACTGCTGATATTCTTCAGTCTGTCTTAAAATAAAAAAGCTGATCGCTTCTTCGGAGTCCAGGGTATTCTGCGGGCCTCACAGGCCGGACACCATCACCCTGTAGGAGGGGGGCATGTGTCTGTGATGTGGGCTGGAGGCTGGGCTGCTCGTGGGACTGCTGCAGCTCGCGTCCACCCCTCCTATGGAGGGCAGATAGGCGTGATGCAGGATCGGCAGCTGCAGGGACAGCCTGCGCTGTATGCTGTGAACACAAACAACAAACGATTGTTATACAAAATTCCTTTTCCTTCAATTTTTCTGCAATGCTCTTTTAATGCTCTAGGGTGCTGAACATTGGGGACACTCTTGCATGCATGTAACAGAAGTTCATTTTATAATTATATCACATAGTCACATAGCACTTTTTAAGCCAGCAGTGACTTTGCCACATACTCTCAATTAAGTGTTCAAGGTTTAGCTGGTTAGCATGACCTCTTTAGTCACTGCTGGCAGATGCCATATCTACACCATCTGGACCTACAATACTGCTCAAAAGTTTGAGGTTGATAGGATTTGTAAATGTTTTTCCTCCAGTCTTTAGTGTCCCATGATCTTTCAGAAGTCAATCTACTATGCTGATTTACTGCTCAAAGTTTAAATAAAAAAAATATATTATTATCAATGATGAAAATAGTCACTAGTGAAGGGTTAGGGGCTATGCTAGTTCTTGTGGTACATTCATATGAACCTGACTGTGTGGATCAGCTGAAGTAAAGTCCATTTCATTCCTGTCTTGTGTCATATTTAAAGTGCACCCCAAGAGGCCGGAGCCCTTTAAATCAATTACATAAGCCAAATGGCAGTTATAGAAAGTGCACACACCACACCTCTCACGATTGGTTTTACGATTGGAGTCTCTTTGAGTTATTACTTTCAATTAAATTTTAATTTCATATATCAATTAAGGAAAATGTCTTCTGTGTTTATAAATATTTAACGTAGATTAGTCGGATATTGCAGGGTCACTTGCAAAAACAAAAAAATAAAAATGTGGATGTCATCAAACTCAATAAATTACTCATTGCATATTCCCATGGCAGTAATGGTGTTATTTAGCAGGGTCAAGGGACCATCAGCTACTGGGGTAAGTGTGTGTATGTCTGAATGTGTGTGTGTGTTTGATAAACAGTGACACACTGCAGAATCACTTCTCTTTACAGTCAAACATTCATGTGCTGGGACAGCCTGTAGTCCTCTAATTCTACTCTCCTGTCTATTTTCAGGGTCCAGTGCCTTCCGCTCTCACTAGAAATCACGTTATGTAACCACAGCTCCCGCCACATCCCTTCTCTCTCTTTTTTCCTCCTTCCCTGAACCATCCTTGCATTCGTTCATTTTTTTCTTCCCGATCTTTATTTTGCACCTCCCTGCTAATGAGTTTATACAACAGAATGTTGTATCTATAGAGTCACCAAAAACTATTTGGACAATCAAGACCCTGAAAGAAAAAAACATGAAATAACTTTTGTTTTTTCTTCAGGGTAATGCATTTCACCTGTTTTTGAATAGCTCATAGTACATGAGTAGCATTTCAGTGGATGATGTATGATGTAGGTGTAGCGTAAGCTCGGGTGAGAGTAGTCTCAGCCTCAGACGTCATGCCCACTGACCATTGGCTAAATGTCTGATGCGTTTGGGACACAAAAGTGGAAACACTTCAGGAGTGTCGAAGTCTTCATTGGATTGGTTGAATTCTACAGGATTTGATCTTTAAAATATGTCAGAGAGTTGGTTGTTTGACTGCTTCAGTCTGAAGATCTGGCTAAACAAGACTAGGGTGAGAGTGACGAATGCAGAAGTGCAGAGGACAGAGCAAAACAAAACACCGGTCAGTACAAAATGAGGATTTATAAAAGATGTCAGAGAGTTTCGGTACAAGCCAAGAAGAAACTGGTTATTCTTCACTGTAAACAAAACTTGTTTTTCGCGAGACTAGCATATTCTCACCATTTTTTTTTTAATTCATTGATTTTTATGTGTACAAACATGTTCTCGGCACACTGTGCATGTCGATGTGTAAACTTACTGTTCTGGTGAGTTGATGTCTTCTAGTGGACCTCTGCTTATCCTAGAAGGATCCATGGATCCCCACTGAGCCTGGGGTTTCTGCTCCAAGTGGTTCTTCAGAGATTTATCTCCATCTAAAAGCAAAGGCATTGTGTTCAGAAAGCTGCCTTTCCATCAAGATGACAGTGGTGGATTCAGCTGTAACCTGAGTCAGAACTTGCACCTTATATGACACTTCAGCTTGACATGTATGGGGGTGAATAATGTATAACACTCCAATAAATTGTTCTTTTTCTCTTGGTGACAGTAACAGAGCAAAAGAGTGTCACATACTGAAATGAGTCACAGACTGACAGCTGTGTTTGATCGAGAGATTAGGAACATGAGGTTTGTTATCCACTTTTCTTACCTTTGCCGTCAGTGAAGTTGCGTATGCTCAGAATATTGTTGACATCTTGGTAGTGGTTTTGTTTAATGTATGGAGTCTTTTCTGGAGTATCCTGGAGTTGCATGGTCACCTCTTCCAGTTCCTTATCCAGCTGTAACACAAAATCAAAAAATCTTTATTTAACAATTTAATTTAGCAATTTAATTCCTGGTTCATGACAAATTTATTCATTTTATTTTCATGATTCTGAAATGCAAAAGATTTAAAACATACTGTACAGTTTCATTACTCTAAAATACCTTAGGTAGAAAAACATAAATTGATATCACAAATCAAATAAAAAATGCATCCAAGTCTGGATATAATAATATATTGTCTTCATTTATATTTATATTTAATCTAATGTGCATATTTTAATTTGCTGAATATAGTTTTGTTTACCTGTACCAGTTATTTTCTTCAAAGCATTAATATATAATTTAGAGGAAATAAAATAATATATAAAAATTATACATCCCCTTTAATCTGCATGGTGGTGTATTAGTCATTTGTAGCATCATTTTAGTTAATGTTTAAATGTCATTTTAAGAATTGAATCATTTGTAATTTATGATTGACTTCAATCACCTCTGTAATTCTCATTCGGAGGCGGTGGTTGTCTGACTGTAATCCGTCCAGACGGGAAGTGTTGGCCTGGTTAACACTGGTTACTGAGGTGGACGTCTTGGAATCTTCCTTCTTCTGGTTCTGGGTGAACTTTAACCTCCGATTCTGTGTGGCAGCATCCGGGTTTGTACGCATTGTGACAAACTAACAAAAGACAGAGGACAAAGACATACTGTTGAGATCCTGGAATTGATTCTGTGTAGGACGTATTTGTTTAGAGGGAGACTGGAATCTTTGCAGTCTTTCAGATTTCAGTGTTTATTTCCAGAGAGCTCCAGGGGATGCAAAATAAGCACCGTTCTCAATTACATTCAGGTGAACTTGCTAGGGATTTGCACAAATCAAATGCCAGCATGTGTCTTTCGCTGACCTCTAGAAATCTTTCCCCATAGGACTGGATCAGGTCGTACATTGCAGTACTTACTTTTGGCACAAAAACCAGACACAGCGTGATGGTGCTGCAGAAGATGATGACCAGTGCCACGATGCAGAACTGCACATTAGGCTGATCCCGGGTCAGGAAGGACACCGCTGCCCCGATGATACACATGATGCCCACATTATACACACTCATACCGATGTACTTGCTGTCGTTCAGGGCTGGAATGCTCACGTTTCTGGTCTCCCAGGCCAAGAAACATCCAAACAGCTAGACAGAGAGAAAAGTGCAAGAAAAGAATTACTTATCATTACAGGTATAAGAGCAGTTAGAACAAGATTTTGCAACTTTTATATGCAAAAACCAGATCTAAGACAGAGTAAGGTTTTATGACATTTTCGAGAGACAACAGTTTTGACCTTCATCACTCTGTGCAGCCCTCAGTTTACATTGATGAATCATAAAGCCAAAATGAACTGTGCTTGACTTATTTAGCACCCTAATGCCCCAAAAGGTAGCTAACAACACCTGTCCAACTTTCTCAGGAAGTCAGAACAGTAATTAAAGCACCTTTGTATGAGACTAGTGTGAACTCTGGGAAATATGACTCAGCTAACTCAATGACACACATACTGGAGATTTGATTCTGCTCCCACTCGCCACAAATCTATTCAATCCTAATCCAATCACAGCCCGTCTCACTCTTTTTCCTCGTTCACCCTCTCACTCTCTCTTTCTTTTGTTGTTCTACTTGAGCAGGTCGGCTGTAAGTGAAGTCATGCTGATTTAGCAGCAGGCTTTCAAACATGGCAAGAGGAAATTCTGAAATGCCACATATCTGAGAACGGAAACGAGAGTGTGATGGCATTTTCACTTGTACACTATTACGATATGATGACTACTATAGCTTTGGTTAAACATTGATCACTTTTTTTCCCAGCACTGCCTCCCACCTAATCTATCACAGATGAGAAGAGGGACAAGGGATGAAAGAGACAGGAAGTGATCCTCCACGGCACACGGCTGAACTCTGACATGGATCATCTACAGTGGGGCGGAGGTAATGGCAGTCAACTGAACCACCTGTCACTATTACAGCAGCAAGAACAAACAGACAAATCATTTCTACAGAGCACAAAGTGAGTTGAAGGGCAGGTTTATATTGGAGGATGTTGCCACTATTGACCCAGAGATAATGGTCAGTGCTATGGGCAGTTAACTGGCTGGAGGGATTCTGGTTCCTGGAGCACCTTACCAGTAATCTAAAGTGAGGTTAATTAGAAAGAGCAATCTCGCTCTTCTCCTATTGGCACAATGTGTCAAAATCCAGTCAGTGAGCTTGCTAGATTTGCATTTCCAGTAGGATTTCCCTAGCTCTCGCAAGGCAGCAAAAGAACAATGTTAAAGTTTACAGCAGTGGTTTTAAACCTTTTTTGACACAATATTTGAAGGCCTATCATTTTACTTGTGGTACTTATGTTATAATGACAAATCTGCTTATTTTCAAATGTTGGTTACAGAAATTTGGAGTAGCAAAATATTAAAATATTTCAATAAAATCATGAAAATTGAAAATTCCAGAAGTTTCTTTAGAATTACACTTTTGTAAATTAATTTGCAGAATTTTAGTTTTCACTTCTAATTATTATAATTTAAGATTTATTTTTGGAATTTTTGACTTTATTATGATAAGATGATAGGACAGTTTTAGAGCTGGCAAGGAGAGGGGACAGGATTGAGAAAGGTCTTTAAGCCAGGATTTGAACTCGGGACGCCCATTACATCCTGATGATGATCATGATGATTATCATTGTTGTTGTTATAATTATTATCATTATTACAACTATTATTGTTATTATTATTATATGTTATACACATGGTCAGAATTGTTGATACCCTTGGTAAATATGATCAAAGAAGGCTATGAAAATAAATCTGCATTGTTAATGCTTTTGATCTTTTAAAAAAAAAAATCACAAAAATCTAACCTTTCATTGGAGAATAAGAATTTAATGGGGGGAAAGAAATGTTTTTTTCTAATATACATTGGACACAATTAATGGTCGCCTTTTATTCAATACTTTTTGAAACCTCCATTTGCCAAAATAGTATGGGAGTTTTCTCCTATAATGCCTGATGAGTTTGTAGAACACCTGACAAGAGATCAGAGACCATTCCTGCATTTTCTTTTCTTGATTTTTGTTCTTCTTGAAGCTCTTCCAAACAAGATGTGGTGATGTTGGTGCTGTTTGATTGATTATTACTAAACTTCTTGCATTAGGACGATATAGACACAAGTCCTCTTCCAGGCAGATTCATATAATTTTTTGTTGACTGGTACTTTTTAATTATTTCCCTGATGTTGGAAATGGGAATTTTCACTGCTCTAGCTCTTTTCTTAAAGCTACTTTCTAATTTGTCAAGCTCATTTATCTTTTACTGCACATTAAAAATATATTATTTGGTTTTTCTCATTCTGATGGGTGATAAATTTGGAATTTGGCCTTTGTTTTCCCTACTCTTTATATTCCTGTGAAACAGGAAGCCATGGCTGGATAATTTCATGTTCATAATCACCCTGGTTTGCTCAAAATTCTGAATATGACTGGGAATATATTTCAGATATATTTTACTTCATTAAGAATTTCCAGGGGTACCAGTAATTATGTCCAATTTGTATTTGAGAAAAAAACATTTATTCCATAATGATATTTCCCCACATTTAAAATTCTTATTCTCCAATGAAAGGTTAGATTTTTGTGATTTAAAAAAAATAAAAGATGAAAAGGATTAACAATGAAGATTTATTTTCACATTTACATTTAGTCATTTTGCAGATGCTTTTATCCAAAGCAACTTACAATTGGGGGGATACATAAAGCGATTCTTCTGAAAGAGGCAAAGAGACACAGGAAGTGCTCATAATATCAAGTTTTAGACATTGTTCAAATTAGTACAAGCTATAAAAAGAAGGAATAAACAAAGACAGACAATTATTTTTTAGGTTGAAGTCAAGTAGCTTTGAAAGAGGTTAGTTTTCAGCTGTCGCTTGAAAATTGTCAGGGATTCAGTATTCCGGATAAGGGTGGGAAGGTCATTCCACCAGCCAGGAATGGTGAACGAGAATGTTCTGGAAAGTGATTTTGAGCCTCTCTGTGATGGTACCATGAGGCATCGCTCATAATATATATATTTTTTCCCCATTTTTACAGCCTTCTTTGATCATATTTACTAAGAGTACCAACAATTCTGACCATGTGTGTAATGATATATAACAATAATAAATAAATAAATTCTACAAAATACAACATTTTAGAGCTTGACATAACCAGAAGAACTAATATTTATTATAAAAAAGGCCTGGAAAAATAGTATGGAAATGCCTGGAAATTTTATTGAGTTTCTCACTTTTTAAATTATGAGGGAAGGCTATGGCATGAAATAAAAATGTCAGTTGTTTACGGAATTAATTAAATGAGACAAGCTTTAGTTCTAGACTTTGGTTCACTGTAAACATATTCCAAAACACATATTAAAGCAATAAGATGCACAAAGAAGTGTTTTAAAGTGATTTCAATTTTTTATTTTTTTTATTTTGATTTGCAGCTTTTATACAACGATGGCAACTGCTAAATGAAAATTACGACACTGCTCCCTAAAATAATATCTAAGATCTCAATTTTTTGTAAATTTTCACTGTTATAATATTGTCTATAGGTGATGAACATTAGATAATTGTGGAGAATAAAAGAAAGAGGAATATCAGCAAAATGTGTCTGCTGTTTGCATGGCATTTGGATTTCCTGATATACACAAGATACTCAGAATCAATATTGTGAATACATTTTAAACACAGTGACAGTGAAGTATTATATATTTTAATTTAGCAAATGGAAGGAAGTGGCAGAATATTCAGACGCCGTTGTTTGCGGGAGCAGATGGCGATCATGTTGACACTCTCTAGAATGTTCTCACTCACCATAAGGAGGCCTTTGTAGGCATAGACAATCCCCAGCCAAATGGTCATGTGCGTGTTCTCGCAGTGCTCTAGGAAGGGCCGGATTGCGATGTCTCGTCCCTGAGGATCCGCCTGTGGAGACGCAGTGAGGAAACCAATGAGTGGAAATAATCCTGGCTTTAAAAACACCTTTGTCACTAACAACAATAACACTGAGCCCGGGTTTATTTGCCTCAAATGCTTCAATACAAAGGTTGACTTTAAGAATTTATTAAGTACATTTAAATTTAGATTTAAAAGTCAATTTGCAATTCTGCATTTGCACTGAGTACCAGTAGTGTGGCAATAAATGCATCTGAAACTTGGATCATTTGATCTCCCATGGGAGACCAACCTTAATGGAATTTCACAGAGATAGTAAAAAAAGTATAGTCCCATCTACAGGATACCACTTGAGTGTTATTGATTAACAATAACTCTTAATGGGTCAGGCATCAAATACTTGATATTGATTGAGATATTTACAGTCCTGATATGTAAAGCAGGTCAGGACTGGACTGTTGAAGGAGTCTGATGAAAGAGAGAAGACCTAGACTGAGTTCCCCAAAATGTGCTGGCTCTAAAAGTCGCCAAGCTCTAACCCACTTTCTTGCTGCCCCAGTTTGGAAAACCTTAAGCTTGCCATGCAACAACTCGGACACAAAGATAGACAGGGATCCAACCTCCAAAACGCATCCCTAAGTCTCGCTGATTCTTCCCAGTTTAGTCACAGAGCGTAACACCCGCGGCTTTCATCCTCCTCTTGTGAGGCTCTATCTGTGTGATTTGAGCTTGGCATTAAGGAGTTCACCACTCAGAAGACATCTTCACAAAGTGACGGTGTGAGTAAACTGGGCCAGCCAATGCAAGATGCTCTATTTATAAAAGATACATTCCATGATGTGATGAATCCTAGAAGTCAAAATGTAGGACAATTTTTAAACAGATCAAAGAGGAAAAGCTGATGACAGACCTCTTGAAGTCGGAGAAGTAGTTTACTAGAGATGTTTATGGGAAAGTTGTTGATGTGATTTTAAGGAGCTTCTACAATAGCAACAAAAGAAATAGAATGAAGTAATAAAATAGCTTACAGATTGTCTATCTATTAGGTTGACTATTTTAACATCAAAGCTTAATTTTTTTTTTTTTTTATACAAAATTGCTTTTACTGAAAAGTGATGTGACATACAGCCAAGTATGGTGACCAATACTCAGAATTAGTGCTCTGCGTTTAACTCATCCAAAGCACACACACACACGCAGTGTGAACACACACCCAGAGCAGTGAGCAGCCATTTATGCTGCGGCGCCCAGGGAGCAGTTGGGGGTTCGATGCCTTGCTCAAGGGCACCTAAGTCATGGTATTACCAGCCCAAGACTTGAACCCACAACCATAGTGTTAGGAGTCAAACTCTCTAACCATTAGGCCACGACTTCCCCTACTACAACATTAAAGTGTTCCATCTGGCCTCGGAAACTAAAAAGATCAATCTTGCTTAAGAAATCATATTTCCAACTGCACAACAACAAGACCTCCAATTTCATCATAGCTTAAGCTGTAGTTAGTCGAGCTGTGTGGTGTTGCCAGGCAACAGTCGGTGGGTTGGGCTTATAGAGAGTGATGCGCGCTCTGTTATTTCTCACTGCATTAGGCATCTAATGTAATTGTTCAGTGGAAGCTGGAAGGATGTGTGACTGACAGAGTGTCTGTGGAGAGATGGAGATTAGAGGGACACAGTTTGCTGACAAGAGAGAATTATATCACACTTTATAGACGGGAATGAACCATATGGCCACTGAGAATGGGAAACAGACAGCCATTAAGTGTGTATTAGTACACAGCGGCAGGTTTGCACACATGGTGGGGGAACAGGAGGGATAGCATACGGAAAACCCTGAAAAAACATATAATTATAAATAACTAGTAAAAATGATCCTGAATGGTGATTGGTTGATATATGTGAAGTACACTGCTAGTCAGTAAGATTTTTTTTTGCCTTCCGTTCACCAAGGCTGCACTTTTTTGACTAAAAAATGTTGAAAATATTACACACACACAGCCGTTCAAAAGTTTTGGATCAGTAAGATTTTTAGTAATAGTAATATTAGATTAGTATAAATGTTTTTAAAGGAGTCTCATATGCTCATCAAGACTGTATTTATTTGATCAAAAATACAGAAAAACAACAATATTGTGAAATATTACTGCAATTTCTAATATTTATTTCTATTTTAATATACTATAAACTATAATGTATTTCTGTAAAGCAGTGCTGAACTTTTAGCATCATTACTCCTGTCTTCAGTGTCACATGATCCTTCAGAAATCATTCTAATATGCTGATTTATTGTCAGTGTTGAAACTGTTGTGCTGCTTAATATTTTGTGATACATTTTTCTTTGACGAATAAAAAGTTAAAAAGAACGGCATTTATTCAAATCACTTTTTATCCATTTAACACATCCTTGCTTAATTAAAGTATTAATTTCTTAAAAAATTCTTAAAAAAATTACTCACCCCAAACTTTGGAACAGTACTGTATATTAACATTCAATTTCTATTTTGAATAAACCCTGTTCTTTTTAAGTTTATATTTATCAAGGAATCGTCATTAAAAATTTTGCATATCAGAATGATTTCTGGAGTAATGATGCTGAAATTTCAGATTTGCTTGAAACATTTTGACATTTTTTATTCATTTAAAAAGAACTTTAGGTGCAACAGAAATGTCCCATGTATCTTGATCCGAGCATGTAAAAAATAGGAAAAAGCCAATATACAGTCTATCAGTCAAAGTGGAGGATAAACTCCAATTCAATGGCTGTCTGGGTTTAAAGCCATGCCTTATTTTCTAACAAGAGAGCAGAATCAACCTAAAATGACAGGGAGAGTGACAGAACGAAAGGGAGAGAGAGAGTCGAAGACTCCAGGGTAGTTTGCTTCCATGAGCATATATTTTATTCCATTGGGAGTTTAGTACAACATGAATGAGATTTCTATTATGCAGCTTATCAAGACCTTTGATTTTAAACTAAGCTCTTGTTTAAGGGAATTGATAGTTATAATCCTCATTTGGACGGGTCAGTCACCCTCCTGTACATCTGTTTCTCTCTGACAGTGCTTCTTGTGACCACAATCTCTTATCTGTAGTAATCCTTTTACATTATGTCCTGTGATCTTTTGGCTGCTGCGTGCCACTGCGTAAATGTACTATGAAGAGGCAGATATTGTTCAGTGGAGCTAAGAGTTGTTTAACAAGAAGTTAAGTCAATTATTCAGGTCAACTCGAGCGATACTTCACTGACCTAATCCCACAGCAAAGCCATAACACACATCAAGGAAAAAGGTTTAGCTAGCACCATGGTTCCAAACCAATACTAGCCAAGTACAAATTGGATTTGATCAACAAATGCCACAGAGTTTCTTGCCAGTTGGCCAGATTTGAAACAAAGTACATTACTTAAAAATAAAAAAAATGACAAGATGACCCTGCTGATGAGAGACTCAAAACAAGTGACAATTTATCTAGGTTATATATAAAAATACACTTCCATGACTGGCAAAAGTAGATTTTGGTCTATGTTTAGCACTTTCCTGTTTACTGGCTGAAGGTAAGTGCATCTCTGTGTTGCATCTACCTGCTCCAGTTTGAGGATGAACCTGCAGCTGCACACTGAGACTCTGCAGATCTGTCTCCCTCTGGTGTGTGCTTATTTTTGGAGGCCACCGCTCTAAACTCCACTTCAAATGCGGTGACTTCAAAGTGGCCCTGCTGCAGTCCCTACGGCTGAGCCTGGGAGCTGCCATCACTGATTCATTACGGGCTAAATGCATCATTAGACCAAGAATCTAACCCTGAACATCACACGCATTTAAATATGCAAATGAGAATGTGCAGCGCCGTGTTTCAGATTGCCTTTGTTATTGCAGCCTAAAACGCTTTTTATTGACATCATTCTTTAATCTAATGCTCCAGAATATCTCGGTTTTAATCACAACTCCCATCTGCTTGCTCTCTGCGAGTCTCTGATGCAAATGACTTTCGCTATGTTGCCATCACATGACGGCTGTACCGCACACCCTTCGCCCTACACAAACACGCTCACTTATGAACATGCAGCTAATTTGCGAATAACAACCTTCATAAATGGGGTTCGAGTGCCTACTGTCAAACGTTATTAGAGCTCACGCATGGGCAAACATTTGAATCTGGTGACTACTGGGATTATACTCAGGCATTCACGCAGATGCGCTCTCAGAATTACAGTCACAGAGACACAAACGCTTGCGTGCGCACACACACACATGCCATAATGCTAACAGCTTGTTTTCTTTTCTGAGGGACAATTGAGATTTGTGACTTGGGTCGTTTATAGATCTTTGTTGAGTCAAGGACACTGAGATGTCCCGCACATGATAAGCCATCAGTCCTGATAACTCATAAGGACCATTCTTTTTTCCTCCATGAGGGCAAGCATGGCAAACTGTGAGTGATGGAGGACGGCTGCTCTCCATTATAAAGCACTCTGCTGCCCTCATGATTATTAAAGCCACACGCACCTTTCTGTGCCCTGGACATAAGGGCACGGAAAAGAGTAAATGAGTGTTTGTTCGACTGGGGGCTCTTTTGGCATTGTGGATCTGGTTAGAAAGTGAAAAACACTCTTAAAACACACGTTCACACTCTTACGTGTTGTCTAAAAATGTCTATCAGTGTTTATAATTACAACACAAGTCATGAAAATCATAAATATTTCCACCACATCTCATATCTCATGTTTACATTCCGTGAAATAAAATGGCTGACTTGTTTCTATAGCACTTCAAATAGCATAGCACATATGGCTTCATTCATAGCATTCTATGCATCCTATATACACACTGATAATATTTTCAATCTTTCTGAATAATTTCACACACAAAAAAAAGATGGAAAATAGCATACAGTGCAAAATATATAAAACATAATAGTGGTTTTCACCTTGGGTTTCCTGTTTTCATTCCACATCACATTCAAATCTCAAGCTCTTTACCTATGGTAAACTTTTGAAAAACTTTATTAGGGCCAAAACGGTTGGTCATTATGGAAATCATGCCACATCCAAAATGCTGTTGTAATTTGTGTAAAATTGTTATTAATTATCATATAATTATAACACACAACAATAAAAACATCACTGAATCTTGTTTATTTATTACTTTTTTATGTAATGACGTAAATATAATGTTTTTGTGAATTTTTAATATCGAAAGTTGGGTCTGTGCTGAGGGAAAACAATAAAATATATAACCAGAGTGAGTGCAGTCAGATAAATTGGGACACTTTGCAATTTAAACTGTCCCAGTTATTCTGAATTAAACCTGAATGAAAGTCATTTGTTCACACTGTATTTTAAGGTGCAGTTCTCACTATTAACTAACAATTAACTACATATTTTGCCTCAATTAACTCCAAATTACTGCTTATTAATAGTTAAGTAGTTGTTAAATTTAGGTATTGGGTAAGATTAAGGATGCATCATATGGTTATGCAGAATATGTGCTTTATAATAAGCAACTAGTTAACAGTGAGAATTGGTCCCTACTGTATATATAGAAAATATGGATAAACCGAGATATAAGGTTGTTTTCAATGGGCAGTAACCCAACTGCTGGGTCAAAACAACCCAATCGCTGGGTTTGTCCATATTTTACCCAGGGTTGTATTTAGCCCAGCATTTTTAGAGTGTTACCAGAGATGCTGACATAACCATCATATAACAAAAAGAAAAAAGGAAACATCAGCATCGACCCTGGGATATGACAGTGTCTGCAGCTGAAGAAACATCCATATACTTACTAAAAAAAATATCCTGACCACCCTTCCAGTGAAATTTATTGAAGTGCTCTTTACACCTATCGGTGAAATGGTGAGTTCAAAATGGGCGGCAGTAATCCACTGCATCTGAGGTCTGAACTGACCCAGTGCACTTCACATTAAACAAACTGCCAGCACACTTCAAACACTGTCTGATCTATTACTCATGGTGAAATCCCACTTGTGGCTCATTCACTTTATCATTCCAGGGATCATCCACACCTCATTTTCTCTTGTTCTCGGGTTTACCTCAACTGCATTGAGGTGCACATCCTGTCCAGGATATTACCCCTTGTGTTAACATTAATTAAACCTGCTTATAAAGCTCTGAGTGAACACGATATCTTTTGATGGTGTTAATTTTGTACAAGATACAGAATGTTCCTGGTTGTAATAACAAATCTGTCGATTATTATGTGCATAGGCTGCTGTCAAGATCAGTTAGGCTGGTCCTGTTGGCGATTAATTTAATATGAAATTTAGTTTTATGAAAGTTGAGCAGAAACTTGTAATTAAAAAAAAACTATACTTCCAGCAGTGAGACAAAACTCTCACTTTTTTCTCCTTTTCTGTCTTTGGCAGACTCAAACATGCACACACACCGTATTCCTGTCGTAGCTAACGGAGAGCGCAGTAATTGAGTCCTTGGAGGTTTGGTTTCTATGAGAGGCCTGTGTTGTGATGTGTACTGGGCTGTATTATGCAGACAACAGAAAGTACAGGCGGGCTGCTTAATAGCAGGAGACTTTTGCTCTACAGCATTCATTGGGTAAGACTGATAAGGTCACTGGTCAATAAATAACATTTCTCAAATACTGTTTAAGGGCAAATGGAACCAGCTAAATCAAGTCACGATGTTTTATGAATATTTTAAATGCTTTTCACTACTTCCTATTTGAAAGTTACAAGCTATACAAAGTATAGGCCTACATTTGAATATCATTTATTGTCAGACGGGCCCACAAATCTCCTAACTTAAATAGATATATTATATATTATAAATATCTAGATGCTTTGTAAAAAATGTTTATCTTCATCCACAACTCACAATTACCATATTAACACCTATCATAACAAGAGTAGACTATGTAAGGCTTTCTTCTTGTCTTCAGGGCCAAATCACCTGAGATGCAGGCCCTCATACAAGTAAATGCTGCTACAGTAAGTGTGATCCTGTGACTTTGTCTCTTTCATTTGTCTGTTCTCCTAGGCAACTCTGAAACTCGTGAGCTGCATGACATTTGTGAAGAGTGAAATTATACAGACATTTAGGGTTTCTTTGGACCTTAACAACTTGCTGCTAGAGCAAGAGCACAGCAAATGAGTACAAACTTTGACAACTATGAGACAGAGCGGTACAACGATAGAACAACAGGACAATAGACAGACAGGCAGACAGAAAAAAAAGACAGGCAGGAAGACAGACAGACAGACAGAAAATAAACATAGACAGGCAGGCAGGCTGACAAACAGACAGGCAGCCATAGAGACAGAAAGACAGGCAGACAGACAGACAGAAAATAAACACAGACAGAGAGACAGAAAATAAACATAGACAGGCAGGCAGACTGACAAACAGACAGACAGACAGACAGAAAATAAACACAGACAGATAGACAGACAGGCAGACAGAAAATAAACATAGCCAGACAGGCAGACAGACAGGCAGGCAGACAGAAAATAAACACAGACAGATAGACAGGCAGACAGACAGACAGACATGCAGGCAGACAGAAAATAAACACAGACAGGCAGGCAGATGGATCTGCAGTATGATGGATAGACAGATCAGCCTTAGAACAGAAGGAACATTACTGATCTGACAGAGTATATCAGACTAATATGATCAAAGTCTGAATAAAACCACCCATAACAGAAAAATCCATCAATGTACACTGTAAATTACACAAGCTGTCAACACTCAGTCAACGCAGTCAAACAACAGAAACTCTTGGATGTCAGGGGATGGCACAAGCTTCTGATACTCTCTTGTAGCCCATTATGCTGGATTATGTGCCAGTGAAATTGACTGGCTTCAGGACTATTGATGTACTGCCACACCAAACTGCTCTTTTCTGCCTACTGCACATTGTCAGGATGTGGACGACACTTGGTTTTTGTTCCCTAGCTCATCTCAATGGCAAATTAGATTACTGTGGTTGTAGGTGGCCATTTGAGCCAAAAACTTTGCACTGAGTTCAGAGAGACTGAAAAAAAAAAAAAAAAAAAGAGGATCATGATTGGCTTCTGCCCCATTGTATTTGGAAGCATGTTCAAATAGGAGCAGCCCATTCGCATTTCTCTGAGCAGCAGCCACGCTCCCCTCCCATCGGCCCACTTTAGACCAGCCGAGAGGCCAGCAATATGTCTCTTTAACTAAGAGGAACAGGCAAAGGGAAATGCTTTTGGAAGGACCATTTCTTTTGCATTCTGATGAATCGGGTAAATCTCAGAGTAAGAAGACAGAGATGTGATGTAGTAGAGCATCATGAAGAGGAACAGACTGTGTTTTTGCAGTTAGACAGATTGTGAACATTGTGAACATCTCAACCTATCAAAAAAGAACAAGTTCTCGAGGACATTTTGACGCTTGAGTTTTAAATTCATCTACTCAGCGTGTGTGCACAAGAAAGAGAATGAGAAAAAAATACAGACAAAGAGAGATCTTAGCCTGACAAATGACTTAATGATTAATAGTATGGAACTCTTTTAATTTGTTTCCATGGATACAAACGAGCAGCTCAGTTCTGAGTCTGTTGGATTATTCTGCTCAACGTCGATAACGGGGCTCGTCTCTCCTAGTTTCACTTCTTATGATACATCAAACTGCACAGCCAGCCAATGATATAATCCCGGAGTCACGCTCCACACATGCAATTATGCATATGACGAGATGTCTTCTCGTTTTACACTCTTTCCTTTCACTCACACTTCATTTGCATTCACGTTAGTCACACTGCCGCCCGTACCATGTGACTTCAGATCTGTGGCGTATGTACTAAATGTGTATACGTGCATGTACCTGTCAGGTTTTGCAGGTGTGAAAGAGTGTGAATTGGTGTATTTGTGTGTGTGTCCAGGGGGTACTGAGGCTGCCTGACTCTCTGCTGGACGCTCTCCAGGCTGTGGGCTGGCAGGGTGTCAGAGGGTGCAGTTGAAAATGAAAGAGGGGGGCTCGGCGCCATCCGGCTGCCAGGCAGGCTGCCTTACTGTCAGATGGTCAGAGCTGGTTTGTTATCGGGTCTCAGCTGCTCAGACTGGAAACAGTGTCAGTCGGCAGGCCGGTGCCACAGGCCCACGCTGCAGGCGATCGTCAGCCATCAGGGGCGCCAGAGAGGTTGAGTTTAAAAGCATTCGCATGACAAGAAAATGTTCTATAACACTGACAACGTCTGAGATCACTTTAGTTCTGTTGCTTCTACAGCATTATTTTATTAATATGTTTTTTATTGCAAAATAAATTATCTGCATATTGATTAAGGTGAAAAGTTGGAATTAACATGAAATTCAGAATGTCTAAGTATTTTGTGCATCACCTTGTTGGTTGCTGATTTATTCCTCATTATATACACTCACCTAAAGGATTATTAGGAACACCTGTTCAATTTCTCATTAATGCAATTATCTAATCAACCAATCACATGGCAGTTGCTTCAATGCATTAAGGGGTGTTGTCCTTGTCAAGACAATCTCCTGAACTCCAAACTGAATGTCAGAATGGGAAAGAAAGGTGATTTAAGCAATTTTGAGCGTGGCATGGTTGTTGCCCAGTTACTGGGATTTTCACGCACAACCATTTCTAGGGTTTACAAAGAATGGTGTGAAAAAGGAAAAACATCCAGTATGCGGCAGTCCCGTTGGCAAAAATGCCTTGTTGTTGATAGAGGTCAAAGGAGAATGGGCCGACTGAATCAAGCTGATAGATGAGCAACTTTTACTGAAATAACTACTCGTTACAACCGAGGTATGCAGCAAAGCATTTGTGAAGCCACAACACGCACAACCTTGAGACGGATGGGCTACAACAGTAGAAGACCCCACCGGGTACCACTCATCTCCACAACAAATAGGAAAAAGAGACTACAATTTGCACTAGCTCAACAAAATTGGACAGTTGAAGACCCTTTATGAACACCATGTACCCATCCTCAGATGGCTACTTCCAGCAGGATAATGCACCATGTCACAAAGCTCGAATCATTTCTAATTGGTTTCTTGAACATGACAATGAGTCATGTTCTCCATCAACTGCAAGATGTTATACTATCAATATGGGCCAACATTTCTAAAGAATGCTTTCAGCACCTTGTTGAATCAATGCCAAGTAAATTAAAGTAGATCTGAAGGTGAAAGGGGGTCAAACACAGTATTAGTATGGTGTTCCTAATTATCCTTTAGGTGAGTGTGTGTGTGTGTATTTTATATATATATATATATATATATATATATATATATATATATAATATTTGGTGCATCCATTTTTGCTTGCTTGATTATTAATTTATCTATCCAAATAATTTTTATGTAAACTTTCTTTTAATTTCTTTTACTATTTTCAGGTTTAAATAAAAGAAAATCTTGAATTTTTTGCATCCTAATGTAGGTGAAAAGTTTCTTTTAATTTACAAAACAACAACAACAACAAAAAGTATTTCCAGTTCTACATAAAGAAAACAGTGCTTAATATTTATACCATGTTTTTTTTTTTGTAATCCCTACTTTAACCATATCATAAGTAATTAATATTACTCAGTACTTAAATGTATAATTGCACTTTAACAAGGACAACATAAAAAAGTGCAATCTTTTTTATTTATTCCTTTCAGATAAACCTGTTTTTATAAAGATACAAAAACATCAGACTTTCAGACCCCACTGTATCTCACTCCCACGGCAAGCATTGCATAAATTATCTAATAATTTATCTCAAAGACGAATCAAAAAAAAAATAAATCAGCTCATTTGGAGTCGTGCGGTAATGATGGACCACCTGCAGCCCATCACATCGATCCAATCCCGCAGATCGGGCTTCAGCACCTGCCTCTCATATCGGCCAAATGACACATTTCATTCTCACAGAGACTCAAGCCTTATGAAAATAATGAAGAGCTGTTTGTGGCCGAGTTATCTGGCTCGGTAGGTCTGTGCGGTGCCAGTGTTATCGACCCACGCTTCAAATCAGCCTCTCTTTCACGCACAGACCCATTTTTGGGTATGAGCTTCAACGAACAGCTTCAAATTAGGGCTAGAGAGAGAAACTGTGCTACAGGGTGTAATACTCAATGTGAGCATGTTGTATAAGAAATTTGTTCTGTATAATCATTTTTTAGGACCAATAAAACACAAAAATAGCTTGTGCTCACATCCAGCTAAAAGACAATATCTCAAAACAAGCCCATCAAATAGGTTAATCAAAAAAGCTGTTCCTGCAAGTGGATGTGAATGGCACAGTGTTCTTGGCGCCAGTCAGGATGATTAAAAATACATGCGTTCTCCAAGCCAATTCATCATCAAATCTTAATGAGAGCAGACAACACACACAAAGTAGCATCAGCAAATAGAGGAAAAACGCTTCTGAACTTCATCCTTTATGCTTACTGTCACCAAAAAAATTGATTTTTGAAAAGATTTATTTTATTGTAGACCAAATTGTTTAATCTGTTCTGAACCTGCATTACTTTTCTTCTGCAGAACACAAAGGAAGACATTTATAACTTAAGAAAGATTTTTAAAGGGACAATAAGTAACTTTTTAGGTATTTTATTATCTAAAATCAATATTTTTATTCATAAATATGCCCTCGATGGTGTACAAATACCTATGCCAATGTTTAAACTAATCCTCGTAAATGAAGAATTTATTATCTTTATATACATGGGACGGGTAGGTCGACGGAGGCTTCCATGTAGTTCCGCCATCTTGCAAAACTATAATAGCAGAGAGGGACAAAAAGTACTAAGCCAACGCGTTTCCACAGCGCGTTTTCGGTCAGAGCCAGAAACGCAGGTGCAGAGCAGTGAGAGGCGCTTGAAACTGCACCAGCAAGTTTAAAAGTCTGGATTGCATTCTTATTATGGACCATACATATGCCGCGCCACAGGAGAAGAAAACATAGTCGCCAAAACAGTCAAAAATAGAACGTAAAAGGAAACGTGACCGTAGATTACAGAAAACAAGAGTTAATGTCGGGGAAGCTTTTTCTAGGTAGAAAGAGCTAATGCTGGATAAAGAATTTGAAAAAAATTTATTTGTGGGTGAACTATCCCTTTGCATAAGGTACTGTCTGACATAAATGATGCTGATGTTGCACAATCTGCCAAAGCTTTTACCCAAGATCACACTGGGGTCATACAATCTGACAAGCTACAATCGCAAAGGACCGGAAAACTTACAGCGTGTGCACCGAGCAGCACTATCAGATCTGGATCCCAAAAGGAAAGAAACCCATTGTGGAGTATAAATTCATTACAGCTGGTCTGATTGCAGGCCAAGTCTGTCGAGATCTCAGAGCTGATGAGGGAGGAGCGGGTGGAGGAACGGGCAGACAGTCTGTGTGATTGCATAAGAGAGCAGTCTGATAAAGAGAGAAAAGACACTCTTTAACACTGAACCTCTAGCAATCTAGTCTATGTATTATATGATTTTAATCATCATTGCAAAAGCAACCAAATTCAAATTTCCCATTCAGCCACTCTCTAGATAAGGATGGGCCATATCAAGATGGCAATGCGGAACAAATTACAGTCAGAATCAATACTTGTCAAGCTCTGATGTGATCATTACAGTGTGTGTGGGTGCTATGGGACCATTCTCTCCATCTAGCTCCTGATCATGTCCATGATTAGAAAAAAATGACCAGAACCGACTATATATCCGAATAAAATTAGATCTTTCCCTGCTATAATGTGTGGTTCTCCACAACACATCTGTCCTTCCATGAGTCATTCATTGTCCAGCTGGAGCAAAGTTAAAGAACCAGACACAACACCACTGCTCATCCACACCAGCAGGGGGTAGACTCAAACACATGACAATTAAAACATGCAGCTGGTCATTACCACAGAAATAAGATAAGCAGACAAATTGAGTTGTGTCCCAAATGATGTACTCTGCACTACTTATGCACTATGTACTGTACTCAACCATGTAGTGTATGACATTTCTGAGGTCATTTTGTCACGCATCATCTGAGTCTGAGTACATGAAGTGTTCAACATTCCACACTTAACTTTTTCAGTTAATTGAAGGATTAGTTCACTTTCAGAATAAAAAGTTCCTGATAATTTACTCACCACCATGTCATCCAGGATGTTCATGTCTTGCTTTCTTCAGTCAAAAAGAAATTACGCTTTTTGAAGAAAACATTCCAGGATTGTAATGGACTCTAATCTAATCAGCAATCTAATTCATTTTCTAAAAAGAAAAAAAAAAGAAAACTGCACTAGCTCGACTTCACGCATTAAATAAACATGTGGGATAGGTACAGTAGGTGAAAGAACTGACCCAGTGTTTACAAAGCGAATGTGCAAAGAAAGTCAAACTCCCTTTAAAAAAGTTTAAACAATGAATTCGGACGATTTGAAAGTTGGAGGAGAAAATGTGATGGAGTTTTTTCGCCCTACCCAACCTTTCTGAACTGGAGTACACTGATGAAGAACTAACCACATGTGGCCTTTCCAACTTGATTATGTAATGCGTTAAGTCGTGCATGCGCATTGCAAAGCTAAGACTAGACGAGCATTTGTGGTTAAAAATTATATACATTTGATTTTTTTTAAAGACTAAAGTTTCACTAGATAAAAAACGTATTCCTCGGCTTGGATCGTGTAGCACCTGAAACTGCAATCCGGAAAGGCTTATGCGTATAGCAGATAACAGAAGTGAGAGAAAAGTGTTTATTATGTTAGAAATATGGATTTTGTTCTTACAAAGACACATGCATTCACTACAGAAGGCCTTTATTCAACAGCCACTTTAACCCTAACACTAGCTGTACAAAAACAGTATGTTATGCTTCTTGCAAACTGGCATTTGCTATCACATTTTAATTATCATTAATCATAAATACACAGGTTTATACAAATGACCGTCAATTACATGAAAATTGTTTTACCATTTAATCCACTTCTTAAGTCTTTTAGTTATTAACCTCACACATAGGATTTAGTCATGCACATTCAAAGGTAACAGCTTACTTTCACATTAATTTTTGTTTTAGAAAGGCTGTGTGGATCAAACTGGCAAGACAGTAAATACAAAATCACATACATTATACATACAAAGATGTAAGTGGCTGTCTCATAAAAACCTGTTGCCTGGGTTACAACATGTTATTAATAGGTGTTTGCTTCACAGGCCCTTTGAAGCCCTTTGATGTGGCCTTATTATTGCCCCATGGAGCTGTGCATGTGAAGGGCATCAGGGGCCACAGACCTCTCTGATGTCTACTTTGCCCTGCCCCTTGCTTAACACAAGAATATCTACCAACACAAAAAGAATTATGCAAGTAAAGACAACTTTACTAAATCATAGCAATAGTTTCAAACACCTCTTACATCATGCAGAATCTTAAAAACATTTCATTGTTTTCTGAAACATTTAGAAAGATACAATATTAATTAAAGATTTGGAAGATGAGCAGAGACAAACACTTTCGCTCTCTCTCTCTCTCACACACACACAGGCTCCTTATTGGCCCGTCCCATCACAGCAGTGTGTTGTGCCATGCAGGTTAATGAATGTGCAGATGGCAGTCAGGAGGGGGGCTGTGCCTCTATTCCATCTCCCCTCTTTTCCCATTCTTCACATCTCTCCTTCTCCTTTAACATCTCATTTATCTACTTTATTCCCACCCCGCACAGCTTCGCAGCTCACTCTGCGATCACCTGCTGTGTATCGCCATTTCACATGTGAGTGTGTGTGCATCCTGTGAGCAGAAAACACGTTTGATTTCACAGCTTTCCTAACAAGGGATTCGTTAGGGCGATCACAATAGCGTTATTACTGCTTCATGCAGGGAAGAGCCGTAACTGGGGACAAAGGCGGGGTTAAATATGTTCAGCAGGCACCTGCGGTGTGGATCACGAAAGCATGAAATCTCAGGCTAAACATGTCCTGAAGGACAGAGACTCTGTGCGGGATAGGGCAGGAGGGTGGGGTGAGGAGCGGTGATTAGGAAGGCAGCCGTGCATGAGTGTTGAGGAGGACGCGGGGGAGAGAGCAGACTCGTGTACGGACTACCATGGCCTGCTGCACTAAGTGACTGGTGTAGAGTTTAATAGTGCCATATGGTTTACATCTCCGCTCACACCATGTCTTTCCTCCAGTGCTTGTGTGCATATTGATCCTGAGGGCTCTTTTCTTCCCCTCCACCTCCCTCTTGCTCTCAAATCTCTTGGTTTCCGGACCGCAGAGAGGATGGAGGCCTCGGCGGCAGACTGATGGTGATAAGAGCAGGAAGCAGAAGTGCTCTGGGCAGAGACGTATACGATGTTCCCACCACAGTGAGATATCCATCTGTGATGTGCATTGAGTTTGTAGTGATTGCTTTAATACTAGATAAAATACAACTGTACAGATATTTAAAGGTGCAGGACGTATTATTTTTGGGATAGCTAGTGATTGAAATGGGTACTGCAGTCCAAATTTAAAACAAAAGAGAGTGTTGTTTCTCTTGAACCCTCCTCTTCAGATTATACACTCATTTGGGTTGCCAGATTGAGGACACGCAACAGGAATGAGCGCAGTTGCCAGTGTAAGGTGACGAGCTGAGTTGATATATCTGTGTTTTAATATTCCTCAGATCACGGAGCTTTTTAGACAGATAGTGAGGCTTTTTAGATTCTGTGATCTCTGACCCAGTTTATTTGCTGGCTTCCATGGTTGTAAATACAACAGTTAACCAGTAGTGCATAACAACAAAATCTCCACAACACAATGGAAACAAGCCGCAACACAACAAAATTAGCACAACATAAGGAAACAATCTGCAACACAATGGAAACAGGCCGCAACACAATGGAAACAAGTCGAAATTAGACCTATGTGGTGATTTCGTTGTAGAAATATCTTTGTGTTATGGAGATTTCATTGTATTGTGCACTAGTGGACATCCTTACAATATGCTGTGTTTTCTGACAACTGGCATGTTGAAACACTATTGGATAAACCGGAAGTGGGCAGAATCACACAGACCAAATCAAACACATACATTCTGACACGTAACATGTTCTTAGAATTAAAATAACTCCCAGTAGTGTTATTTTTCAGAGAAACAAGTATGTGAACTTAGCATGTTTCTTATATATCTGCAAACCATTTGGCATTTTTTGTGCATTAATACAGTCAAAAAAATTACATACATCACCAAAATCCCACAAACAAGAGTGGTGTTGTGAATTTCAGCATGTGCCACCAATGAAAATAACAAATAAAAACAGCTTGAATTCAGTCGTTCAGATCGCTTGGCGATATGGCTGCAGTTACATTTAGCCTGCATTCATAATCTTGTCTCTTGCCTGCAAGCATTTGTTAATACTGCATTTCTGAGTCTGGTCAATAATTTTCAATAAGAACTGTTTAGAAGCAGTTTAAGAAGCGACTTTTGGGAGCAACTAAATTCAACTGATAAGCGACATCTGTGCTTCTCCACTCTGGATAAGCACCAGCCGCCACTGCACACATCTGAGTCTTAAGGCCTAGGCCTCTTAAATGTAATGAACTGTGGGGCACAAAGAAACACACGTTCCTCTAACAGCTGCCAACAGATTACGAGTGTGTCTGAGCAGCAAATTTCCATTTTCTGTTTCTTGGCCAGTGCATTGTATAATTAAACTGCATTAGTATATAGTGTTTTCAGTAAAAAAATGCAAAACCTGCCAACATGATGCAAGGCTACTTCTGAATGCTTGCTTTCTTATGACAAGACTCTTCAACTTCAGTTCTTGAAGGCCACTGTCCAATAGAGACAATATATAGGTCCATAGGATATTTAGCCTCTTTTATGATCTGCCATGTGAAAATCATAAGGTCAAACGCTTTGAAAAGTAACAGCACAACAAAACCCCTGATACAAGATATCATCTATATCTGGTGAACAAACGTGAAACGGGATGAGTTCCATGCCAATGTTTAATACTTAGGGTTAGTGTATAGCGAGCCTTAGCAAGCACCACTAATAATGGCATTTCAAGAATATCACTTCATTTCAAGGCTACCAATTATGAAGCTCAGATTACGGCCACAAATCAGAGCAATAAAACCCCAAGGTCTGCATCCAAGCCCTGTACAAAACCTCTTACCCAGACTGCCACTTCAAAAGAAGTGAGTACTGTTTCCAAATCCAAAGCAAATATAATCAGACGATGCAACAGACAGGATCACAAATCAACCTGACGTCCCATTCATCACCCTGATAGTAGCCAAATAAACCAACACCCACACTTCAACACTACCACTGTTATTTGCAATCACATGATGTATGGATGAATACGCAAGTGTCTTTGTTGCAGCACTGGGCACAAGGGACGGCGGCCGCCAGTGACTAAGGCGACCATGAGCAAACACTTTTTTTTATAAGAGCCTCTGTGATTCAAAGAGGGCAGATCCTATGAGAGCTGCTCTCTGGTTCGTGTCACCAGCTGTGTGCGTCATTATGCCCAGGTGGGTTGGCACCCATCCAGCTCCCTTGCCACCGCCTAGGGTTTAATTAGCTGAGCCTCAAGGCTGTGGAGTCCCGGATGCCTCAGGGGACAGGGTAGGGTGATCTGTGTCACATGCAACAGTGTGATGTTGACCAGCCATGACACCATTGCTACATTCCATCTAGCTCAATAGAGTGCATATCCGTAGCAGGTGAGTTAACGGATGAGATCCCCCACAGGACAAGGAGAGAAAAGCATCTCCTCAAGGACTCCAGTAATCAGTGCTACTGTGTGCCCCAGCATCTGTATGCACCCTGCCACCACACTGCTGATAAAGCAAGAAAGATGTGCACATGAGGGAGCAGAATGCAGCTCACACTGCTGCCCTTGCTTTGCCATGCTAATGAAAAGCCGGTCCATCTGCCCCATATGCATGTCATCAGAACCCCATGCCATTATTTTAACATTTTGTTTTTAATTATAAACACACATTTACTCCACACTTCATTAATATTAGTGCTGAAAGACCCACCTGTGACAATCATTTGTTTTTAACAGGCCCATAGGCAAAGTTTCATAACTTCACATAAATCTGAACCACAGCAAAATAAACTGTATTTTCCAAAAGTTGTGAGTTGCCATCTGGATGTCATGATGTAATGTAAAGACACACTTGCAGTTATTCATGAAGAGATGAGTCAGTTCTCCTAATAAATTACTTGAGTCATATGTTGAGGAACTCTTTGCTGAACTGAATTCATAAGAACGGTTATTGAATAACCAAAGAAAAGACTCTACTAACATGTTTTTAGTTTGAATCAGTCTGACGAATCCTTCACTGAATTAACTGACTGAACCCATTAGAACAATTATTGAATTACCATCTGACTCACTGAACTTAAGTCTTTCAGTCATCTCTGACCTGAAATTAAGCGATTTTGTTCATTTCATTTGTTTATTACGGAATTGTTATATTATGAATAGTTTTTACCAAAATTATATAAAAACGTATTTATAAATAGTAAACTATAATTTAATTACTTAATGTTGACATGTTACTAAAATTTTATTTTTATGGATAGTGATTAGTGGGTGGATTGGGATGAATTTGGATCCTCAGAATTATGATATTTACTATGATGTTTTGGAAATGCTACAGTATATTTATCTATTAAAGGAATTAAGGAATCTACTTTTTGTGATTTATCTGTGAAACTATGGAGACTATACAAGGACTATGTTAATTACTGCCTGCTAAGAACTGCTAAACAGTATGCCTGCACACACACACACACACATACACAAAGACACAGAGAAACATGCATCTGTGTGATGACACTGCTTTAAAACAGCTGTAAGAGAGGCACATGGAGGACACAGAGATATTGCAGCTGTGCGCTTTTCTCTCTATTTTTTTTTCTATTACATGCCCTCATGTTCGCTCTCTCATTCTCAACACACACACACACTAATGGATTTTCTTCTTTGTGAGGAGCTGTAGAGCTGAGTGTAATGGATCTGTCTGGGGCTGTGATTGAGTGTGTCTGTTCAAGACCCGAAGAGAGCAAGAGAAGGAGAGACAGACAGAGTAAGGAGTTCACTGTATTCTTCAAGATTGCTGATTATTTTATTTGTTTTATTTTTTAACATTTTTAGTATGGTAGCAATAAGACAGGAAATGATGGGGAGCAATGAGTACTTGAGACGTCTGCATCGTGTCTTGCTGTTTTTTTTTTCAGTATCTCAAAGATTGATTATTAAATGGCTCTTATAAAAGAACTCCAAACATAAGGCATCATACTTTGTCTTTTGGGAAGATTCACTGTAAATTTTAAAAACCATGCATTCTGTTCCAATTTGTTGCATCATGTGTGATCATGTTTTCATGATCACTGGTTCTGTTTTAAATTGCTTGAGTACTCATGCCAATCTCTAGATAACATTGAATAAAATCACTTTCTAAGTCAGAATTTTCATCTTATTTTCTACAATCATAAAACATGAAAATAAGAAGCAAAATATTCACAGAATTCGTTTAAGCATAAACCTAGCTAATATTAGTGAAAGAACAACTGGGGTAAGAAAATTTAACTTAATTCTCTGCAATTTAGTCAGATAAATTCACCATGTTTTTAAGAAATGTTTCTTGAGTACCACAATGATTTCTGAAGGACCATGTGAAACTGAAGACTGGAGTAATTGCTGCTGAAAAGTTAGCTTTACCATCACAGAAATAAATTAAAATGTAAATACAAAACAGTTATTTGTAATAATAATATTTCACAATATTACAGTTTTTACTGTATTTTTTATCAAATAAATGCAGCCTTGGTGAGCATAATAAAGTATGCAGTTATCCTTTAAATAATTACAAAACTTCTAATGTGAACTGAGAAAAACTGGACTCCGTTTTGCCATTGAGATATCAAGAGGGGCCAAACTGACCTGAATTCTACACATTGGCACGTCAGTGCATAATATATGGGCTTTAAAGAGCTCCAAATCTCTTGAAGTAGCTGCATAAACAATGTCATCTTCGGTGACAGGGGTCTCAGGCCCTTAACAATCTGTAGATCAGAGGGCCCTGATGGACAGTGTTCCTTTCTAAGCACAGAAACCCTTGACACCATCTTTAATTTAGAAAGCCTCTAATTGGTAAATTGCATCTCCCTCATGCTCATGCATCAGCAGTCGCATAGCAACAGTGAGCCAAGAGACAGAGTCTGCTTATCCAGACCACATGAATGCAAGAGACAATGGGAAAGACAGAATGATTTAAGGGAAATGTAGAAAGAGAGACACTTTCTTGGATCATGAGGAGAAAACTGGATTTCTTAAAGCTTAGCGGTAAGGCCCCAAAACACATGCATCTAATGGGACCTGTCACATTAAACATTCAACAAAGACACATTCAGGATTATGTTGCATATACACTCAATAAACTGCCATCAATCATCTCCTGTCTACTACAACTACTGTATGCATCTTTGACACCATAAGCAGAGCCTCAACCAGCTCCTGCTGAAATGACTGATGGGTACAGCAGACAATCTCCATTTCCACATGATCCCATTGCTGCTGAAAGCAAAGTTTTCCCTGCTGCTCCTCACACATGATCAGTGGAGGAGTGAGGTGGGTGGCTTTTCAGCCTGAAATGACCCATTTGAGTTTGTTTTATTGAGCCATTGATTCCTGCACAAACCACAGCCGTTTAACATAAAGAGTACTACATGGCCTTTCAGATTATTGAGCACACACACACACAAACTTCTGTCCAAACACATCATACACAAAATGGGCTGAGGAGGACACAAATAGACAGATGGTTTTTTATCTCTGCATTACGAGCTCTACAGAGACATTCTTAAACAAAAGGGAATAATAGGATGTTGTTCAAGGGTACATAAAACATATAGTGGCTCCCCCACACTACTGATAGCTTTACAGATACATAATGTATGTGGTAACTCATTACAAGAAAAGCAGAGAAAATAGCATAAATAGCATAAAGAAAAAAAGGAAATAAAAAAGACGACCTGCCGGAGAGCCCTGACTATGCAAATAAAAACATTGAGCTGATTTTGTTTTCTTTTGCTTTTCTCATCACATTTTTGACATCACATGTCCACAAATTGATAGTTAAACCTCAAATCCCCAAACTTTTGGCACATTTTGTCATTTGTCACACAAAAAAAAAAATGCATTTGCAAAATCTGACCCATGTATACTACTGGACCCCTGCAATTCATGTAAGTAAGTAAATGCTGTAAGTAAATAAATAAATACATTTCACAAGTTCACACTTAAATATTATAAACAGAGTAAAGGGTTATGCATATTTGGCGTGCTGTCCAGGGAGGGGTGAGGAGTCGGGGTGGAGGAGGAATGCTGAAAGACTAGAAATAATGAAGGTAGGATTGCTTTGATTATTCATAGGGGTTCTCTCTTGCACTGATTAGATTATATAGATGGATGTGATTACTGATGATGAATTGGCCGTGTTAATTATCTGTGCGTGCTCCTCCCAAAATTTGTTTAAAAAAATCACTTCACGAGTTCACACTTACATTTAATAAACAGAGTGAAGGGTTATACGTATTTGGCGTGCTGACTGGGGAGAGGGCTCCAAGCTTGGTACTCCCCCTGTCCCCTGGCGGGCTGGCTGTTTAGCTCGGACCCAAGCACTCCACCAAAAAAGCAATTAGAACAGGACAGCAACCAGATACTTGCATTTGGAACCCCCCAAAAAGCAAGGGTTTAATGTTAGAGGGGTGCTGGACATCCTTTGGTACAGGTTTGTTGCAGCAGTAGCTAGGTAGAGAATTTGGCTTCTGTTGAAGCATTCACTGCTGAAAGAGAGAGATAAGAAACTGCTGTGGCAATTGGGGAAATACAGAAAAAGGCTCCTGCGGGAACAGACACTGCTGCAGCAGTGGAGAAATGCAGAAAAGGCTCCTGCGGGAGCAGCTACTGCTGCGGCAGTAGGGAAATACAGGAAAGGCTCCTGTGGGAGTGGACACTGTTGCGGCAGTGGGGAAATACAGAAAAGGCTCCTGTGGGAGCAGACACCGCTGCAGCAGTAGAGAAATACAGATAGAGGCCTCTGTGGGAACGGACATTGCTGCGGCAGTGGAGAAATACAAATAGAGGCTCCTGTGGGAGCGGAAACTGTTGCGGCCGTGGGGAAATACAGAAAAGGCTCCTGCAGGAACAGAAACTGCTGCGGCAGTGGAGAAATACAGAAAAGGCTCCTGCGGAAGCAGCTACTGCTGCGGCAGTAGGGAAATACAGAAAAGGCTCCTGCGGGAGCAGACACTGATGCCACAGTGGAGAAATGAAAATGGAGGCTTCTGTGGGAGCGGACACTGCTGCGGCAGTGGAGAAATACAAATAGAGCCTACTGCGGGAACGGACATTGCTGCGGCAGTGGAGAAATACAAATAGAGGCTCCTGCGGGAGCAGACACTGTTACGGCAGTGGGGAAATACAGAAAAGGCTCCTGCGGGAGTAGACATTGTTGTGGCAGTGGAGAAATAAAAATGGAGGCTTCTGTGGGAGTGGATATTGCTGCGGCAGTGGGGAAATAGAGAAAAGGCTCCTGCGGGAGCAGACACTGCTGCACCACTAGAGAAAAAAAGGCTCCTGCGGAAGCAGCTACTGCTGCGGCAGTAGGGAAATACAGAAAAGGCTCCTGCGGGAGCAGACACTGATGCCACAGTGGAGAAATGAAAATGGAGGCTTCTGTGGGAGCGGACACTGCTGCGGCAGTGGAGAAATACAAATAGAGGCTACTGCGGGAACGGACATTGCTGCGGCAGTGGAGAAATACAAATAGAGGCTCCTGCAGGAGCAGACACTGTTACGGCAGTGGGGAAATACAGAAAAGGCTCCTGCAGAAGCAGACAATGCTGTGGCAGTGGAGAAATAAAAATGGAGGCTCCTGCGGGTGTGGATACTGCTGTGGCAGTGGGGAAATACAGAAAAGGCTCCTGTGGGAGCGGACATTGCTGTGGCAGTGGAGAAATACAGAAAAGGCTCCTGCGGGAGCGGGCACTGCTGAGGCAGTGGGGTCGAGTCAGCGTCAGAGCAGATCTACTGGAGGGGCATTGGATCATCGGCGGGGGGGACACTGTCGTTTGATAAATATTTTTTTTACGCATTGGCAACATCAAAGTAGCATGGAAATCCAAACCTAAATCTGAAAGATCTATATAGAATGACAATGAACGATTTAGACTTGGGTTTCTATCTAAAAGAGGAACAGAAGACAGCGCTGAAATTTGCTGTTTTGCCGACCGGATACAGCAAGAGTCAGTAACTCCAATGATCTATATAGAATGACATTCTACCCTAGAATGTTAGCTCCAGTGATCTATAGAATGTCATTATATAATTTTATTATTGATTCCTAATACACAACAGATGATTGTTAGGTTAAACGTTTCAGAATACGACTCCATATAAGGTTCGAATGGACAGTGACTCAAGTAGCACGTAGTAGCCTATTCTCGCATTCTACGAGTTTAATAGCCTACATTTTTGGGAAACACCCGAGGAATTGCGGCTAACCTTCATAACCTTTTAAGAGCTAAGATAGGCTAGGCTACATCGTTATCGGGAAACCCGGCCAAGAACAGATAGCCTAAACAACAGAACAGGACAGAAAATAATAATATAAATATAATATAGGCTAAATAAAAAACATAAAATAGGCCTACAATAAAAAGCTATATATTTTTTATACTTAATTAACAAATTACGACAAAAATAAAAATAAAACATTGAATCAGTCTGAAGCTTTGAAAAAGCTTCTTCATAAATTGAGTTGGACATCATCACACAAATGTCTGCGTATGGACTAGTTAAATCAGAAGACTACAATTCGCCTGCAGAGAGTAAGGATGTCACAACAATAATGAGCCACACAAGGTATAAGGTTTAACAGATTTTTTAGTTTTTGATTTGGGTAGAATGCAAATTTTGTAGAACTTGAGAAATAGATAAAGATAAAATAAAATACAGGAAATGGAAAAAAATTCAATACAGAAAATACAAAGTGTGCTTTGCCTTGAAGATTATGGCTGTGCTAGTTAAATCTTTTGGTGGTTGTCCGGAGCTAGGATTCGCAGAAGAAGGGCCAGCTCGGCTCTCGTAGACCGTGGTACTGGTGGTCGTGGCTGCGGAGGCGTGATCCATTTTCATAAATTAATTTTCGCAAATCCATTTTCGTAATTCCATTTTTTTTTTTTTTTTTTTTTTTTTTTAAATTTAGCTTGGATTTTGCGCGCGGGCTGCAAATCAAATGTAACAAGTTTACTCGGTGACAAATAAGCATTCACCATAGTAACGTGCCATGAACAACCACAATTATGCATTTCCCCATTCTTTATATTTGATTTAAGTTACAGTTTGAACATTTAAAATTAAAATAATAACTAAAAGGGTTATTTTTTTTTTTTTGTGCCACGCCATGGTCTGTAGGAGGGGCATCAATGACCGCTAGGGGGGGCACGGCCCTCGAATGCCCCACCACAGCACCGGTGCTGCAGTGGGGAGATAAGGAAGAGCTCCTGTGGGAGAGGGAACTGCTGCAGCAGTGTGGGAATTAGGTAAGGCTCCTGCAGGAGCAGTCACTGCTGCGGCAGTTGGGAAATACAGAAAAGGCTCATGCGAGAGTGGCTACTGCTGCGGCAGTAGAGGAATACAGAAAAGGCTCCTGCAGGAGCAGGCACTGCTGCGGCAGTGGGGAGATAGGGAAGAGCTCCTGTGGGAGCGGGCTCTGCTGCAGCAGTGTTGGAATTAGGTAAGGCTTCATTAGGGAGCAGGATGCTGCTGGGAGCGGAAGTGGGGATGGGCCATTGTAGATGGATTATGGGATGTTAAAGGAGACTAGATATGGTGGTTCAGGAGTTCGAGTAAACAAGGATGGACTGGTGTTAAAGGGGTTGGCTGGCGAGTGTTCGGTGAGCTTCTTTGATATGGAATCGGTCTGACCGTACGTAGGTCCTGAAAATCTGTGTCCTGATGTTGCTGGCTATGGGAACTGGATGCCACTGAAGGGAAAAAAAGGGGGTTAGAAGTAACATGATGGAAATACGGAGATGTGCGGGCCTGTGTTGCAAGTAGAAGCAGCTTCATACTTGATTTGGCTGCTTTAGCTGTAGGCTACGGGAAAAGTGGAAGGGTTAGTGACATTTAACGGGACAAGCTAAAAATGCCTGGGTAGCCTACGTGTTGCAGACTTAGCAATTTTGTTGCTAGATTTGCCAATTCCTCAAGCCTTGTCCACATTAATACATTTCCACTGAAATCCTTCTTTCCTTTCATTTTGGCCTTCCTGCCTTTTTAGATGCTCTCCAGAGCGGATAAATTTGAAAATTCTGTTTTCACATAGTATGGACTGTGGAAACGGAGGCTTTTGAAAACGATTAATTATGTTTAGTCTTGTAATGCATTTGTACCAAAAGACATGTTTATACCAATAATGTTAATTTTGCAGCTATTCACTTCCACACTGTTGCTAAAGATATTTACTTTGCACGAATGCTGAAAGACTAGAAATAATGAAGGTAGGACTGCTTTGATTATTTATAGGGGTTTTCTCTTGCGCTGATTGGATAGATTAGCTAGATGGATGTGATTACTGATGATGAATTGACCGTGTAAATTTCTGCACGTGCTCCTCCCGAAATTTGTTAATAAAACATAATTTCTTATGAATTTTAAATAAATGTAAAAATAATAAATAAATGTTTTTTTTACTTTTTTACAATTCTAGTATTTGAGGCACTTGATGTTTCATGTAAAATGTGGTTCATAAAAGCAAAACCAACCACTGAGACTAACTGATTTAGTGGATATAAGGTCATTGTTTCAAAATAAAATGACCAGAAGCCAATCAAATGACCCCAAAAGTGCTAGAATAAGTGAGCCTATGCAATGGATCCCCTGCCAACAAAATGGATCCAGCTGTACAGTCAGAGCGGACCCCGCTACACTCCAGACCTCTATCTAAGTCACTCTATAATGGAAGCTCAAGTTTAGACCAATTATTTCCCATATTAAAGGTTCCTCTTAAAATAAGCATTTGCACATGAAAAGACCTGGTGACTCATGGCTGTCTGCCTGTCCTCAGTCTGACACAGAGAGTGAGAAAACTGGGATTTGAACACTTCAGACAATTTGACAGACGGCTCACTTTCACTCAGGAAGACTAAGCAGCAAGAGAGCAGCAATAAATGAGAGTGTTCCTGAGTTTTTCTGTCTTCAGAAATCTGGACACACATAATGTTATAATGCTTTTCTTCGCCATTTCATCCATCATCATATTTCAATGGATTACTGTTGCCATGATTGATAGAAAATGTACACAAATGTCTCTTTTAAATAGTATTCAGTTTACTTTCTACTGGCAGGAATAGCTCACCATTAATTACAGCGGGTAAATAGAACTGACTTTTGTGGTTGAGGTACTATAATGAGTCAAATTTACATAGAAAGCAGGTATATTTGTGCAAAAAAAATGACAATGACTTAATTTAAATATTCATAGTGCAGCAATATTTCAGCACTGGTTAACTGTATTGTGGATGGTAATTGTAATAAGAAGTTGATATTGCACACTAAAGTGGCAACTGTTTTGTGAATTCACCATTAGAGTTAAAATAATTTTCTTCCTTGGATTATGAGAATAGGAGCATATTAACCTATTCTAAGTTTTGTTTTCATTTCGTTTGTTCAAGATACTCTGAACATATTAGACAAATTCTACATACTTTGCATGTCATCAAGTGTTTGTATTTCTAGGTACCCGTCATTACAGCGCATGTCCAAAACCTTTCCCTGTATTTTTGTCTTGGGGATCAGCAGTGACAGCACTGGTTTATGGGTGTCAGAAACCTTGACTGTTGCCATGGCAATGCCACACTGCAATACTGTGTGCAGGCAGACTGTGCAGCATCGACACGAGAACAGGAGCGAGAACGGTGAGCGTTGCAGGAGAAACCTGCTGAATGCTAATCAGCCCCTCCACAGTTTGTCCTTCATCAGACCAGAGGAACACTCAGGATCCATGTTAACCTGGGCTCACAATCCCTCTCTATTCTACAACACATGCCAATATCCATTAGGGAAGAAAATGTTTTTTTGTTTGTTTTGTTTGGCAAGCTATTTATGATCTGAAAAGCTCCTTTGCATTAATTCTTCTGTTTGTAGGTAGCTGGCAAATAACATTTACCTCATAAATTAAAATCAGTTCACAGATCTAGAGATTTATGTGATTTCTTAATGTTTTTGAAAGAAGTGTCTTTTGCTGATTGAGGCTGCATTTATTTGATCATAAACACAGATATTGAAAAAAAACTGTTTTGCATTTTAATATATTTTAATATGTAATTTATTTCTGGGATGTTAAAGCTGAATTTTCAGCATCATTACACCATTCTTCAGTGTCACTTGATCCTTTAGGAATCATTCTAATATGCTGATTTGCTGCTCGAGAAACACTGTCACACTGCAGGTTACTGCTATACTGCCGTGCAAAGGCAAAACGTGTCGATTTGGAGTTATACGGTGTTCTGTCTTTTTACTGTCCATTAAAGTCAGCTGCATTTAATTAGGGTGTAGACAAATGAATTAGACACAAACAGCTCCATTTAACAAAGCACTGTAAAGACTAGATACCTTGGCAGCAATGCCTAAGCTATACCAAATAATGATAATGAGGAAGTTACTGCCTTTTGCCTTGGTGTGATTTCTCATATTTTGCTGACAATGCACAGGCAGAGTACATTAACTTCAAAGTTTGAGCTTACAATTTTTTTCATTACTAAAACATCTAATTGTCAAATTGCCAGTGTCCTACATATAATTAATTTGGCTGGACAAGTAAAAAACGTTAAAGTCATTTTTCTCAGTTAAACACTCTAGTGAGTTAAGGTCTTTTGACTTTGTAGGACAGTATGTCAACCACACTCATAGACTTTAATAAAGAACAGATATAAAACTTTCAAAATGATCTGCAAGTTATTATTTTTTATAACGACAGTGCTCTATGCAGGGCATATGGCCCAGTTTTTTTTTTTTACTTTCTAAAAATGTCTGCAAAGTTTTGCGTTGTTTAGAGGGAGCTGAAATGAAGCCTGTTTTGAGCAAAGCTGTTTGTGTATCTCAAATCACAGAAGTTTGCCTCATATCAATGCTGTCCGCTTCACTCAGATCTGTTTACGTTCTTCTGTTTCAAGTTCCTGACAAACTGCCCACTGTAATTGTCTCCAGCCTCACGGACATTTCTTAATTTTAAATAAACACATACTCAGTGTCCTGCAGCAGCAAACAATGGTTTATTCAAGAGCCAAATGTTATCCAGCGATTGTTCAAAATCACATTAGAATTAAAGTTGAGTTGGCACTAACAGAGATTCAGCTGGTAAGGGGTTGCCAAATTGCTGTGCTGCTGGTTACTTGTTCCTACTCAACTCAACAATATCAGGCCACAAATCACTGTCCCCACAGTCACTGGAAAATACTGGCATCAGACAGCTAACTTTCATTGAAAAGGAATGACTTTTAAACTGTTCATTGCTAAAAAGTGCTTTCCCTGTGAATGCCAATTAAATGGCTTGCTTTAAACCCAAATACATGGTCAAATACAACCATTCTCAACCATTAGACCTCTGAGAAATGCTTATGGCCAGAAATAAACTACATATACAGTAGAGAGGAGGAAGGAGAAGCTCGTCTAAACACCCTAGAGTGATGGGAAAGTTAATGGGCCCTTTCCTAGCACCAATCAATCTGCGCTAATCTCCTGCCAAGAGTTCTCCAGAGAGACAGCAGCCATGATTCCATCGGTGTGACGGCAAAGTCCACTCAGCCACATCGCCTGTTAGTCGCCAGACCTTTTACTCTCTAATACACTAAGAACAGGGATCATACACCTCAGGAATAGACAGACAGATGAAATGGAAAGTTGAATGTCATTGACAACATGCCTTTGAAGGGATAGTTCACCCAAAAATAATAATTCTGTTATCATTTACTCACCCTCATTTCATTCTAAACCCATAAGACAAAAACCTGAGAGGTAACCAGGTTACCAAAACAGTAGGTCCAAAAAGGTCAGAAAGGCATCATAAAATGAATCTTTATTGTTCAAATGGTTTAATCCATGTCTTGTGAAGAAATATGATCACTTGATATTGAGATAATACTGTATGATGAAAAAGAATTTTATAGGTCAAAAATATATATTTTTCTCTTATGCCAAAAATCATTAGGATATAAAGTAAAGATCATGTTCCATGAAGATTTTTTTGTAAATTTCCTACCGTAAATATATATATAAAAATTTTTGATTAGTAATATGCATTGCTTAGAACTTCATTTGGACAACTTTAAATGTGATTATTTTGCACCCACAGATTCCAGATTTTCAAATAGTTGTATCTCGGACAAATATTGTCCGATCCTAACAAACCATACATCAATCGAAAGCGTGTTTATTCAGGTTTCAGATGATGTATAAATCTCAATTTAGAAAAATTGACACTTATAATAATAATAATAATTCCTTACATTTATATATCGCTTTTCTAGGCACTCAAAGCACTTTACATAGACTTAAGACTGGTTTTGTGGTCCGTGGTCAGATATGATAAACAGAGAAGTGCATGTGTCATGCACTAAAACAAACCTAATTGGTTATTGTGCATCAAACATGTATGTTTGATCTTCTGCATTTACATATGTAAATAAACGACTAAATTAAATCTGTTCATCATATAAAATGATCATAACTCTTGGACTTGTCTTGTTGTATGCAATGTTTAGTTACTTGCACAGATCATATTGCTTCATAAGACATCAATAATTCATCAGGAGCCATGGGTATTAATTTTGTGTTCCATGCTATGCTTTTTATTCTCAAAGATGGCAAGCCACTGACTTGCATTATATGAATCACCAAGGACCACTGCTTCATCTAAAAATAAATATTCTTTACTGTTCACTCTACTGAATCAAAAAAGTAATCGACAGCTTGGATGTAAATAAGCAGCAATTTTTGGGGTGAACTATGTCTTAAATTTGTTTTTCAATTATTATCAAAAATTTCATGGGTTTAGATCAACTTGAAGATTAGTAAATAATGACGAAATCGAACTGTCCCTTTAAGTTATAAAACACAAATCAAGGTAACTTTATGAACCATCCACTACACAATCAGGCCTGACATTGTCCATTTTAGCTTTGCTTCCAGCTAAACACATCTAATAATTTCCAAAAGTGTCTTATTAAAATGCATGAATGCACATGACTAAATGCACACAGCTAAAGCAAGCAGACGCTCAGAATGTCCAGCCTATTTTGAAGCCTTGCTCAATCACACACTTCCCCCTCTGTTTGTCAGCACGGGACAGGCTCGTCCAAGTGTCTGTTTTTCCAAGGAATTGTGCCAATGTCCCACATTCCAGCTGGCCCACGTCCCCAACTGCCATGGGTGTGGGGGCGGGGCAGGACGTCTCACTTCCTGAACCAAAATAATGTATATGCTAATAAAACCTTGGCCTCTACGTACTCCCCAATGATCCCAGCTCCCTGTGACTATGATTTAGTTGGAATTGATTAACCATTACGACCCGGTCGAGGAATTCTGCTGAATCGTTACATACAACATTAATAATAAGCAATCAGACTCACCTCCAGGCTGTACTCTTCCACAGTTCTCTTCAGGGGATCCACGATCTGCCAGCATATGAGGATGCACAAATCAATCAACAACATCCCACCCACGATGATAAAAAGTTTCTGGTCCTTGATAATCTGGAAAAAAGAAGAAGAAAAGCAATGGATGAGGTGATTAAGGGACGAGAAAGAGGATGAGATGGGCAGAAACCATCAATGGACTGTTCGTTCAATTCAAACGCATGATCTTCTCTCGCATTCTGAACCTTTGTGGATGAAAGCCCTGCTCCTGTCTGATCTTTTTCTCTTCTCTTCTATTTAACAGTGGCTGACCTAAACAGAACACAAACACAAAGGAAAGGTCACCGCGAGGAGGCCTGCGTGTATTCTAGAAGAATCAGACGGTGGGAATGGACAAATTCTACCGTGATTCTGAATAGAAATGCTAACTTGTTTTAATCTGATGTGTTTGATGGCTTACCAATGGCCAAAAACTTTCAAAAACAGGGAGGTGGTGGGTTACTCTGCCACCATTGAGCATCATGCTCAATTCTTTCAGAACAGATGCTCTTTATCTTCAATCAAACCGAGGTTTATGGTTTCATTAAATGGCCAGACATTCGAAATAACACAGGATCATGATACTTCAGAATACATTAGCACAATCACTGAAATCAATGCTCCATATGTCCATATGATCATTGAACTTCACTTCATTGCACAAAATCTCCTTTCATCTCAGCAAATGGAAATAGAAAATAGCCATGAACTTAAAAATTAAGGCTTGTGCAAGTGCAAATAACAATAGATGCTTTTACCAAATTTGGGTTGGTTATGTCAAAAGCCAAATGAAACACTCTACACCACAGGTTAAATAAATGGTGACAAAATTGTTGTCTTTGGTTGAACTATCCCTTTAAAGAAACACACAAATGGCTTAATTATAGATGTCTGTGCAAATTAAACTGGGATGCGATGCTTTAACATCGAAAGAATGCCACACTTCACCTTTAATGTGGGTAATTATGAGCTTCTAAACCAATACAATTTAGTTATAAGTCCCAGCAGCTCTGTTTAAGCTTTTGTATTCAAAGTTCAAACTGCTCACCATTTGTACAAGATTATTGCTGCAGGTCTACTAGAGCATGTGGTGCATTAGTGTCAGATTGTGTTTGTGCCTAGTAGTCTAAGTTATGCAGGCCATCATGTGCTTGTGTCTGATTGAATTTACAAATGCACACAGCCATGTATTTGTGACACAGTATGTTGTGACCATAATGCAGTCTGAGTCTCTGAATGATGCAGTATGCAGGTTTACACCATACAATAATGAATATTTATGTTTATTTGGCACCCGAAAAAAGATTTATAACTGTAGATATATGCTAAATAATCATATATCAGACTGATGGACCAAAGAAATTCAACGCTTAAAGGGATAGTTCACCCAAAAATATGGGTGAACTCACCATCAAGTCTTTCAAGCATTAAAAAAAGTTACCATAAATGCATAAATGTTTCCAAAAAGCAATCCATATGACCTGTGAACTTTATACCAAGTCTGAAGTCATATGATAGGTTTGAGTGACAAACAGTTATTTACTAAACATCTAGACATCGGTTGAGAGAAGTAACATTGTCTCATTCATGATTGAATCATTCGATAGAACTGAATCTTTTTAAAGAATCAACAGACTTGGTTCACAAAACCTCTCTGAATGATTCGTTCTCAAGTCAGTTCACTGACTCAATAACAGCTCTCTGTAGAGGAAGATTATTAGTGAATAATTACCCAAAATTTTCTTTGTTTTTCACAAAAAGCTATCACATAAGTTCAGAAGATCTGCACACAAGTCATACTGCTTTTATAGCATTTATTTCATATATTATTTGCATTTTATTCAATTCAAGGAGAGGAGTGACCAGGAAGCAGTGTTGGGCAAGTTACTCTGAAAATGTAATAAAATTACTGATCACTGATTACTCTTTATAAAAGTAATCACGTTACTGCTCTGATTACTTTATCTCAAAAGTAATTAGTAATTAGTTAGATTACTAGTTACATTACTTTTTTATCCATTAAATATATGAAACCCCAGAATACACGCTGTTGATAAATATTTGTTATTAAAGCATCAACATGCACAGAACACTGTTATTTTTAACTAAATCAAGTGTCTGCTGATTGCATGGTTTAGCATGGCAGAACACCAGCAAAGAGTGAGCTCACAAATCTCTGTTATAACACAATAAATATATGTATAATGAATTTTATAATGTCTACAATTTGTGTGTTATAATGAGAGGACTTGTGAGCACAGATTTCAGCACTGCATTGAGCAGCGCTGCAAACACATAGTATTAGCCTAAATAGAAACTCTGCATGCGCTTGCACCTGTTAATTGTTTATATTAGTTTGTGTTGCTTTTGTGCAATAGATAAATAACAATTTATTCTATTTAGATATTTTATGTTTAGATATTTCTATTTTGTGGGAGTCCCGTGAACCATTTTAATCTCCCGCATCCTGCCCGCACCCGTCCATCTTATCCTGTGCTGCACTCTGTTGTGTCGTGCCTCGCGGCAGCAGGTCTCTAAGCCACTGGCACTTGACTCGACAGTGCGTGTGCTACATCCTTCTTACAATCTCTAGATTATAAAACACTGCATTCTGTCAGCAATGTAATGCAACAGTAACATATAGAGACCTTCGGCTTGTAAATATACTCTAATTACTATTTTGAAAATTATGACGTGTTAGTTAGTACCATAGTCAAATTACAGCAATGCGTTACTAAGTTATGCGTTACTGCCCAACACTGCCAGGAAGGATTTCAGATTTCATAGTTAATTTCAGAACATTTTAACTATTTTCGGCCATGTGATGAAAGTCAAGGCTGTCCTCTGTCTCTGTCCGCGGAGTCACATACTGTGAGACTGCTTCTCAGCTTGATAAAGAGATGGCACACCCACATGCACACTCACAAAACACAGTCCTGACAGCAGCCATCGCTTTAGAGTGCCAAAGCCCAGCAGTCCATCACTCCGTGGAGCAGAAGTCAGCTCACTGCCAGCTTCCTGCACACTGTAATACCGGAGGGAATTAAAGCCCTGAGCCTGGGCATTACCTGTCTCTGAATTTATTTATATGTAGTGAGTCCGGTTAAGAACTGCTAATTGAGTGTGAAAGTGCAACTGAAGAGAAGACACCGGGAAAAAAAATGAAAAAATGTGAAAATGTGAAGAAAAAAAAAACATTTGTTCGTAACTCAATTATCAGGGAAAACTGGACTTTTGTCGGAAATAAATAGAAATAAACGATTTTGACATACTGTGTATACAATGCAATGCACCCGACTTGACTACATACTTTCAAAATCGAACAGGTTTTTTTTTTTTTTTTTTTATCAATCATTTGATCAGAGTGGTAAATGTTAACACATTTGCATAACATTGGATTAAAGAAGCAAATTATCAATTTTAAAGATGATAACTGTACAACGAACTATTTAGATTATTGGTCCAATATTTTAAAGCTTCTAAAAAGGACGGTAAAAACTGAACTACAATAATTAACTAAATTCTGATGAAACATAAAAAAAGACAACTGCTGAGAAGCAGAAAGTGTAAAATATGGCCAGTTAAAAATAATCTTCTGGGTTCCATGAAGCTCTATTGATATCATCTGGGAAATAAAATTGGCTGCCATAAAAAGTTTCAATATTCCACTTACAATGGAAGCATAGTAAACATTAAAATATACTACACAGTTTTAAAAAGTAAAGCTTTAAATGTGTGATAGAATTGCTTTATGATCACTTTGAAAGTTTAGTTACCTCAAAAAGTTTATAGTTAATAAACAAGCTTTTAAAAATACAAGCTTTGCATTTCACCATGTAAAAAACTTGGCTTGCTAACATTGGAAATATGAAAGCTCGGAAATTAACTTTCTACAAAATGCTGTAAATATTGTCAAATATGTATTGAAGCAGTACTGTTATTGTTAACTAACACTATTACACTTATTTTTTGGTTGAAATAAAGCAGATATAAAATAAGATATAAATATTAGAGGAAAAACTTGCCTTTGCAACTTAATGAAATAAAAGAAGTTGAAGGGAACAAAAACCTTAAATAAATAAATAAAAGCTTATGTACACAGAAATATTTAATATATAAATAAAACAAATAAAAATGACAAAAGCATATGATCAATTTACTAAAATCTAACAAAATGAAAATAACTAATTCATAATAGTATATAAATAATACTAAGACTATTGAACCTGGATGATTACTTTGAAGTTATGTACGGCTAGGTCTCTGCAGCTTACTTTCTCTTTCTGAGTATGTTTCTCTTGATCTCATCCCACTGATTCTGACTGCAGCAGTGGAAGTAGGCTGCAAACTCTATAAATAAAGATGGCCAGCAGGGTGCTGGAGCTGTGGCCAGCCATCCTTTACAGCACTGTCATACAGTATCAGCTGCTTCACTCGCCACATTCTTACACTGCACTGAAAAACAAGAGCAGCGAGAGAAAGAGCGTATGAAAGGAGGTCAGTGTGCACACATGAATCTGTTGTGTTAAAGAGCTGCGTGCATGCACTTGTTCAAAAGAAACCCACTGCACTATTTCCCCATAGCAATGCAATGTTTTTTCTTGTGGAGAAAATTCACACACAGACTTGTGAAGACCGTGTCTAGCAGAGCAGAAAGACACTGTTCTTTAGAAGAGATCAGAGATTCATTGGTTAGCACTGGCAGTGCTGGCTGATTCTGGATGCGTCAGGAGCATGGAGACAGCAAACTGACCTTTAGTGAAGAAAGCATTTCTATATTTTAGTTTTTTGGAAGCGAGAAATGAGACCGCTGACAGCCCAGTGGTGACGCTGCTTTCCTATAATGTTTTAAGAATGGAACTTTTCTGTCTTTCCTTAATTCTCTCTCTTTCTACATCTCCATTCCAACTGTATAAACTGCAGTATTGTTCTGTTCTGTTTTTAGTATTATAATACTACAATATAACCACCACTGTGACGATTATGATGACAAATTATTCCAGTTCCTGTGTGTTCTGCCTCACTGGAACCTAATCTGTTATGTCATATGACCAGAGGTGACCATATACACTGCTGTTCAAAGGTTTGAGGTCAGAATTATTATAATTTTTTTAAAGAAATTTATATTTTTATCCAGCGAGGATGAATTAAACTGATCAAAAGTGACAGTACAGATATTTACGATGTTAAAACAGATTTCTTTTTCAAATCAACACTGTTTTCTTAAACTTTAAGGGCTGTGAATCTTTGGCAAGGCAGCGTTTCGATTCGATTACGATTCATAGGTTTTCGATTCGATTCAAGAATGATTTTTGCAAATTTAGAACGATTCAATTCGATTCGATTCACAATTAAATTCGATTCGATTTGATTATAACGATTCGATTCTGCATTCTTTAGGTGCATTCACGGGATTATTTAAATGCTTCTACTAAATTCTTTAAATGCTTAGTCAGGGAGCAAATTACAGTAGCATTTATGGTTAGAGAACTTTTGTCCATTGTTAAATGCTAGTTTAATGATGCGACATGGCATATGTAAAAATGTATGTAAGCCAAGTTTTTAAAAAAGAGCTTAAACAGTATTATGTATAAGCTAACATTTTGTCACACCAGGGGCGTAGCCATAATTTCAGAAGTGACAGAAATGTCAAATACAATCATTTTATGTATGTAGCCTATATAATAATAATAATAATAACTCCGTCGATAAGATGCAGAGAGCCATTGACAAACTACAGAAAAGTAAAACTACTTCACGTTAGCATTACTGGCCACGAGTCCTATAGATCACATGTCAGCTGCGTCAGAGACGAACGGAGCACGAGCGCAATCCTGTGACAATCTCAGGCGGTAAACAGTGGAGCGCGTGAAGGACAGATAAGAGGCACGATTCATGAACACTCTTCAAGGTCTCCATTGCGTGCATGTAGTAATTTAATGTGTATACATTTTGAAAGCATTGAATCGCTATAGAAATCGCGATTTATTCGATTCTTAGCATTTTGAATCGATTACTGTCCAAGATCGGCGATTCACGATTCAAAAATCATGTTTCAAGATCGATGCATATGAATCGACAGGGTTTGTAATCGATGCATCGAGAAAACGAGTGAATCGTTACACCCCTATAAACTTTCTATTCATCAAAGTAACTTTTAAAAAAATTTCACTGTTTTCAGCACTGATAATAACAATGTAGATGGTGTGGAGTGTTGTATCTGACATGCTTTGAAAGCCCATTTCTCACCTTCTTCTTCATCTTTACATTCTTGAAGATGGCATGCACTCTCCAGGTCTTTGCAAACATTGCACCAAACGCTGTTGTGTAACCCACAATAAGGATCCATGTACGGACCTGAAACATTAAATGTGAGAATAAAACAAGGTTGCTACAAACCAGAAGTTCTTATAATTTAGGTACTGAAATAAGATTGGACTCTAACACCAGTCTATAGAATACAAAGCAGCAGAAACTGCAAAACCATGAAATCTAATGATCCCACGCCTGCTATCGGAAAGCAAATTGGGTGCCAGGGTGTGTAGTGAATTCTGTGAAAGTTCCCGAGGCATCATTTTTTCTCTTTGTCCTCCCTTCATCTTCTGTCTCTCTTGCTCTCTCACACAGATCTAGTATTCTTTATGCTAAGGTCCTCTGGGAAATACAATTTTAGCATAGCAAGGCAGGAATCAATGATAAGAATGGCCTGCTGGCCTGAAGACAGTGTTAGAAAGTTTGGAGACAGTTTATGGAGTCTAGTGCTGTCACTAGACCTTGTGTCAAGATCGTGTAAAATTGAGGGTTTTATGTGGTTTTCATGTGCTATGTGCTAAGCATTGTTGTGAATTCTTCTGATTTAAATTGTCACCAAATACTTGTTAAAATTGGGACTGATAGAAGAGGTGAAAATCATAAATAAATCGTCATATGTGAGTTCTTTCCACCTAATTTATGAATTTATAGTTGACACATTTTATTGTTTAAAAACCTGACTTAAATGGTTGAAAACTGTTTAATATTAATTTATTTACTGAGATTAAAAAATATAATTGATTTCTAAATAGTTGTGATAAATCAATTAATTTCTAAAAATAGGTTGATAATGTTAAAAAATAATAAGCAGAAAAGTCCTTATTGTTGATCGCTGAAAAGTTCAACTCATTTTGTCTAGGGTAAAGCAAGCAAGCAAAAAAAAAAAAAAAAAAAAACATTATTTAATAAAAAGCATGAACATCGAATGCCCAGTTTTAATTTATTCTTAATATTGCAACGCAAGTCTTCATCTTCACAGGCTGAAAAGATGGACCAATTTCAGGCAGGTAGCATGTGTCTTGCTCAACACATTTTGGGGTATTTCCCCGGAGACTCAAGCTACTGCAGTAGCCAAAGCCTCATAATTAAAAGGTGGATTATGGTCACATGCAAACAGGCAGTGGAGGCGTGACAAGACACATCCAATCATGCTTACTCAGTTTGGTGACAAGGTCTGAGTAGCAGAGGTGAAAAGTGTTCAAATTCACATACAGAGGAGACCAGGAAGAGTTGACTCAATTTTTAAAAGGTTTTGAGTCAAATGTCCAGTTTGTTTACTCCAGCACTGGTTTTGCATGTTTAAAGCACCAATATCATAAATAAGTCCAACAGTATAATAATTATCAATGTTCTTCACACTAAAATCATTATGTTTGCTCATTATCGTGACAGTTTATCCATTACAGTTGTTTGCAGCTGGGGGGAAAAAACTGAGAACGTTTATGGGAGTGAAAGTGTGATAACTAACCCATGGTCTACCCATGTTCACATCTGATTCACAGAAATCATTCATTACTCACAGTACAGAGGGTCTCAAATTCCTTGTCTGACACAAAGGATCCATCCAGACCAAAGAGGAAAATGGAGGCGTATGACAGCATGCCCCCTAGAATGATCAGGTTGTTCATATATGGACTCGACATTTTGATCAGCCTGCAGATGGAGGGAAGCACACATCTGATATATTAAATATTCACATTTCATTCATTATTAACTACTGCAATTAAATGTGCATCTACACCTACAGTATTATCTATCTATCTATCTATCTATCTATCTAGATAGATAGATAGATAGATAGATAGACAACATTACTCCAGTTTTAGATAGATAGATAGATAGACAACATTACTCCAGTTTTCAGTGTCACATGATCCTTCAGAAATCATCCCAATATGCTTATTTGCTGCTCATGAAACATTTCAATTATGTTTTTTTTTTTCAGGATCCTTAACCATTACTGCTGATTAAATTAATGCATCCTTGATTAATACAATGATTCATAAAAAAAACTAAAAAAAAATCTTTCTGACCAAAATTTTGAACAGTAGTGTATCTACTGTAGATTGACTCAAAATTAATGTAGAAACTTAAATAGGAACTTTTCCTATCCTAACTTTCTATTTTACATTTATCATATCTTAAAAACTTATTTCCACATGAAACACAAAATTCCAAGTTTTTAAATGTGGTCTCATTCTTGAACTACTTCCTTTCATAGTCTTGCTCAGCACTGACCTGTGGTTGCGGTTTTTGATGTTAAAGAAGAGGAAGGCTCCTCCCATGAGCATGCCCAGGATAGTGATGGTAGACAGGATGCTGTAGAGGGGGACATTTATTTGCCGGCGCTGCAGACGCACAAACGTCCGATCCTTCGGCGGCTCAACACCTACAAAAGTCATGATGGTTCACAGTCAGTTAGTCTCAGAGTCACATCTAAGAACGTCACCCCTCAGAAAGCTTTCAACATCTTCTAGGAAGACGCTCCTGTGTAATTTAAATGACTCAGGTTTTAAAATGTCATACCAACTAGAGAGAGAGAATTGATGGGGTTATCTAGTCACTAATGTGACATATTAGCTCTATTTCTGCCCAAGCTTACATAATAATGTTTGTGTACAGGTTTTAAAATGGTGCCGTGATGAAAGATGCGATTAGATCTTACATCTTAATGAGAAGTTGGAAGACAGTCCAGCACTTAAACCAAATGTGTCACCAAAAGGAGTCAAGAGTTGTTTGCGTGACTTGATGCCTTGACAACCTCCGTGTTTTCAATTACTACTGTGAGGCTTTACTGCGATTAGCTCAAAAGCAAATGGCTTAGAATCTTTTTCAGTCGAATTTAGAAAAACAAACTCAGTTGAGCTCTGTGTTTGAATTTGTTTCCCAGTTAACCCTATAAAGCCTACTGGGCCACATTTAATATGCACATTTGGACTTTAAATATAATATAATACTGTATATAAACAAAACATTGCTGAAAAACCTGACACCTGTGTCAGCCACACCACACACATGCATTATGAATACTGATCCAAATAACTAATAGTTTCTTCAGAAGGATTTAGTAACACTTGAGTCATTACTATCAAAAACCTTACATACATAAAAAAGGCTTACAATGATGGTTATGATGATTTGCACTTTAGAATACTAATCCAAGTAACAACTGAAATTCAAGTTTCAACCGAGCACTATTACTTACAAAATCATTGGTTGCACTTTATTTTACAGTACGCGTATTAACATGAACTTATAGTGTACCTACAGTGTATTTATTTGAGAAAGTTCTGGTAATACAAGGTAACTACATGGGATAGGTTTAGGGGTAGGTTCAGGGTTAGTACCTAGTTATTACATAGTTATTGTAATTACTATAATAAGTACATAGTATGTACATGAGGAACAGGACTGTAAAATAAAGTGCTACCGTAATCATTAATCTTGTTAAGTAATAGTAGTTATTATGATGTTAGTAGTGGATAAGTCATTTGTTATTCATTGACGATTGAACAGTATTGTTACCAAAATATCTTAATTTGTGTTCTGAAGATGAACAGTCTCATGGGTGAATTTTTAGTTGAATTATCCCTGAATTATTAAGGTAGTAAAAGGCTTTTTAGGCCTTTTTTATTATTAAAAAAACTTCCTCTTTAAGATCGTAAAACAATTTTCTTTTTGCTGTGAAATATTTAATGATTTTTATAAAATACATGTAAGAATACCTTTTACATTGTTAGAAATATGTCAAGATGAACACTTATTGAACGGAAGCAAGTTGGGACAAGATTTTATAAAAAAAACTGTATATGGAAAATCATGCTAAAAAGTGAGTATCAAATATGATTCAACACACTTTTGAGGAACACTTATTTGTACAATCATCATCAAATTGCATTAGATTGTATATTTAGCTCTGTATTCTCCGATAGCATACTATTTGAGTCATATTGTATCAAATACGATACTCAACGCACATATGCATTTCTCATATCTTCTCATAAGTTCCATTACAAGTTTTCCACACAAGCAGTTTGAAAAGAAAAGAAATATCCAGGGATTTTGAAAAAAAAAAAAAAAAGAATGTCAATGTGGGCAAACAGAAAATAACTCTTGAATTATTCAGATGACCACACATGGATCAGTGAGTACACAACATTGGCAGACGTGTGAACCTTCTGTCTCTCTCTCAGTCAAACGCTGACCCACGAACACACACAAACGGGGCTTTTCCTACCTTGGAACCTGATGGTGTTGTTGATTAGGTCCAGAACATCTGCAATGGCATTGTACTCGCCCACCTTCACCTCTTGACCCTCTGTGAAAGACAGCAAGAACAAGAGGACAGCGGCGATAAGAGCAGCGTGTTCAAAGCCGACGTCCCCCAGGAGAGACACAAGACAATAGACAGTAAATTTAGCTTCTGTGCCCTCCACTGCAGAACTAGTCCAACGTATTGTCCAAAAATGCTCAGGGCGACGCTGACCTAAAAAAGTATGTAAATTGCAACTTTATGCATTTGCACATCAATTAAAAGGCACCAGATTAGCAAATCTGCAAAAAAAATGATTTGAGACAAACATTGTCTCATGCCGTCTAACTCAGAAAAACAGCTTTACTTTATCCAGAAAGCATAACAAAACAAAAATGAATATGAAAAAGGGAAAATGTGCCAAACTATAAAAGAACAAATAAATATTTAGTAATTTCATGTAATATAAATAAAGCATTTGAATGAGCCAATTAACCAGTTATCAGAAAATTCCTTCTAAAAACATTATTAGTGCAGTGTTAAAATCTTTCACTTAATTATCTCAATGAAGCAATCTTTTTGTTTTGTTTTGTTTTATTACTGCTGACAAAACAAAAAGCCTTGTTGACAAGAATAACACTGAACTGGGTATTAAAGATGAAAACGGGATGGTTAGGTGAAATTTAAGGTTACGTATCCACAGATGCAATAAAATAAAGCTTAGTGTCAATAACCTCCCAGCAGAACAAGACTTACTCTCTGAGGCCAAATACAAAGCAAGTCAATTCCAAAAGCCATCTTAAAACTCAATATTTCTCCCTGGTGTGCGCTTCACAACTGCTTGTGTATTGACTGTCACACTCACAGGGAAGAAAACTCACTTAAAAATAGAGAACATGGGAAATAAGATATTTATCACTTGGCTCCTGGAAATACATGTGTTTCCAAGATTGCTAATGCTAAACATTTACCACATGAATATGAATTGGGATGCCAACCCACATTCTCAGTGCATACTCAGTGCAATTCATCTGATGGTTTTAGGTTTTTGCATTTAACTGCTGTGGGTTCAACCAGGCCAAACTTTAATGTCAAGAACAATTTAAACACCGAACTAGATTTTGTTTCGTGCTCTAGATCGTCTTGCTGTGTCAGGAGAATCATTGACTGTGAATAATCAGTGATGTCCATGTACATGTTTTTGTCATCATTCAGGTACTTTGACCATGAGATGTGGGACACTGCAAAGACAGCAATCATGTAAATTAATAGACAGTGTTCAGTTAAAATTTGTCAACTCTAATGGGTTAAATTGGGGCTACATCTTTTTCATAAATGCAGTGAGAAAGAAACAGTTTGGCCAGAACACATCTTGCCAGGAGGTCACTGTCAAATAACTAGGTTAAGAAACGGCTCTGAGTGTCTTGTCCAGATGGTTTGGTGTGTGGTGGCAGTGGGTGTGATATAGGAGCTGACAGACTGGGACTCTAAAGATGGATGGCAGGCTCAATTGAGGATCAGAACGTCTTTAAATATTCAGCCTGGGCTACCCCTTCCTATCCTTTTACAGTGAGGGAGAGGAGGAAAAGAGAGAGAGATGAGCAGAGAGCAGGTTGGAAATGAATGGAACCTTGACAAGGAAATTTGAGAGAATGATTCTTAAAATATTTTCCAGTTTAAGTATCTAAAATTGGATACTTCTTTAAAGTATCCAATTTTCAAAGGCAGATCTTTTCAATTAATTTAATTTTAAGTGTAAAAAAGTAGAACAATGTAAAAAAATAAACAAAATAGAGAAACATAATATGTCAGTACAGTAAGATAAAATAAACTTGTATTAATGATGCACTCTCTAAAAACTAGTCAATGAAATCATATGCAGTGTTGTTCTCAATCAAATATATCTTTTTTCAGGGATATGTATATATTTATTCATTTATTTATTCTATATATCTCTTTTTTACTGGAAAAAAATAAAAAGACTAATTAAAAACTTTTGTGTGACAAATTTTTGTGTGAATGAATGAGTCAGTGTGTGACTGAAAGAACAGTCATTTAATGAATAAAGTGAATGGGTGAATGAGCAAGAAAGTGAGTGAGTGAATGAACAACTCAAAGCTGAAATATGCTACATATATTTGTAATCTTTAATTTTTGTCCCAATTTACAGTCTGGCATTGACAATCCTAGTTTTATTAAAGTCATATCTAGGCTGCAGATTTTGACAGAATCGTGTAGTGTCCATCCAGGATATCAAACATGTTGATATTCTAAGCCAATTTTATAACACACATTGCTTTCATTTGTCATGCAGCTCATAGCCATCAGGCACATGTTTTGTGTGAGTGTGTTGTGTTTGCAACAACTTGAAAGATTTGTAGTGTGTGATCCTCAGCCGTTTAGTGTATGATGACCAGTTCTCTCTGTTTCCATTTATAAAGTCAGCAACTGTGTGATGTCTGCTCAGATTTTAAAAGTTGTTTAGTATATTCTGATTGAATAAGTGAGTGCATGAGAAAGTGAGTTAATAAATGATAAAGTAAATAAAATTTGTTAACGAATGGATGAATAAATAAGTGAACATAGATTGAGTGAACAGAAAAACAAATGAATGTGTTTCCATCACAATGTTTTTATGCACATTTTGAAGTGTCACATCAGAAACGAGTGATGGAAATGCCAAATTTAGTTTGACTTTGACTTGACTTGACTAACCGAATAGCCTATATTGGCCTACACACTAAATGTGTTTGACTTAAATCATTGAGAGATTAACCAAACCAAAAAAAGTTTATGACAAACAGTTTACAAACAAAAGTTATTGTGACATGATCCAAAGTTCACGCAAAGGAAAACAAAGCTTCATAGTTTTATTTATCTAGCTTTACAGTTTTATAAATCTTGACAGTTTTGGATGATGTTTTGCTTCTATCTGTAAAACCAACCAGCGTTGGGATGACCATATCGCGCCGGTGCCAAAGAAAAAGAAAAAGTAAAAAAAAAAAAACGTTATTTACCGTTATTTTTTCTAAGCAAACCGGTTTCAGATTGATAATAACACAAAGGAACGCAGAAACAGCGATTCTTCTCAGAGTGAACCGATTGTTTTTTGTTTTCCTGCTCTCTAGTGCACTGCTGGTAACATCGTCTCCTTTCTTTTTTTCATTATTTTTCCCTGACTGCCATTCGCCTTCATATTGACAGACAGTTCAATCACCCTTCAGCCAAACAGCCCTCAGATCCTGTGGCCTGCTGAAGAGGTGATGTAACACACTATGGAGAGAAGCCTCTGCGCTGAAGCAGATAAGACTGAAGAGGGTGGGGAACGCTGGCCTGTGGCTGCTGTGGGATGCGAGGGGGGAATCCCTGCTCCGAGATTAAATCCCACAAACCAGCGTTAATCTCCTCTGCCCTCAGGAAACACACACACACACACACACTGGATTAATCACATCGGAGGGCCGAACAGGGGAATTCTCTGACCCCATTAAGCTACAGGACGGCGCCGACATTGCCGCTGAGCATGACGGCTATCTACGGTATGGATGGCACAATTGTCATGCTGAGATACTTGTCGCACATACTCTACGGAATGACACTATCACTGAGTGAGATGTTCCTGTAAAACGGAGGATAATCAACTTTGGCTGAAGGACATATATTTGATCCAGCATTTCCTATAAAAAGGCTTGTTAACCATGAAAAATGTCCATTTAATGGACTTACCTTGAAACTGGGTGAATTTTATGGTTCCCATACGTTCCCCGTTCCTGAACATCACCTGACCCTGCAGAAACACACAACGATGAACCTTCACAAGAGCTGCTTACCACATGTAAATGGACAGTTTGCAGAAGTCTCGATTGCACAGTTGAGATGATTGATATCATGGCACAAAATCCAAGTTGGGAAGAAATATCTTACAAAGATCGATTATCCAACTTGTGCCATATTCTTCATACTTGGCACAGCAACAAATTGGGAAGGTATAGTTTGAAGTCTGGCACAGGGCTTGATTTTAAAGCCATTTATTAGACTAAAGATCTGTGAATTAATTGCATTCTTGAGGCAAACACAATTAATTGCAGCACAATTGATTTGTTAAATTAAAGGAGCACACAGAGCTCTGAGAGGATGTCAGGTTGTGCCAACTGAGGAGGACTGGGATACTTTACTGATAAAATAAAATAAAATAATAAAAAACTAAATGAAGAAGATAATACAATGAAAAATAATAAAATAAAATATTGTTGCACTTCTAAATATTATTTATACATTTTTTTCTAAATAAGAAATCCTGTATCAGTATCATAAAACTCAAAATGTTTATGTAAATAGGTAAATTCTGATATTTATCAGATATTTCAACAAAACAACTTGTATCAGGATCATAAAATTGAGAATTCAGGTAAATATCTTACTTCAGCAAGCACTACTAATAAAATAATAAATGCCTTAGAAAGAAGTAGCATAATGGTGAAGGAAAGATATAGATTCAGCTGAAAATAACAGCGGTCCGGGGAATATAAAAAGGGTACTGAGTACTTGCAAGTTCCTGTTTGTGCCCTTGAGCCATCATCACAACCATAAGAGCACTGTAAGAAACTTTGGATTAAACTTATCTTTCAAAGGAGAAGAAACCAGTTAATGTTAAGTAAATATAAATAATAAATCATTTCATCCAGTTACAAAACATAATCATTAACAGAGGAATTTCTTGCAAAATCATGAATTCACATATGTCAAATCAGATGTTGCTGGTTAATCATGGATATCTGATCAAAGCGCAGACAGGTATGTAGCATTTTTACATAAATTATTTTTAAAAGCTACATCACTGGATCAAAATATTATCTAGTTTGCTCATTATGTCTTAGAAAAAGACGTCTGCAAATTTGCAGTCTGTCTGCCCCTGAAGCTGCCTAATGAGACATTTAAAAGGATTTGGGATCACTCGGCCCAATAAAATAACAGGTGAGAGGCATACTGCATTACCATGGCAATAATTAGAAGCCCATTAAAACCATGGGAGGCAGCTCAGAAGCGATCGTATCTCTAAAAACGGCTATCTTTGAAGTGTAGAGCAGACTCCAGTCCCAGTGCAATATGATTCTTTGTTTAGCTGCTCTGACGTGGGCGCGCTGGATAAATGCTCGCCTTCACAAAACACATTAAAGCTGCAATGCAGAATTACGTGTGTAAACAATATATAATGTGAACTGCAGTACTCTTTGTCAAATGAAATTTACCGACTCTAAAGCCCAGCCTGTGGAAATTTACATATCCTCCATAGTTTCTAAGACATCGTTTTGATTTATATGCTGAGCAGGATGTCATTTTTGTAACACTGTAGAGACAGCAAGGAGAAACGTCGGTCACATTTTGTTGTTCAGGACCATCGCTTTCATTATTCATTTTGCAGAACATTTCCTTTTGTGTTTGATGGGAGAAAGAAAGAGGAACTGTCACTTTAAGTCTCAAGCTTTAGTTGGAGAGATTTTGTTAATTCAACGAAGACTTCACTCTTTCTCGGTTTCTTTTTTTAGACTGGTTTCATAACATTAGAACAGCTGAAAATAGATTGTGTTGCGCTGCAGGTGTGGGCTGACGGGTCAAACATGTTGATGGCACCTTTTATCAGTATGTGTGAGCGTGAGTGTCTGCACAGAGGTGTGGACAGGCCAGGCAGGAGGCCTTATGGAGGTCACACAGGTGTGCAAGGCACCCTCAAACCTGTAAAGGAGATCATGAAGGTGATAGAAGAAAATGATGATGTTGCTATATGTTTGTATGATATTATGTTGATATATATATATATATATATATATATATATATATATATATATATATATATATATATATATAAAGATGTTGTCTACTAGTCTCAGAAGTCCACATCTGCAGTGCAATAGTCTATTTTCAACTTTTCTAATATTATAAAAATTGAATGATGTTTTAGAATACATGTATCCTGTTCTTATTTAAATCTAGGCAGTACACGGAGTCCACTGTGTAACTTAAAAAGCTACAAAAGTACGTGGTAAAACTACCTAGAAACATGCTTAAATTATAAAAACTGGAACATAATAAAAATTGCATATGGATTTGAGTAGGTGAAAGGATGGCTGCTCTTATTGTGGCACCAACTGTCAAACGCGGAGGAGGAAGCGTGATGTTCTCGGACTCTTCTGCTGGATCCAGATTCTGTGACTACCACAGCATTTTGAACTCGACACAAGCGTGAAAGCAATGCTATACCTACTATACAAATGCAACACATTTTAGGAAACTTTACAAATGTAGAGAACAGCTTTACAAACAATATTTTCATCGGCTGTTATATCTGCAAAAAGAGGCTTTGGTTTAGACATTTCGATTACATTTCCTGATTTCTTCAGTCATGGTTTTTTTGTATGCTTTAAAGTAAGTACATTAAACTGTGTACATTTCAATCAAAACTGAACAAACTAGGTTTTTCGACACTTTTGACAAGCAGTGTTTCTTGATCCTCGTCAGAATCCTTATACTCAGGATCCTTATACAAGAAAACAATGTGAAATCGGACCCTTAAATGATCATTCATAAGTTTGAGGTCGGTAAGGCTATTGAAAAACATATCTTATGCTTCTTAAAGCTCCATTTATGTGATCCAGAATGCAGTAAAAGCGGCAATACTCTGTAATACTTACTTACAATTTAGGATGTCTTCTATTTTAATATACTTTAAAATGTAATTTATTTCTGTAATGGTACAGCTGAATATTCAGTGCTGCATAATTCTTCAGAAATTATTCTAATATGCAATTCTGCTGTTCAAGAACGTTTTAATGTCTTTAAAATACATATACTATTGACCTCAAACTTTTGATTGGAATCAAGAAAGTTGTGCTAACCTTCTCTTTACCAAATAAAAGCAGCACAGCACCAGTCTTCACTCAAAATGATCCACAGAGACTTCTCTAAGATAATGTTTTACTTCCTGAGGCATGCTGGCACTCAATCGATAGCTCTTCTCAGAGGACTCAAAGTCTGATGGAGAAGCTAGAACAGCCCGTTCTGTTGGACAAAGACCCAGCCATCGGTACGAGACAAGCCTGATCCTTGTGGGACCACTAAATCTGTTGTAGTCAGATTGCAATCTAGTTTTATGGGACTATGTTCCAGATGATTCTCTGCAATCGTTCAGCTTTGATAGGAAAAAGTCCTATTTTAAATCCGAATCTGAGATCATGAATATTATTTACTGATTCATAATATTTAAATGCTGATAATTATTGTCACGTTATGGAGGATAACCAATAAGTGCCCAAAATTAAAACTCTAATTTGTCTAAATAAATGTAAAATAAATATAACAAAAAAAAATAAAATAAAAAATAAATAAATAAATATATATATATATATATATATATATATATATATATATATATATATATATATAATGCATAATACTTATGTTATAAATTATATATTATAATTTTTTTTTAATGATTAATCATAGTGACAGATAGCATCATAAAGCTATTGTAAATCTAGGATGTAGGTGAAATACATTTTTACCAACAAAAAAGCTGTGTTAATAATGTTAATTTGTCTTTGAAATGTTTTCAAATGTTTGTAATTTGTGTTTTTAAAGGATTCACTTTAAGTGTACGTTAGAAGACAGCAAAAGTAATTTAAATGTAAAAATAGAGGAAATTATCAATTAAATATACAATACAGACTGATATTAATAAATTGTAATGTTGGCCAGTAACCATTACTGTACTGATATATCTTCTCTTTTTCTATAGAGAGGGAAAAGAATGACCACATGCTCTTGTTAGCCATTCTGCTCATATTTTCACTGGTCTTCCAGCAGTATTTTTCTTTTTTATGTGTGTTTGTTTTTCCTTCCTCTCCATTAAGCTTCGACGCTGAGGTCTCGCGGCACATGCATTGTTTGTTTGCAGCCTGGACAAATATAAAACATACTCTGCTACACATGAGAGATAACTGCTGGATAAAAGCTGAAGATGGAGGGCCGGAGGACATACTGTACTAAAACTCAAAATCCACATTAACCCCTATTCATTTCCCAAACCAACAGCATTAACTGCAATATCGTTACTCCTTCCGTTTTTGTTAAGAGATATCTCGGTTCAGCCTCAGTGAGTACCTTTAGATTTGCTGACTTGCCTTCTTTTTGCGCTCTGTGGTTCTCGCTTTTGGCAGCCTGCAGCAGTGTGTTCTCATAAACAAACACACATTCAGTGATGTCTGCAGACGGGACACTCCCTGCATACCAACTATCTCCCTACCTCTTATCTGGCTCTTATTCTGTCAGCTACATTGCAGGTTTAGCATTACCAGCCTCCAATCCCAAGACGCATTCTCAAATGTCTGCCCTCCCTCAGCCTCTCGCAGCCAGTTTGCAGTAATAAAAGTAGCCCTCTTTTGACTTTGAGATCACAATATGGCCTTTAAAACTTTTCAGCTTTAGGAAACGTCACTTGACGGCTCAATCTAAAATGAAATCGTGAAAGCCTCAGTGGCTTTTGCAGTTACAGAATTGTAAACAGGCCAACAAGACACTTTATTTGTCTTCAAGAAGAGCTGTAGAGCACTTACCGTCACTCCAAAGAAATTGGTTTCGTTCATCACGTCCAGAACCATTCTGCCCACCTCGCGGTCATCCACCGTGAAGTTGTGGTACATGTCGTGCCTCTCCTTGTGTCTGAGGAGCTCCATGACACGTGTGAGGGTCTTCGCAATCACCCAGATGCCATCGTAGGCAAAGCCGTGGAACTTGCTGGCCTCCACTCCTTTCTGCTCTCGCTCACGTTTGTACTCCCTCTCGTACTCCTGTGGCGTCTAAACATGAGAAATCTTTTAAAAATCTACTTTGAGACATGTTCTAAAAAGCTGAAATTGGTTTTCATGTTGGTTTCAGACATTTTTAAAACCATTCATAGTGTTCTACTTAACATTGATTTTAATTACAAAAATGAAAGTTGATGTAAATTTCAAGTAAAAGTCTCTTTTCCTCACTAAGACTGCATTTATTTGATCAATAATATGGTAAAAACAGTTATATTGAGAAATACTATGAAAATGTAAAATAACAGTGTTCTATTCATATATATATATTCTATATATTTTATTAATATCTTTTTTAAACTTTCAGCAGCCATTACTCCAGTCTTTAATGTCACAAAATCCTTCAGAAATCATTTTAATACGCAGATTTTTTTTTCCATTATCAGAATTATTGTCATTAATATCAATATGTTTGGTAAAACAGCAAGAGTAAGTAATAACTAACACAAACCATTTCAATTGGGAAAAAACGAGAAATGCCCAGAGTAAGCATCTACTGAAACTGAAATTCATAGGTGAAACTGATTTTTTTTCCTGTCAGAAATCAGAAATGTCATTCATAACTCCCGAGATCCCGCTGCACTGCAGACACTCACCCTTCCTGATATTCCTTTAATCTGTTTGGCACTGAGAGGTTCAAAATCCACGCTGATGTAGCCCTCCATGGCTGTCAGCAGCTTCTTAGTGGTGCAGTTTGTGGAGTTCGCCTGTTCCCACCAGTTCCCCTGGTACCATCCTGGGATGATCCACTGGTATTTACTGCCATACATGTTCAGGTTGTAGGCCTTGAGCACGCACACGAGATCAGAGACTCAACACACATCTCATTTCAACCAAAGAAAAAAATATATTGACGGCAGTCATTTCAATGCTGACACAGCTAAATGTTTTTGAGGCACATGTAGAGTATGTTAAAGAAATCTACAGGCCTTTCACAGTCTGAAGCATGATTTTGAAGCCAGCTAACTTACACAGCAGAAGACTTTAGCGGCCAGATTCTCATCAAACTGACCGATGATGATTCTAACATCATTATCCTATAGAAAAGGGATAGAGAACAAAATAAAACAGGTAGTTAATGGCTAAATAGATTTACATAAAACAGTAACACTTCAGTATAGGGACCAATTCTCAATATTACCTACAGTAGGTGGCCAACCAAAATGCCTAATACCGCCATGTGTACCACCGCCGCAGGGCCACAGCATTAACTGCACGTCAGTCTCGTGTTAAAGTCGTTCACAAAATTACCACCAGGTGGCGCAAAGGGACAGTTTGCAAACTGACTGGAATTATATTTTTATACGTAGGCTTTCATTTCGATTTAAAGGCTAATGGAAGTTTTTGAACGAAAAATTCTGACCTTGACCGTTGGTCCACTGTACAAGCATACATATCTATGTGTACAAGGCTGCACATTCATGAGACTTTATTCGCCTCGCAATTTACTCTGACTAATGCCATAAAAATAAATTCATAAACGCCAATAAATCACCACTTAGCGAACAAAAGCTGCAAATGCACTGTAAATGCACAACTCTGTGCAAAAAGGGTTAATGCGAATAAAGGCAGATGGAAACGCATTCAAAGTGCATCAAAAGACTTGTGATTTGCAGGATGGGATGGCATAAGTTGACTAACCAGCAGACCGATCTCGTTGCATAGCATCTGAAATGTTGTTATGGTCATGCTGAAATTCCTAAGCAAAGTCTGTCATGAATTTTTTTTTTTTTGTAATTGCCTTCAGAACTCTCTTACACGACTACATTCCCAAACAGCAGGCATCCAACTCTGAAAGCAAGGGCGGCATTTATTGTGCTTTGTTTGCTCATTCTGAGGTACAAGTAATTCATAATATATGAAGATTATTATATTCAGTGATTTCTCCCACTTTTATTTATACTGATATTTAGTTACACTTTATCATGGAGTGATGATTTTGTTCTCTTTGACTCATTGGATGGAAACGGTACTTATTCACAAATGTTTTATGTGACATAAGAATTTTGCACACAAGTAAAATTTGCAACTTTGGATGGAAACCCGGCTACTGAGAATCTGTCCATCACTGGATTTTCAGGTGGAAGTCAGACGATCTTGTTTGAGTGGTGCCAAGGCCCAGTTTATCAAAGAATGTGTCACAGCTGCAGGGATATTGAAATGCCCACCAGCGACTTTAAGAAATAATCTCTAAATCTATTTTCTGCTTTTCCCTCTTGGGATGTCATCCTCAAGCACGAGGCTACAGGAAGAGCATTTAACATGCACAGCTAATGAGCTGCTCAAGATAAAAACTATCACGTTCAAGCAGAAGTAAAAAATAATGACTCCAGTGGGTGGGATAGCGTTTTGTTGACAGCTCTGAAAACAGTAAAGTTTACAGGTAAGATCACAGCGGCTGTATTAAATCTGATCCCAGACCTGCTTTTAACTCAGGAACATTGACATAAACAGCGTTTGTGATGGGGCCACTTCCAAACACTGTTTAGAAGTGTATGTGTGGCCTGTGGTAAAAGCTTTCCTTGAGATGTTTCTCAGAGACTGTCTCATTTGCTACAATACCACCCTCTGCACTTCAGCCGTGCCAAAGAACATGCTGAGATATTGGATCTATTGTGTGAAATACTCCCGCTTCCCTTTTCAGGACCAACTGCTTGGGTCAGGCGCTTCTTGCTTCACAATCAGCAGCCGTTACAAACCCTGTTGCTGCTCCCGACGGCGTGGGCACTTAACCTGAATCCCTCCAGCTGTGTAAGTGGCTCCAGCTGTCTTGGAGACCTGGCTGACACAAGCTTCACCAGCCAGGCAAAATGCAGGCTGGATCTTTGCCAGGCTGCCCCAGGACCTCGGTTACCAATCGCTTTGCTTTTATCAAGACCATGGTTGTGAGACTTTCCCATATTTACACAGCGAATGGTAACCCAGTGGATGTGTGGATGAGAACATTTTGTTTATATGGGTTAATATACTGCAAAACTGGTGGCTGTCGCTCTGGCACAGCCATGTCAATGTGAAATAAAATGTTGAATTTACAGTTTCTAAGAGTTTATGTCAACTGGTGAAAAATCTGAGCGTGCAGAATTTGAAGAAACAGTTCTCCAGCAGTTCTTCGCCATTTGGGGAATTGCGATAATGGAGGTACTAAGTCAGGCAGGTAATAGGAGTCATAATAGTTTCATGGTGAAAAAAATGACTGGGAACAAACATTTAGGTGGAAACTGCAAAGTAGGAGAAACAGCAGACAACAATGAAGCAATGGCTATTTAGATCACAAACATAACCAGATTAAAAATTGATCATGGCATTCCTGCCCCTTTATGTGTTTACGATGATGACTAAGAAAACTTTTTAGCATTCTCTTTAAGAGACATCTAAAGCTAAAGATGCAATGCTTAAACAATGACATCACAGCTCATTAGCATATCATTAGCATATCACATGATTACAGAGTCAGCTTCTCACTGTTCACACAAATGTATAAATGCAGTAAAAATGGTCACATCTTTAAACTATGATATTTTGTATATTTTTGCATATATATATTTCCCCACTTTTAATATTAAAAGGGAACAGAAATCTAGGAATGGACTTCATTTTCTATAAAAAAAATAAAAATAAAAATCATTTTAAACAAAACTAATTTGCATTATTATAATAAAAATATCAATAATATGAGATTTTTGTCATATATTGCTTTATTTTCATTAAAATTAGACAAATTTAGTCCATAAGATATTTATTTTAACCCATTTTTAAGCACAAATCTAGCAATTTTGTGTCCAGATGTAATTCAACACATATGGGTACATCTAAGAAATCCATCTCCTAATCCTAGTAAAATATTTAAAATACATTTATTTCATACTAAGTAGTTTAACATATTTCATACATCATACATCTATTAACATATTTACTGACATATTGCTCAAGATTTAATGATATAAAAAATATAAATAAACCTTATTTGGAGTACTAGTGCACAATGTACATTTCTTAATATTAAGCCTAAAATGTATTTTAATGTCAGTATTGATTAGGATTGTATGATCTTGGAATAATTGATTTAAATGTAAGATATTTTAAGTGTACCTAAAGTATAGTTCCACTTTAAGCTAGTGCACTGTAAGCTAGTTATATTTTGTTGGCAGGGCCTATGAGTTCCCTTACCTTTAGTTTCTTCACATTCACACAGGGATCATTAGAGAAACTCTCAGTGTCTGCAATCTGGATGTCTGCCTTCTCCAGCTCATTGGTCAAATCATTCCGCACCTGTCAGAGAGAGAAAGAGAGAGACAGAATGAGCGAAAGAGGGAACTAGAAATGAAAAAGAGCTGAATGAAAGCAGGGATTGTGGATAGCGAACCACCCAGAAAAGCCCCCAATCAAAGGCAGCACTCCCTTGCTCTGATACATGTCTCAATTCACTCTAATCTCCTGCCGATCTCACATTCCCCCTGCATCCCAATCAGCCTGGAGCATCCATGGAAATCTTTCCTCCAGAGGTCCCACTGGGCTCTGGATAAAACATGACTCCAACCAGCTCTGCTCCCCATAGACTTCATCCATCCTTGTCTATGGATGCTTTTGAAAAATGGAACAGTTCCTTGCAAATAAAGTCTCAATACCTCCTGTCCTTCTCAAAGATTTATGGCGTGGGAATCAAAGGGATCTTTTCATACTCTCACATCAATCACTCCAAAAATTCCAACCCATTGACAAGATATTTGGTTTACACATATCACCCAAAAATTCATGTGAACATGGTCCAAAATATGCTGTACTGTTTAAGATCACAAGTACAGTACAGTACATGGTAAAAGACTCTCATAGAAGCTTCATCTTTAAACTTGTTCTTTCGAATGCAGTCATACACATTAAGATGCAAATCTTTGCCTGTTGCGTCATCAGTTTTCTCAGCATCTCATACCATAAGTACTGTGTTTTAAAGGTGCCTTTAAAGAAAGAAGTACTCAGGTTTGTTTGATGTCACAGTTTAGTTCATTTGGATAATGTGAACCATGTTTTCTGAACATGGATATACACCCACGAATTGAACCCGATTCTGCTTAAAGAGGGTGGTACAGTTCATCTGAACTCCGGTACGATTCATAGCAAATCACAGAACTGAACCATTATGGATGATGCACTGTAAGAATTGGTCAAACTGTGTATTTATGATTTCTCACTCATTTTCCTGACAATATGACAGACGCACTGCAAGCACAGAGAAATGTATCTCATTTCTACTCGCCTTCAGCAGAAATTGACTCCTGTGTTGTTTTGGATCTTTACATTACATTCGTGACAAATAGATCCATGTGTTGTCCTGTACTGGTGCTTTGCAAACAAAAACAAATCTTCATTATGCAAAAAACAAAAGTGGGAAGAGCATTAATCAAACTAATACTATATTATAAAGTAATACTTTTATTCAGCAGTGATTGGCTGAATTGTTCAAAAGTGACAGCAAAGACATTTATAAAGTCACAAAAGATTTCTATTTCCAACAAATAATGTCCTTCTGAAAGTTCAGTTGAAAATCCTGAAAAAAATGGTATTACGGTCTCCAAAAAACATGAATAATAAGATGGAAAGTTTCTTGAGCACATTCAATATATATATATTGAAAACACAATGCTCTACCACTGAGCCACAGGAACACTTGATCGCCTGAGATGGATGTTAAAACCAGGATAAACAGGGCAATGTCAGCTTGTGACAGAAACCTGAACTCATTCTGCCAGACGTTACCTGAAAAGCCTGGCTGATCCACATTGTCTTAATTACTGATGCGGTGAGCATATTTGTAGTTTAATGCTGGCAGATCCTGGAAACCCCGTTCCACATGAGCAAGTGTGTGTGTGTGTGTGTGTGTGTGTGTGTGTGTGTGGATTTCATAAGTGTATGCTCGTGTGTGAGCACAAGAGACCACCTGATGGGAGGATTCAAGCAAGAGGAAAGAGAGACCGAAAGAGAAAGAGACACAGAGAGGGGGACGGGTGGGTGCTGTGCAGTAAAGGAGCTCCAAAGGATTATGGGATTTGAGAGCTGTCCTAAAGCTGAGGAGAAATGAGCATGAAGTGATGTGAAATGCATAATGCATTTATGCACTGACCTGTCAAATGAACCCAGAGAAAAACGGTAAACAGGAAGCCGCATGAATCAAGCAGAGAGACACAAGAGCACAATACTGGGTGTCAAGAAGCTCTGCGGGCTAATTTACCTTAAACCCGACATTATTCTCCATCTCACCCGGATACGCAAAGCCAAATAGGCCCACAATTTTATGTTTTAAAATGGAGACTATTGTCCAGTTTTTAACACAATCTATTTATTCATGTCTTTTTATTTGAATAAAGAAGCCAAAAGGGTTGTACGTATGGCACCCCAAAATGTTAATGACTTTTACTTTGCATCACAGATATCCAGAAGTCATTGTAACTCCAAGCAGTAATATGGTCTCTTTAGAGCCGCCAGGACTGTAGATGATGTATTAACAGGACTAGTGTGGGTCACAGCTTGTTGTGTCACTGCCTTATTTTTCCCTCTTTGTCTAAACTCACAGCAGTCCATCATCAGCAACATTTTGGCACTGCTCAGGTCCCTGTGTGGCTGAGCAGCTTGAGTCTGTGATTATATAGGAAGGTGTGTGAATGTCAGCTGGGATCTGCTCTCTGATGCTGACAGCACAATGAGGTCTGATAGAGGACAGTGCCCTCATAATGTGACCCGCCACTGACAAATTTCATCTGTATATGTGTACTGAGGACACAAGCTAATATTATTTCAACTAAGAGAATAATTTTTTATTGTTTTTAAGGGTATACTCATTTTGATTTTGAATTGTGTTAATTAACTATATTTTACACACATGCTATAATTATTTGTCAGGATGTTGCTATGGTGCTGCTAAAATATTTAGCGTATTGATACAGTTTAGGAATGGTTTTGTGGTTGCTAGGGTGTACTAGGTTGCTAGGATGTTCTGAGTGGGTGCTATGTTGTTGCTTCTGATTGTCATAATTGCGAGAATAAGAAGAGGTTTCTTTGACTGTGGAATCATCTCCGTTTCTTTGAGAATATTTGTGAAGAGAAAAAGACTTTGCCAAAGGTATCTTAAGGATATCAAATATAATAATAAAAAAATACCAAATATATTACATTATCAATATATTATATTATCTGTAATTATCTATATTTGTAATTAAAAATGTTTAATTATGTAGTATGTGTGTGCGCATGTATACTGTGTATACATGTATACTGTGTGTGTATGTATGTATGTGTGTGTATATATACATGTGTGTGTGTGTGTGTACATACACGCATAACAAAATGCACAGAAGCAAATTTATTCTTTTTAATATCACATTTAATATTTTTTCCTCTCTCAGTATAAATGGTTGATGTTCATATATTATATTAGATATCTGTCATTTTAAGACCAAAAACTTGACAAACATTTTAATTTAAAACTACAATTTAACTGAGGATACACTATTATAGACAACATTACAGACTTACTATAACCCTACCCACCTCCCTATAATACATATTTATAATTTTACCCTTGAGAACATTCCCAAGGGGAGCTTCTGGGTACAGATTTGTCCCCAAAGTATAACTAAGTAAACATATATGTGGATTTTTTTTCTGAAAACCTGCACCCTTGAAACAAGTTAAGACAAGAAAAGAGGCCCTTGATGCCTAAATACAGACATCCTGTGTGCACTATTCTTTGTCCATGAGTTATTTTTGTATTGAAATATTCCCAGCAGCTTCATGCACCTGTGTTCTGAGGGACAGATGTTAGAAAGACACATTCAGCCTGATGTAACTGTGGACAAGTCTATACTGGATTGTGCAGTAGCATTGGGCTTCCCACGTCCTCCAGGAGCAGTGAACGCATCAGGATAGGTCAGACACAACACAGCCAAAGAGCGAAAGAAATCCGACGCATTTAATGCACCACTGCAGCTGAGGGGACATATGCATCTTTTTATAGCACTGGTTTTAATGAGCCTTTAAACTGAAACAGACGCGAACAGGCACAAAGCACAACAGAATGGCCAATGAAGGCATGCACACAATATGATGCGCACAGATAGGACGGCCCATGAGGTCCCATCCCTGAAGGGAGGATTGGATGACTTGTGCTTGGATCATCTCCTTAGGGAATGCAATTAGCTTGGCTGAGCCAGCCGATTGTGCTTGTGTTGCTTGAATGTTTAATCAGTGATCAAACAAGCAGAAACTTCATTATACACACACACACGGCGCACACACACAGACATATACACCTGAATAGAGCCCCATTACTGAAGCTGCTGGAGAGTGTCCAATAGGTCACTAATGGAGCACCTTGGTGTAAAATAGGACAGAGCATGTAAGAAGAGAAACCATATGGTGACCTGCTTTAAACACTCACTTTCTCGCTTCGGTTTCACACATTTAGAGAGAGAGGACGGTGAGAGAGATGAAGATCCTTTGGTCTGTGACGCAAGTGAGACAGTCACACAAACCAAAATATCTGTGTAAACATTTGCATTTAATTACTGCTGTACCCAGGATGGATGTGGAAAAAGGATTAGATGCTTTCAGAAATGCAGATAAAGGGACGAAATCACGCTAAACTTATGTACTTTAATATTACTCTAATACTATAGCTTATTTTTCTAAGTTTAAATGTGTAACACTAAATAAGCAACACAATAGAAATGTAGAAAATGTAGGCAACTGTCTGAAAGAGTATATAAATCTAATGTGTGTGGGTGTGTGTGTGGTATCTAAAATGGAAAAAAATTACAGTTTTATGATAAGAAATATGAATTTCTTCTTTTAAAAAAAATATTTTCAAGCTTACAGTTAATTGTCCTAATGTTTTTTTTTTTTACAATGCAAATATTTCTTTTTAATGAAATATCTAAATTAAGTTAAAAATGTTTTATTATAAATGCATTTATAAAATAGAATTTTTCATTATTTCATATTTTTATATATAAGATAAAAGAACCCTTTAGCTGTTATAACTACTCCAGACGGATGGATGGACAGACAGACTAGTGATAGATAGATAGATTCAAATAACATTCAATGCATCATATGTAGGGAATTAAAAAGCTGTAAATCTTTTTACTTATGATTTATTCTGACAAATGACTCAAACACAACCTTATGTCAGCATAAATAGAGTAGCAGTGAGTATATAGATATGAGAGCTGGACTGCAAGAGCCCTTGACACCTCACAGACACCAACTGTAGATACACAGCAATTTATGTGTAGATACACACAAACACACAATCGTACCCAAAGTGCGAGGCCTGACAAATGGGTTTAATTCCTCATCGGGGCCCAAGTCATCTAATCTTCTATCACATAAAAAGGGGATTGGGTCTTAATCTGTAAAACAGCATACTGGAGTGTGATTCATGCTGGAGTGTGAACAGCCCTTAATCCACTTATTGATAGACACTCAGGCAAAACACCAACAGCCTCCTGCAATGTGTCAGATATCAAGCAGCAGACAGGACAGGTGCTAAATTACTTCACTGGAACAAGCAGAATGAGGGCTGAGATAGAAATCCAGAGCATTCAAACACACACACACACACACACACACACAGGAAAACCTCTTTGTTTATTCTAAGTATAATAATTAAACTGAGGCACTTTTGAGTAAAATATTACTAATTTGCAGTGAAACCAGCAACCCCTGGCCAACCCAAGTCTCCAAAAAAAGGCCAGCTAGTGAGGTTCCAGATCCACACCTCCTAATTTGTGTGACACAACAGATGCACCTCCTCCTGAAATGTCAGATCACACAGCGCGGGCAGCTCTCCTGCGGTATGGCACCAGCACCGCTGAGGGTGAGAGAGCTTGACACCGGCATGCTAATCAGGCTTCCAGTGCCCTCCTCAGGCAGGCTGATGACGGGTTCAGGCTCTTCCTTTGTGTCTGTTCAGCATCTCCATCCAGAGGCAAAGATAAAAGTATTTACACCTTCCTAAACTCTCACTGGAGCTCCTTACCTCCCAAAAGGCAAAAGCACAACAACTCTATTCAGTTATTCTGATACAGAGTGTCTGTGCAAATGTTTGCGTGTTTATTTATTTTATATAGTTACACACTGAATCTTTAGACATACAGCACAGCTTTACCTGCAATTTATTTCCAAAATAAAAATATTCATTTTTTAAATTAATCATATGAGCAATAAAATGTTCTATTACAATATTACAATCTATGCCTCTAAATACATTTCTGCAGAACTGAAAAACATACCTATACATATGAACCACTGTTTCCAGTTGAAATAAACACGAGAGGCAGTAAAACTCAGTAAAAAGTTTTGAATAATAACGCCTAATTTTCTCATAATTACTTGAATATTGTGTTATGAATTCAAAACAATTTTAACAAGCTGTGAGATTTGAAAACTGATACATTTAAAAACATGTCATATATACAGTAGCTACATATTGTAATGGGAGGAGCCAACGACAGACACAGTGGGCATGGCGTCAGGCCTCGGAGAGGCTTTTATTAACAAAAAATGAGAAACAGGAAATAAACATGGCCAAAGGGGGAGTGTGTCCAAAATAAACAGGGCATCTGGTGTCCTCGTCGTGCTGCAGGGTTCGTGTGGGTCGGGCAGTGTTCATGGAGGTACGGTCCAAGTAAAGGGCAGAGTCCGGTGGCCGCACGCGCTCCCCTCTTTGGTCCAGGGGAGAGGGGCGGTGGCTTCTTCTAGCTGCCGCATCCTGCTCGTTGGCCGCGGCACTTGCAGGGGATGGACGGCCTGGCATCCTGGCCCAACGGCGTGTAAACGGGTGCGGATCTCGTCCAGATCGCGGGTCCGGCAGCTCATGTCTCTGGTGGCACGGGAGTCCCTCAATGCACCCTTTCTGGACTCACGAGGACACCAGTGTGCATGCACTGGGAAGAGACCGTTCTCCCGAGGAGAGGTGCATTGGGCTTTTAAACTGCCCCATCACCCACCGCCAGCCCTGACTCGCCCAGCGCCCCTCCTCTCTCACACACCCACTCCTGTCGGGAGCCTGGTGAAAGGCGCCGATTTAGGACAGGGTGCCGATGATAATCAGGGAGGAGGCAGCTGACTCGTCACAATATGCATGAGTTTTCTAATTCAGTAGGTTTGCTAGGTAGCTCACGCAATACAGCGTTGCACTTGAGTAATGAAAAGTGCTGGTACGAACCCCGTGAAACTACGATTCAACAGAGCAGCTCAAATCCATATAAGGAAATTAAAATAGCACGGCTGCATCAACAAATGCATTTTTATACCAGTTTTGTATTTGTTAACACTATCAGGTTGGTTTAGGGTTGGGTTTGGTGTAGGGGATATTTTAATAATGAACCACTACAATAGGTACCTGAAGCAACATATTACAAACACAGCAATCTATGCCCATATCAACATAACAAAAACCTGTCTGGGTCACATAATAAACCTGCAATTTACATGTAGCACCACTCACTGGACTTTTCACTTTGTAACATGCAGTAAGCAACGTAAATAATGGTGTTGCAGAAATGTATTTAGAGACACGTATTTCCAACAAGCCTGGGTTGCCTCAAACAATAACATTCTTCATATAGATTAAAATATATATTAAAGTTTTGATAAACATAAGTATCTTTTAAACTTCACAATGTGCTGACAAAAGGAAGATATTAATAAAAACAAATTTTCTTAGAAGGTATCACAGAAACAGTAATTGTTTTAAGAATGCATGGGAAAGCTGGCTTGCCCTAAAATAAAATAAAAAAGTGACAATGCCATTTATTTACAGCATGTATAAATACACATTGCCTGTCACTCTTAGCGCATTCCAGTATTTTAGCAAATAAAAGTGTAAATAATATCACACAGAACTATAATGCAGTTCAGGATCTGATTTAATCTCAGAAAATTTCCAAGGGGGCTCCAGGATGACTTTAAAGAGAATTAAAATTACACCATGATTTACTCACCCTCAAGCTATCCTAGGTGTATATGACTTCTTCTTTCAGATGAATATATTCAGAGTTATATAAAAAATCATCCTTGCTCTTTCAAGCCTTGTAATAGCATTGAATGGTGCTTGCATCCAATCCATCATAAAATTACTCCACAAGGCACTGGGGGTTAATAAAGGCCTTCTGTAGTGAACAAATGTTTATGTGTAAGAAAAATATCCATGTTATAAACTAACGTACACGTGTTCACAAGAGAGTGGTGTTTTAGTGGATGATGTAGACGTAGATGTTATCTTCAGAAGATTCGTGTGGAGCACTTTTATGATGAATGGATGCACTTTTTGGGTCCACTGCCACAATTTTTTTTTATATATAACTCCGATTGGATTTGTCTGAAGAAGAAAGTCATATACACATATTAACATCATTGGGTAATTTAAATTTTTGGGTGAACTATCCCTTTAAATTCAAAATATTCATTACGATAACCTAGTTCAACTGAAAATGTTAAAAATAACTATAAATAATTTTTAAATAATTAACTAAAAATCTTATTATTGAAGAACATACATAATTCAGTCAGTAATTTTTATTAGATATGTATGCCTAAATATTTTTTAAATTAGTAAAAATCAAAGTCAGCCTTCATCTTGAACACTCTCTTTCCATAATCCACCTAATATTATCCATGTCACAACAACAACATGTCAGCTTTGACATACAAACTGATTGATTTTTTTTTTTTTGTAAGCCAGCATCACAACAAGATTATCCTAATATCTTGGTGTGAACTGATAACCCAATTAGATTTTTCTGTTTACCTAGTAAGAACTATTAAATTCAGCTTGAAACATAGCCCACTGTAGATATTTTATGCACATTTCTATGAGAAACAAAACTGCAGTGTCAGTGTTATAGATCTCAAAGCAGCAGGATTTGCTAGCACTAGCAGTCGCAGTGATCCATGGCTAGGTGGATCTTCAGTGATGATCCAGGATTTAGATTTATCACCTAAGGAATACTTTGAACTCTGACAGCAAACAGTTACTATGGAGCACTTGTGTGAGAAAGAGACGCTAATATCTCTCTACCCCCGAAGGCTTTCAACACCGTGTCCCATTGGAGGAAGGAATTTCCACAAGCTTACAATCAACACAAACACACACGACACAATTCCTGATCATGTTATATATAAATGTCTCATCCAATCAATTCAGTCTATCTTTATCTCAGTCACTAAAATGAGATCGAAAATGAATTCCACAGGGGAATCTTACTGTGTCTATTCATATGAAATACAAACAGAAGGAAAAAGATACACACCCACACTCAAACAGAAAAACAATAGGCCTTATATTTCGGAGAAGTACATCTGGTAGGAAGTTGAAGCTGGTGGAGCAAGATAATATCTCACACTATACAATATCAAATTTTTCCAGATTAAGCGATCAGTTAAAGGGGTTATGAACTGCCTTCATTTTTTATTTTGTATTGTTCTTTGAGGTCCATTAATAATGTTATAAAGATTCAAAGATCAAAAAACATAATTAAAGGGGTCATATGACATTGCTAAAAAGAACATTATGTTGTGTATTTGGTGTAATGCATTGTGTAAATACAGGTAAAAAAATATTATTTTCCACATACTGTACAGTACTGTTTCTATATGCGTTGATTTTTACAAAGCTCATCGTTTTGAGTGATATACTCACTCTAAAAACGGCTGGGTTATTTTTTAACCCAAAATGCTGGGTTGAGTCTGTTGGGTCATTTTGTTGGGTTATTTTATTTCTTTTTAAACACTTTTGGGTAGTTTCAGTTTACCAGGTGTTGGGTTAAACCTGCTGGGTTGCGTCGCTGGGTTGTTTCAGGCCAGCGCTGGGTTATTTAACGCGCCTTGAAGATGTTTAAATCGCTCCCCAACTGTCATTTTGGAAGAACAACGAGGCAAAGCCACGGCTTTCAACTGTTTTAAGGTAAGTTTATATATATAACTTTAATAATTATTTTAAATTGGCAGAATTATAACTTTTTTTTGCGGCAACATTACTGTTAAACGTCTACAGGCAAACATTATTTACGTTAAATGATGAACTGTTTACCTCAAACGGCCAACCTACGCTACGTGACTCACATAATCGTGTTAAGGTATCTGAGACGACAGATTAATACAGTTTTATTAAGTTTCAGACAGTGACGGATGGATGAAATATGCGAATACCTGTGAAAATAGAGGAAAAAGTCGTTTCTGACACTGAAAAGCGAATTTGACATTTAAGTGAGTCAAATGAGTTAAAAAGTGAATACGACTCTCTGCGCTAATGTAAACGCCTGCAGTTGTCCATATCGAGATGTAAATCATATAAATTACGTAGAATACAGTCGGACCGCTGGTCTAAGAGAACCGACGATCCAGTTCAAATAAACCGGTTCAGTAATTCTCGAACAAAGTGATTCCCGGAAGAGAATCGACGTCTCAGGGCATTTCAAAGTCCGCGCACGGACAGCGAGTGATGTAGGCCGCGTTAGTGAGGTGCAGAGCCATATAGAGTGATTAGATGCTTGTGTGGTTTATTAAGTCTTTTTACATACATATTATAATTCAAAATGTTTTTTTTTCCTGTCAGAAAAGCACATGGATACATTTGTGGGAGAAAAACTCTTCGAGCTCAGTCTTATTGAGGCGTCTAACGGTAAGTTCTTGTTTATTATTCATTTTACATAATTGTTTGTCTGTGATAATCAATTAACTTAACGTTAACCCTCACGTAACTTAAACGCACATATATTTTTATTACGTGCTATAGTTAAAGCTGCACTTAGTAACTTTGTGTTCGGAATGTACATAATTTATGAGTGTAAACATCATAAACATCCAGATAGTGTTTTTGACTTGTCCTTATCACTTTGGTACACCTATAAGTGTTTATATATGGACTGTTTTAAAGCTGCGGAGAAACCCAGTACCTACGTGACTTGTCATAGAAATGTCTGTGGGTGCATGCAGTGTGATCTCCCTTATCTGTGCCAGTGACTGTGTGTGTTTGATATAGCCAGCATATTAACATAAAACTGTGATTTATAATGACTGGAACATCCCATTGATTAGACAGTTTGAAAGCACACCTTTCAGCCAATCACTAGAGCACATTCTGCTTCTGTAGACCAACTCATAGGTGAATTTAACAAATAATCATGATGGGTAAATTTCATGATTAACTTCACACAGTTAATTGAACTGAAAAACTGTTATTAAAACCATTATTTATTTATTTTTTACTTTATTTTAAAGGTTGGAACAAACATGGAATTCCTTAACCGAGCAGAGTCCACAAAACCCCATCCAATTGTCGTGGCGATTTAAAAATTCCAGCAGATTTCTCAGGAATTGATCATAATCAATGGACAGGTAAGGATATTCTGAACTATTTTCAAAAGGAATTGCAAATTGTATATTTAATTGCATTTTTCCACATGTGGACACATACATTGTGAAATAGTCCAAACGCAATTGAAAAGCATTTGTATTTCAGATGCCTTACACAGAAAGCTGTCAATTTGTGTCAAGCGTGGGACTATACTATGGGGCGTGTTTTTTATTGGGATATATTCTGTAGTTTTTACCCCAAATCTCTCACTGTATGCACTCTGATGCACGTCAGCAAAACAACATTGCAGTTCTACTCTTATTTACCTATTTGCATCTTACCCTACATTTTATTCCTCAGGTGAAAAGCATTTGGTTAATGGTGAATATTGACCAATAGTACCATGTGGTTCTAACTGTTAGCAGGGGATAGTAGCTGCATTTGGGGTAAAAATGACAGAATTATTTATTGTTTATGGTGCCAAGAATATATGGAGATCCGGGTTGCACTGTCTGTTCTTTAACACGCATCTCTTGGAGCGGCAGATGCCTTTAGTAGTGCCTTAACCTCCATTGTTCAAAGCATTTGGCACAATTGTCTTTGAGTGACATCACCTCCCAATACAAACACTCTCCATAGTATGGTCCCACCTCTGGCAAAAATTGACAGTTTTCAATGTGAGGCATTGGAAATTCAGATGCCAAAGTAATTGCGATTCCATTTGAGTTTTGGCAGGTAACATGTGCGACACAGTGAAAAAACAGACATGGTAATTAGTAACACCTCATGTACTTGTTCTTATGTTGCATCTATGATAACATTTGTCTGTTTCTCTCTTATTCCGAGGTCAATGTAGCCACCAGATCCAGTCTGTATCCAGATCAGAGGGTCACTGCAGTCACCCGGATCCAGTACGTATCCAGACCAGATGGTGGATCAGCACCTAGAAAGGACCTCTACTGCCCTGAAAGACAGCGGAGACCAGGACAACTAGAGCCCCAGATACAGATCCCCTGTAAAGACCTTGTCTCAGAGGAGCACCAGGACAAGACCACAGGAAACAGATGATTCTTCTGCACAGTTTGACTTTGCTGCAGCCTGGAATTGAACTACTGGTTTCGTCTTGTCAGAGGAGAACTGACCCCCAACTGAGCCTGGTTTCTCCCAAGGTTTTTTTCTCCATTCTGCACCGATGGAGTTTCGGTTCCTTGGTTTTCCTTAGTTGGAGACAATTAATATCAAGCGATATCATTGACTTGATTGAACAGAGGGACGATACATCACTGAATCAATGATGAACTGACTTTAACTGAAAACTGAGTGTTTACTGTTATCCCTTCGCATTATTACACACTATTTTCATATTTAATATTGTAAAGCTGCTATGATGCAGTATTTGTTTAATATGACAGGCTTATTAGTCATAATGCGTGGAAAATACAGCTGCAAACGGACTTTGCTTTTCCATTTGAAATTTGGCAGTCATTCATGAAAACTGAAACAGTAATTTTTGTTCAGTGTTTTTGAAAGTGTTTTTGTTCAAGATTTGCAATTGTGTTTGGATTATGTCACAATGTGTCACATGTGGAAAACAGAATTGAAAATATTATTTGCAATTCCTTTTGAAAATTGTCCTTCCATTGACAGGCCTTTAAAGCAGACTACACTGCTCTCATGTGTAGATCTTTGCTTCAAATCTTAAGTTTTTGACAATAGTTCACCCAAAAATTTAAATTGCCATTAATTATTCACCCTGGTCTGAAAGCTCTTGAATATCATCGAAAATATCTTAACTTGTGTTCTGAAGATGAACGAAGGTCTTACGGGTTTGTAACCACATGAAGTTGAGTAATAAATGACAGAATTTTCATTTTTGGGTGAACTATATGTTGAACTACCCTAAGCAGTGCACATCTACTTACATAGGAGTCTTTATATACTTGATATACTTGAGTCTACATTTAAATTTAAAGAATGTTAATTGTCAGTGTCATTTCACTGTGTATTTAAATAGCTAAACATGTCAAAATGTAATAGTTAAACAGCTAGACAGGTGATTCAGAAATAATTTTCTTATTGCAACTGTAATTCTGTGATATTTTATTTATTTTGCATTTGCTGAAAAAAAAGGGAAAATTCCATATTGTTTGTCATTGGTACAACTTTTTGAATGTCAGATGGCATTAAAATTATTTTTTAACAGTCTAAATAACCTGTATTCTTCATTATTTATTAATCCATGATTGCTTTGTTAAGCAAAAGTGAAATTATGAGAATAACCCAGCAAGAATAACCCAGAATCATAAAAACGTAAACCCACAAATGGTAAAAATGACTCTATCTTGGGTTTTCTAAATAACCCAGCATGCTGGGTTAAAATGTGTAAACCAGCATGCTGGGTTACTTTAACCCAGCACGTGTTCTGTCCAATATTTACCCAGTGCTGGGTTGCCAATTGGGTTATTTTTAACCCAGCCATTTTAAGAGTGCTGTATAAGTGAGGTATATGCTGACTGACCAGCTATCCAATGCGTTGTGATTGGCCGAATTCCTCAAGCGTCTAATGGAAATGTTATGACCCTTGCTATACTGTCATTGCTGTATGTGCTGTTGCATCCAGTTGGGACATAATTGCTGATTATAATGACTTACTGTATTTTTACACGGTGTGTTACATATCCCACCACATAAACATAAAACCATGTCTGGATTTGTGATCGGAGAAACTAAACAACAAGCAATACTCTATTCAGCTCAAAACTCGCATTTGAATCATCAGTGGCAAATCCTTTACATGACGGATTTGCTATTTACATGGCAGAATTTGGCTAAACGTACTTACAGACTGTGGGCCCTATTTCAACTCTCCAAGTGCATAGTCTAAAGTGTATGGGGCAGGTCCACTTTTGCTAGTTTAACAATGGGAAAATGGTCTAAACTTGTTGTCCCTATTCTCTTAATCAGTAACGTCTCGGTTACATATGGTAACCCTTGTTCCCTGAAGTCAGTCACTCTCAACGTCGAATTGGGATATTGCTTCGATAGACCAATCTACTTTGAGTGTAAACTAAACAAGCCAATGCACGCTGGTTTGTAATTATTGCATGCTGAGTGCATACCCTGACACAAGGGAATAGCCGTTTTCAGCACAACAGGGGGTAGTACAACCTGAAGTGCGCAACCCACTCGACACAGGAATGACCACTGCTGAAGTGCCGTACCAGCACCACCAAAAGCTTCCAAGAACTCGTAGCTCACTGAAGACACTTGGATGGAGCAAAACGATGTTGTCGCTCATCTCCAAAGTGAAAAGCTGGTATGCACTGTACCTGCTGCCTTCTTATGCTCATGCTGTGATCAGCTGCAGCTGGATGCAATAATTGCATGCCAATGTGCATAGACAGATCTACTTCGAGTGTAAACTAAATGTGTCAATCGAAGTGCTATCCCAATTCATCTGTCACCGACGTGATGTCGAGAGTGACCGACTGAAAGGGAATGGGTGTTTTTTGGGCGTAATGTGCAATAAAGTAATCAGAGTGTCATCTTCCATTCCCTTGAAGAGCCAGTTGCACTCGTGCCATGATGGATTTTCTATTTACATGGCAGAATTTGCCAATCACAAAGACAGAACGCATTTCCCAGATGAAACGGAGCTGCTCGTGTTGAGCAAATAGGTAGCCTAATTCTGATACATGCGATGACTATCCATTATGACATGTAGGCTTTTTATTTATTTATGTAGTCTATACAATAATATTCTTTTGCATAATCCTTTCATTTTAAATATTTGGCATGGTTGTGTGCTGCTTTGTGTCCCTGTGTGTTTAATAAGCAGTGTGTATGCATGTTGTGGACCCACCTATACTAACGCTCTCTTTAAATAAACAATATTTGCCAGACCTTAGACCAGGTATGAGTTGGTCTATGGCGCAGTCTATTATCAGTTCCTCAAAATAGCAAGGCACCAGCAAAGCACCTGAACACACCTCATTTTCAGACCAGCATGCCCATGAGCACACAAATGGATGCATTTGCTATTTAAACAACGCAGTGCAGGACAGGAAAATGAAAAATGCACTGGGCTGGAACTAGCAAAAACACTTGCACAGCACCATGCGCAACATTGCGCCAGGTGTATGATAGGGCCCTGTGTGTCAGAAGCACAAGATTGTCCAAGCAAAGTTGGAATTGACACTCTTTATAGAAAAAGACACCGGCATTGTAGGCTATTCTCACAGGAAACAGTCCTTGTTGGGTTGGGTTTGGGTTGAACTGTTCTGGAACAGTGTTGTAAATACAACTTAACCACTGACTGTGTCCTCTTTTGGAAGGCCAAACAAAGTAGCTTTGCTTTCACAACAAAGAGCATCTCCACATAATGGCACCGGTGGCAACAGTGAGAAAAAAATGTATGCCTTCTTTCTTTGCATGAACATTTGGGCAGCGTTATGTAAATCTTCCCACATCGTTACATAGACATGTGGGGGCGTGTTGGAATGAGCCGTTTTAGGTGGGAGTGGATATCTCTTAACTTTTATAAAGAATATCTCTTTGGATTTGAGACTTTAGTCTTTGCAATTTTACTCACACTTGTGTTGCGACATTACTGTCAGATCCATTATATTTGGCAAAGCATCGTCTTCTAGTTTCAATCTTTTTGAAAATCCCACATCGAATTGTGCTTTGTCTGTAAACGAATCCGCAATAAAATGAAGTGAACAAAGGACTAAGTTCTTACTGACAGGGTGTGGATCTTTATATAGTTCATTCACTCTTTCCTAATGTTGGGATCAGAAGGAAGGCAATGGAAACACAATTTTTCCTAGCAACTTAGCACTGCACAGCATCTTTTTGTCTTTGGAGCCATCTTTATCATTTGGTTTTTGTCTAGACCTGTGCGTTCATCTCTCTCATAAACAGTATAGGGCCTTTCGCACCGCAGGAACCTTTGCATAGTACCAGAACTAATTGTGGAACTATGCACTTTTGGGCATTTTTGCACTTGAAGCAAATGTAGCACTGCCAGTTGTCGTTGGAGATTCTTAATCCTCCTTTCCATTCTTTCAATCGCTTTACGTATATGTCGACATTCCACATTCCGGGAGACACAACAAAAACACAGCGCCAATCACAGCATCCTGCATCTTCCTGTTGTTAACGTTGTTCTTCTTTGTTAACATTGTTGAACGCCATGCACAAATGACATCACTGTTGACCGCCTACGTCACTTCCTAGTACACACAGTCAGTGCGAATGCAACCCTTTAAATGGTACTGGGAAATAGTTCGCGCAAAATCGTTCCACTTCTTTAGTACTTACATTTAGTTGTGGAACTAAAGCGGTGCGAAAAGACCCTTATGTATGAATTGGTGTGTGTTGGGGTGGGGCGGGGATTGGCTAAACAGGCAGTGATGTTGAACTTCTGCGGAGGTGGTGTTTATTTACACATTCCAAAAGATAAAAGATTCTCCGTATGTGTGTGCTGCAACCTGTGACTTCATAATCGTTTAGGATTTTAAAACTCCTGCCGTGTGAACCCATTAAAAGATTAAGGGAATTTTTTATTTTTTTTAGCTCATGACCCCTTTAAAGGAATATTCCAGGTTTGGCCCCATTCATTCCCATTGAGCTAAATTCAATAAATTTAATTCTTGGTTTAGTCACTTCAAGTGTTTCAATATTCTGAAATATTCCTTCAAATAAATAAGGACCAAAAACATAATATCTGCTCTCTAAAACATTTTCTTAACATTAGTTTAAGGACTGAATAACAATATTGTGATTCAAAATACATTCAGAAACAGGGCAAGTTATTTTTCTCAACATACTTCAGAAAAGCGCTGGACATCCTGGGTCAGAGTTCCCACTCTGCTCCAGTTGTAATAGTTGAGAAACTTCACCACAGCAGGGTTCACAGCATTGTCTGATGGGACAGTCCTGAAGAAATTTGGATACTTTTTCCTGTCAGCCAGGACAGGAGTTGTGGCCGCAAAAGAAAGCTGTAAAAGAAGAAGAAAGTACTGTTAGCCAGAGTCCTTTCAAGATAAATCAATTCAGTGGCCATTTTGGTTATTTTCTGTGTACTGTAGTTCACAGGTATATACATATATCTAGTAATATGCTTGAATAAGGATAAGACAAAATCTCCAAAACTCTTAAATAAATAAAATAATCATAGACTAAGGTGTGCAACATTGCAGGATGCTGTAAAGTCATATTAAAGTCTTATTAAGTTTTATTAAGGTATAACTGGACTTGCTATTTGAGCAGCATGCTGGATCGAAGGCAAGTGACAGTCCATGGCCAGTATGCCAGGACTCCAGGAGTCTAAAGCATAGGTGCAAATGATCCAACATACTAACACATCTCTATAAAAAGACAGCTCTCACACCTTTGGTGAGTGCCTGTGTTGATTGGAGCCATGAACGTTTGCACTGATGGTCAACCTCAGCATATCAGCTTGAATATGTATGTGTGTATTAAGATGCATTATGGAACATTATAATGTGTGTTTGTTCTCCATAGTGGTCAACAATAAGAATTTGAGCCAGTGAATATATGATATTAAATATTATTATATAATAATACATTTTATTAGCATTTTTAGAAACATTTGCAATACTAATACTAATATTTGCAATACAATACTAACCATTTTTATTGAACATTTAAGACTTAAAAACAAACAAACAACAACAACAAAAACCATTGAATACACTGTACACCAATACAAACACTGTACCAATTTTGCCCAAAACTTTTACATTGTTGATGTATAAAACAATGTTTAAAACATCACAGAAAACCAAATGGTTATGTTTGCAAGCATAAAATCATCTACCTGATCAGCAAATCATTGGACCATAGGGACATGTGACCAACTGAATGGCCTAAAACTCTCTTACACTGCTTAATTGTTGAGTCCTGCTTCATCTAGCTCTCCTCTGCCTCAAGAATCATAAATGTTAAGATTTTTTAAATTGCTTCTATGTACTGTTCAAGTATTGCATGCTAAGCATGGTTATATCTTTTCAGGCTTTGATAAAGGGACCATTTAAAAGAGACTTCACACTTTTGAAGACTTTTTTGCTCAAAACATGCCCTCTTTAACGTTGTCAAACACCAGGCAGAGCATTTTAAGCCTCAGCTGGAGCGAAAAACAAGCCTGGAACATCATGGTATGATTTTTATGCCAGTGCTCCCGTCAGTAGATTAACAAATGTTCCTCCGGTTATAATACATCCTGAGGGTTGTTAGTCTCTCAGAGATAAACATATGGAAATGCTTTGAGTTCAAATAGCAAAAGCCGTCTTATACTTGTTAAAGGAGCACACTCTTTGCTTACAGTCATAAAATTATCTGTCGGCTACGTGGCTGCACATTCAATTCGATGAAATTTTTATTGCAAGGCAAAAAATCTCAACTGAATAGTGAATGGAAATGTAATCTTTCAAAAGCTGGATGTTGATGTTTTTGTGAAAATTTATATGGATGGCTTGTTGAATTTGCAGGTGATTTAAGCAACAATTTACATATAGTACTAACAGAGTAAACTGCATTTACAGAGCACAGGGAAGAGCCTCTATATAAAAATGTGACAAGTTCTATTCAACTCTGGTCTACATCAGGGTTTTCCCTGGAAAGGATTTCGGAATAGGATGTTCGTTTGCTCAGAATTGGATCAAACAAATTACTTTTCCTGTGAATAGAATTGTGGGTGAAATGGAACTGGCTTTTGCTCTGGAGTGTGCAGTGGCCGTGACCCCTGACCTCTCATCTCGTCTCATTTGTGGCCCCTCTGGTTAATGAAGTGGTGACATAATCATATAAACACAGTGCTTAGGGGAACATGGTCTGACTGCAGCTTGTTAGGTCGACTTTTTAATACAAGGAGGAGATTCAGGCACCATCCCAAAACCTAGTCAAATCTATTTGTATATTTGCGCATTGTTCACATTGTTTCAAAGCAGCTTTACAGACAATCATGATGTTAGAGTTTATAATATCTTAATTCTGTGTCTTCGTGCTTTCTAGTTGCATTAGCTGATTTGAGCTGGGTGAAAATCAAGCAGTTGAGAAATGGTACACAGAATAAAACACCCTTGGTGATTATACAGTATGCATGTATGCACATATAGTTGGACACACAGGACTTCTATTTATCCAATTTTATAAAAAGAGCTGGGTGTAAAAAAAATCAGACAATTGAGATTTGCTATACAGTATATATTGCATTATTTAAATTGGATATAATACATATGAGCTGCCTTAATGTCTTCTCTCTATATAGGCAGCCAGAGCTGGGTAGATTAATTACAAATTGTATTCCAAATTATATGACAAAAATTGTAGTTAGTTAGCAACGTAATCCATTACATTATACATTTAAGGTAATATAATCTGACTAATTTTAGATGACTTTTGACCTAATGTATTCATCATCTTGATTTAAATAGGAGAGTCTTCTACCATATTGATATAAAAACACAAATAGTAAGAAAATCTATTCCATTTGTTCTAAATCCAGTTTTCAAATGATGTGTGGCCTCTCAATTTTGTGTGTAATTATATTCATCTGACTAGTGACTGGTCTTTATTTTAATGTTCCAAAACTGGACGAATATGAATATCGTGTGGAAGAACACTTTATTGTCATTTGTCCAACAGTCCAAATGAAAATCACCTTCAGTCTCTCACTCCAAAAAAGTGCACATTCAAAATTGCAGTTTATTGCCATTCAATAAAAAAGTAACTGTAGTCTGATTACGAATATTTTTAAATGTAATAAAATTAAAAGTGCTTAATTTTTGGAATCTGATTACGTAATCCAGATTACATGTAATCAGTTACTACACAGCTTTGTAGGCAATACCCTAATCATCTTGTGACCATTTTGCCTCAATCTTTTGTTTGCAATTTATTAATGTCACAAATAAACACTTGCTGATGTTTAAAGGGATAGTTCACCTAAAACATCCTGAAAATACATTCATCAGTTATTCCCCCTCATGCCGAAACTTTACGACTGTGAAACATAAAGGAAGATATTTTGATATTTAAATAATAATGTGTATGTACAAAAGAATAAATCCAGGCATTCATTTCACCTTGAAGTGAATATCATTTGACACATTTTCACAAATTTATCATGGTTGAACCCCCTTATGGATACAAGCGAGTTAAATTTGTAATACAGAGAAGAAAAACGTCTCTTAATTCTTTCCCTGATTTCACAATGGCGCGCTGGTGTGCACACTCCCTGACAGCCAGAGAACTCGCGAATAACAACAGTCTAACATTTCGATGAATTCCATTAAACCCTGTTAGAAACATTAAGACCTGTGAATATTTAGACAAGGGAACAGACAGATTTGGTTAGGATTTATTTACACTGTTATATTATATGGGAAGTGTGTGCACTAAAGCTAATTGACAGCAGACATCAGAGCTGACATAATCACACCACCTGCTCTGCGTTTCAAGAGGAAGGAGGGTAAGCAGAACATACATTTTTCTTTCTAACATGGGCATAAGCAAATTAAAGAGGATTGCGAGGGATTGAAGTAATCTAATATAATGATTTTGTGTCCTCTAGGAGAGTTACCGATGTTAATCAACGTAGGGTTAATTGCAGTGCTGAAAAGATAAGACATTACAATTCCTGATAATGACACAGATTAGCAGTCTGTGATTCTCTTTGAAGGCAAGTGTGCATTAACTCACAGGTAGACACTATCTAGATCGGTCTGGTTTTGGCCTTTTCAGACCTGCCTCAAAAAAGTCATTTCCTCACTGACAGAAGAAGCCAATATCAGAGCAGTGATGTCGCGCCTGTTGAATGTGTCAAAGCTAGTACAAGCGTTTAAAAAGACTTGAGATGTTGACCTTAAAATTAAAATTTTATCATCATTTATCATCACTCATCTTCTTCCTTTTTGTTTTACAATATACTACATTGTGACACTTTTGAAACAGAAATGAATGTCAAAAAGTCAATCAATTTAACGTTAGGAATCCCAGTTTTGCTCATAAGTCTAAAGTCAGTACAAATAATAAAAAAAAAAACTATCCTTTTATTCATTAAGCATCTAAGGCATTTGTAATGTTAAAAAAAAAAATCAGCTACAGTATTTTCAATTTAAGTCTTAGTCAAGTGTTAAATGTCCTTGCTATTTTTGATCATATTTAGTCAACCTTATCCTAATAAGTTTTAATTTATCCTATTTAGTTAAGTTTTAGTCAAAGTATTTTAGTCTAGTTTTAGTCAAAGAAAACCTAAAGTATTTTAGTCTAGTTTTAGTAGGCTTTTCATTATATACATTATATATAAATTAATAACCAAAGACTTATGTAATTTATGTACAAAAACTGCTAAAACAAACATTATGATTAAATATTAAAATATTATAACAGTGAAATTTCAAGTAATTCCACTATAATTCCATATTGCAATAATCTATTTAGAACAACAGCAATTGAGTAAGTGCATTTATACAAACAATATTGTAAAGATCTCATGACAGAACACAGACCGGCTGAGTGACACTTTTAATTCAAATACTAAACTCCAGCTTGTTTGTCCATGTTTTCAGGTCATGTCCGCAATGAGAAGTGAGCGTGTGTACATGGTTGCCAGATTTCTTCAAATAAGCAAATCACCGGGAAGAAAATGTATCCTTGTGACAGCGAAGCTCTGATTTGAGGATTTGAACTCTCGATATCTGGCAACCACACTCATGAAAGCTTGCATAGTAGAGGAGTGTAGAACAGTCTGCAATAACATTTTTGTCTCCATTTTTGACAAAAATAAAGAGGTATTTGTTAAAGTTTTTATTATTATTATTTTATTATTATTGATATGGTCACAGTTATCATTTATTGACCTTATTGTTGTATCGATTTTCTCTTGTTGTAGTCATGAAAAAAATTTTTTTGTCATAGTCTTCATAAACTAGATTCCACACTAGATTCCACAAAATTTTTAAGCAACACAACTGTTTTCAACATTTATAGTAATAAGAAATGTTGAATAATAATCACAAAATCAGCATATATCAGAATAATTTCCGAAAGATCATGTGACACACTGAAGATCTAATGATGCTGAAAATTCAGCTTCGCATTTCAAGAATGGATAAGTTTTTTATATAAAAATATAATATATAAAAATAAAACTATAAAATTGTAATAGTTCACAATATTTCTGTTTTACTGTATTTTTGATCAAACAAATGCAGCCTTGGTGAGCACAAAAGTCTTTTGAGGTCAAAAACATTACAAAATCATACCAACCACTTGTGCCTTCTAGTTTATGTATTTTTCATAAGTATTGTGTTTTAAATCTTTGATAAATTGTGACATCATATTTTTTATAAAAATCCCCTCGAAATGCATTTCTGTATAGGCCTGCCGTATAATCCAAATTGAATGAACTGTGAATTTGAATGTGCTGGTTTTAAAACAAAAAAATCAACCCTAACAAATGAGAGATCAAAGACTTCAATATCAAACAAACATAATTTGTTCTTGTGCAGGATATTAGCAGATTTACAGCCTTTAGCAGAGTGTAATCCTACTTTCACATCAATGGCCAACTCCAGAATAAGAGTCATGCCACGTCACCCCGTCACTCATCTCAGCTCAGTGAAGTGCTTGTTGTTCAAAACACACAGATTAGTGCTGCCAATTAAGGATTTTTATCATGCTAGTGCCACTAAATCCAAATGCACCTACGGGACTCACTGAGCATTAAGGGGTCTCTTGGAGGTTGCTCTAATCTTTACATTCTGAATGTTCCATCCTCACCAGGGAAAAGTCAGAGGATAATGCACTCAAATACAGTCATGGGGAATAAAGAAACCAGAGAAGGGAGAGGTTTCCATTGTGTTTGCTTTTAAAATCTTCATATTCAAAAGATACTGATGGATCAGAAAATACTGCCACCAAATTATGTAGTTTCTGCATCTACAAGCCAAACTTCTTGGCAAAATAATGACTGTTTCTTGACAGGTTTCTTAAAACCTACCTCCTTCAACTTTTGGCCAGACAAAAAAGACAGTCTCACACCCAAACTCATGCCACTGGTTAAACTGATTCCATTTTGTTGTGCGATCAGTGTTCTGAAAGCTTCCCAATATTCTAATTAATGCTTCCTTGTTTCTCGCTCCTTCGTCCTTAAGCCCGTGACCCCGGAAATCAATCGGAGTCCAGCATCATGAGAGATTTATTAATTCTCTAAATTCTGTGAAGATGCAAAACCTGAGAAGAAAGCAAGTTTGCAGAGGAGTTTTATAGTACATTTTAAAATGAATATCTAGCTATCTTTTATATTGTACATTATGTTGTGATTACTAAATTTAAATTTTTTAATTCTCATTTAAAATAAAGCATTTTTAGATTAATAATATAAGCCATTTATTAGCTTATTTATATCAGCTTATTATTAGCTTATTTATATTAGCTTATTGATTACAGTGCATCCTTAAAAAAGAAAAAGGTACAGTACAATACTTTCTGTATGAGCAACTTTACTCGGTTAAAGCTGCAGCTTAATTAAAGTACATTAGTACAGATATTTACCTATGTGATGTACAGTGAAATAGATTACTGAAAAAAAAAAAAAAATGGCAGCAACTTGAGGTTGCTGAGCCTGAGGTCAATTGTAAGAAAAGACCAGGGTGACTTGGAAAATGATGGGAAAAGTCCAGAATCCATCACAAGATAGAATTATGCCATTTGTTGAAAGTCAACATTTTAATAAAAATTTCTGACCTGAAAAAAAAAGATAAATCAATCATAATAAGATCCAAAACATGCACTCAGCAAATTTCTATTTCATGCTGACTTTAAAACGAAATGTTTCAGGATATCAGTGCATCTCTAATACTAAAAATACATCTTGTTTCAGTCCCTTCTTCCTTGCACTTCATTCCTGCACACTTCCTCATCCCCTTAAGATGGAACAGCTAAGACGCGAGGACAAGAAACAAGAATGCACAATTAAGAAACCAGTGGCACCTTTCAGGAGACTCAGCCCACGCATGGTTTACTTACAGCCGTCTCTGCATTTTAAAACAGGAAAGTATTATAACAAAAAAAAAAAAAACCTTTAAATAGTCTGAACTGCACCTTTCTCTCTGAATTCGAGCCAGCTGATCTGTGAACTCTGTGTAATGACATCTAATGCATTAGATTCCCTTCACTTCCTGTAGAGCACATGATCAGTGTGAGCACTCGCTTTCTCACCATGAGGGTACAAGAAAGGAAGTTATCACACAAAATTAGCCTCTCACTCCCACACGGATCCTTTAGCAGCAGGAGGCCCAGCATCTCCAGGTGGTATCCAACCCAGAGCATCTTATTTAAATGCAAGGTCTCTTTACAGTAAAGTAAATGTGCATAATTCACTCTTATACCGGCATCGTTGCCAAATGCATTTGTGCATATCCAGAGCAAAATAAACATGTGCTATTCCAACAGGATCAACGTTTTTATAGCATGACAACATACTTCTTCTATAGTGATACATGCCTTTCATGCTCACAAACACACGTATCCAATGTCTAAGGCAGGTAAGATCCTATTGGCCTAAAATACTGCTCTCTCCTCTCCTCCCACATTGTCCCTTCATCCTGTTGCTTGTGCCGAGTTTTAATTGCCACCCCCTGCCAGAGGTAAAGTCATGCAGACAACCCGCGTCTTCTTTCCATCAATCTCTCAGTGCCAGTGTAAAATTAAAACTGCACAGAAGAGCCACTGCCTGTCACAACTCTCAGCTCCACAGCCCTGGGGCTGGAAGGTCACAGTGCTTACCTAATAAGTCCAATAAAAGGGACCAGGGATTTATACTCTAGAAAAATACCAGATGACTTTGATACTCTAGAGGTGAACTGTACAAATGGAGTTTGAGAGGGACAATGTGTACACGGCAGCTGTTTCCAGTGGAATGGGACCTCAGTTGAACAGGCAAAATCTCCAAAACAGCTAATAAATTAATGTTGCATTTCTTTGCATTTTGATACTATTTACCTTACACTATCATCAAGCACCAAAATAAATAAATCAACCAATACTATGAAAAAAAAAGAGATTTAACCTATCAATTTAAGCATTTTTAAATCTTAATAAGTCTCTTAGATTTATTTATTTTATATTTAATAAAAATATATATATATATTTAAAGATGTAATCTTTCTAAAGAAATATATTAACTAACATTTTTTTAATTACATAATTTGTATTTAAATACACTGCCATTCAGAAGTTTGGAGTGGGTATGATTTATTTTTATTTTTGTGTGTGTTCACCAACATTGCATATATATATATATATATATATATATATATATATATATATATATATATATATATATATATATATATATATATATATATATATATATTGCAAAATAATACTGAGAAATTATTATTTAAATAATGGTTAAATAACTGTAAATATAATAATGGAAATATTTTGTAATAATATAAATGTCTTAATTGTCACTTTTGGTCAATTTAACATGTACTGATCCCAAACTTGTAAAAGCAATGTATTAAATATTTACATTTCTTTAAAAATGACACCTACCTTGACACAGTAACAAATAAATAATTAAACATTTCATGCAGCTTTATCTGTTAACTGTTCTATTCTAGTTTTCTTTCTTGTTAATTATTATATCACCTTAGTTTTCCTGAGGGGGCACTGTACTTGTGTTGCGAGTGAGTTTGCGAGACATAACAGAGACAGAAAAAGACCTATCGAAAAAAAGAATGATAGGGCAGAGAATAAAGCATTTTGCATTCTGAGAGCGCAGCCTAACTGAGGGAGGTCTAGTGTAGCCGACTCTCTTGACACTCCAGCTGCCTGAGTCAATAGACAGCATTTCATTCTCATTAAGGTTTTCTAGCCAATTCCAGAGACTGTGGCCTTGCAGAATGAAATATTGACAACACTGCACAACATTGTTCTCAGGAACGCTGCCATTGACTTGCAATGAGCTTAGCTTCATTGCTCTTTGTAAGCTGACCATTATTATGCTGTTAAGCAACTAGACATGCTCCTGTTAAAGTCATTATGATTTCTACTTCATTGGGAAAAAAGATGAATTCCCGGTGAAGAACTACATTATTCAAAATCCTGGACTGCAACCAATCAGAGAAGACACTGTCATACACAAAAGAACTCGAGCAACTGCTCAATCCCATAAAAAAATTGCTAATGACAATTAAAACTATTATCAAGTTAATTAAATATTTGACTTTATAAAAGTTTCTTTGCAATCAACAAACTATTGGACTGTTAATAAATATTAATCAACTACTAATACTGCTTTCACATGCAATCGGAAATGTCCTACTTTCCACTTCTTAAATTGGAATTATGAGTGACGTGTCACTTACAGGTTTTGTTGCTGGAAAGGATAGGAATAATGGTGGACACCAGTTTCATCCTTGCCTATTTTTATTAAAGCCAAAACGTCAGTATCCAAAGATTTTGAATGCAATGCAGTTTCCTATTTGTTGACAACAATATAAATACTACCCAAACTATTCTATACATTGACTGCATTATCTAGATAGTCTACTTGCTGACAATTCGGAAATCCGGTCAAATAAATTGTTTTTGCTGTACATATGTGTTTCAATGTATTGCATACAATATGCATCAAAAAGTTATTTATATATGTGAATATACTGTTCATGACTGTAACAGCAAGAGAATGTTGCGGGAATTTTATATTGTGTATAGAATTCATTTATGTCATTTACAGGATCATTGAACTGTAGTTCATTCCCTCATTAAAGTGTTGTATTGTTTTAATCAGTTTACTTCAACAAATAAATAAATATAAAAAATAAATAATAGTTTAGGTTGTGATTCATCTTATATAAGATTGTAGGGCCCTATGATTTCTGCGATGCGGAAAACATGTAAGGAATCGCGGAATCCAGTCATAAAAACAGAATTCACAGTTTAGCGCGGAATGTCACAGAATTTTAAATGAATGAATAAAAAGTAGGTCATTGCACTTACATCAAATTACGATATAAACTAATCTGTGTAAATATTAAGCCACAAAAGTCGATTTAATTATGAATCCTGCATGTTCTGGGTGTCTCTGTCAATGAATGGGGCAGATGTGTGGTTTCGTTTATTATACACATATTGAAGCATGTGTGATGCTCACGGTGTTTTCAACATCAACTGTCTCTCTAAACAAGGACGTAAACACATCTACAGAACTGCTCTGAGAGTCACTTCATGAGTATTTGACCATTTGATTTGAGTAAAACTAGTGTCATATCACATGCACAGAACTGTTAAGGTATTCTCGGCAACCCGTAAAAATAAAAGTCTGGTTTGATTTTAAGGCTATTTTCCAGTGCAATGTACATAGCTTACTACTACCACTACTACTAAAGTGCAACAAACATTATTTTTTATACACAATTTTTTTTTTTTTTTTTTTTTTAAATCACGCAACATTTCTTCTTCAGGTTTTAATTTTAATAGTAAATCCCCTTTGTTTGCCAAAAAAAAAAGTTTTCCAAATTTTTTATAATTAAAAGATGAATGAATTTAAATGTTTTATGCCTTTAACAAGAAAAACAAAATTTCTGAGGGGACAAAAAATGTATAAGGCTACTTTAAATAAAAAAATTATAAATTAAGTTGTTTTATGCATTCAAATAATTAGACATAAAACATTTCATAGGGCCCTAAATTAAATTTTTGTTGAACTTTTAATAATTTTATTTGAAAACGTCTTATGATTTTTATTAATTAGACATGCTTTCTGATAAATACAATTTAATTTAACTATTAAAAAGGAGTAAAAAAAAAAAAAAAAAAGAATCCAGAAAAATTTTAACAGGAAGATCAGAATTTAAATATAAAACAGAATTTAGGAAAAAATAAAACGAGTTTCATAGGGCCCTATGATTGGTTTGGTTCATGGATAATATATATATATATATATATATATATATATATATATATATATATATATATATATATATATATATATATACACTCACAAAACCTCCCCGATAACCTGCCCTTGCTGGGGTGCTGTTACAAACACGCCAGGTTCCACCTCCACACAATCACAGCGCACACCCTCACCGGAGTTCTGAACCATCACCACCTGACCCTCATCACCTGTCATCAACCACAGCACCATAAAAGCCACACACACGCACACAATCGTTGTCCGGTCACGTTCGCGACAAGATTACTCATCTGCGCTAACTATAAGGACTAACTCCTCTTTACCTTCTCTCCAAGGATACTCTCTGAGTTCTACTCCTCCTTCTCCTCTCTAAGGATTGTTCCCGAAGACTCCTTCAAGAAACCCACGGTGCGTGTGTGTGTGTCTTCACCTTCAACCCAGCACGGATCCAAACCCCTCATTCACTCCTCACTACCCGCTCCTCTGCTTGTGTCTTAAAAATTTTTTTTCTCATCTGTTACTCCTCTGTCTCCGAGTGATCAGTAACAGGTGCATCAAAGGTCGATGATATGGTATCGACAATAGCCAGAGATATTGTCAAAAACATCAGTTATTGTCCATATTAAGATGATTTGTCATTTCCAGTTAATGTAGGCCTGTTACATTATTACAGGTGCATCTCAATAAATTTGAATGTTGTGGAAAAGTTAATTTATTTCAGTAATTCAACTAAAATTGTGAAACTTTTGTATTAAATAAATTCAATGCACACAAACTGAAGTAGTTTAAGTCTTTGGTTCTTTTAATTGTGATGATTTTGGTTCACATTTAACATAAAACCCACCAGTTCACTCTCAACAAATTAGAATATGGTGACATGCCAAACAGCTAATCAACTCAAAACACCTGAAAAGTTTCCTGAGCTTTCAAAATGGAAAACTAGGATACACAATCATGGGGAAGACCGCTGACAATCATTGACACCCTTCACAAGGAGGGTAAGCCACAATTATTAATTGCCAAAGAAGCTGGCTGTTCACAGAGTGCTGTATCCAAGCATGTTAACAGAAAGTTGAGTGGAAGGAAAAAGTGTGGAAGAAAAAGATGCACAACCAACCGAGAGAACCACAGCCTTATGAGGATTGTCAAGCAAAATCGATTCAAGAATTTGAGTGAACTTCACAAGGAATGGACTGAGGCTGGAGTCAAGGCACACAGAAGTGTCAAGGAATTTGCTGAACCACAGACAACATCAGAGGCATCTTACCTGGGCTAAAGAGAAGAAGAACTGGACTGTTGCCATTGGTCCAAAGTCCTCTTTTCAGATGAGAGCAAGTTTTGTATTTCATTTGGAAACCAAGGTCCTAGAGTCTGGAGGAAGGGTGGAGAAGCTCATAGCCCAAGTTGCTTGAAGTCCAGTTAAGTTTCCACAGTCTGTGATGATTTGGGGTGCAATGTCATCTGCTGGTGTTGGTCCATTGTGTTTTTTGAAAACCAAAGTCACTGCACCTGTTTACCAAGAAATTTTAAAGCACTTCATGCTTCCTTCTGCTGACCAGCTTTTTAAAGATGCTGATTTCATTTTCCTGCAGGATTTGTCACAAGCCCGCACTGCCAAAAGCACCATAAGTTGGTTAAATGACCATAGAGTTGGTGTGCTTGACTAGCCAGCAGATTCCCCAGACCTGAACCCCATAGAAAAATGCAGATGAGCTGAAGCTCACGGTCAAAGAAACCTGGGCTTCCATACCACCTCAGCAGTGCCACAAACTGATCACCTCCATGCCACACCAAATTGAGGCAGTAATGAAAGCCCCTACTAAGTATTGAGTAAATGTACAGTAAATTAACAGTTTCCAGAAGGCCAACAATTCACTAAAAAACTTTTTTTTTTTTTTTTGTCTTATGAAGTATTCTTATTTCTTGAGATCGTGAATTGGTGGGTTTTTCTTATTTGAGCCAAAATCATCACAATTAAAAGAACCAAAGACTTAAATAAATTCAGTGCACACAGACTGAAGTAGTTTATTACATGAGATTCACAATTTGAGTTGAATTACTGAAATTTTTTTCTGTGACATTCTAATTTATTGAAATGCCCCTGTATGTGGATGAAACCTTTCCATACAAACAAACCAAACATATGATTAAAACCAGCTGCTATTTATGGCACAACATGTATAGACGCAAAACAATAACTTCTAATGAGTGAAGATTTAACTCTTTGGGATGATTTAAGCTACAGTTAGCAGTTTGAGTCAACAGATGTTTAGACTTAAAACGATTGATTTTGTTTTGTTTTTAATGAAACCGCATTGGAAACATCTTAGGAAGAAAGTCTTGCAAACTAAATTCTCACCATTCCAGGCAAACTCATGCAACTCTGCATTGCTCACATACACTAAAGCTAACAGCCACAGAGTACAGCAAGTATAAAAAATTGTAGGAAAATGAGAGGGCATGGTGTTTAACTTGACCAGAATACTTTATAAAAAATGAACCAATAACGCCAGGACGTATCTCCAGGGAGGAACTAGCAGCAAGTGAACTGGATCTCAGGGTCAAAGGAGGCCCAATTAGTTAAAGGGAGTTTTAAAAGCAGACAGCAACAGGGGAGACTCAGGTTCTCACCCTCTGACCCTCCAACAGGAATAAACCATTATCCTCACCATAGCCCCAATCATCAATAACAGAGGACTCACAAACAAAGTGCTCCCCAGAGAGTATGATGGATCCTTGCTCATTATTTACCCTTCCCATAATCTGAACCAATTTATCCTGACCCGAACCATTACAACTATAGATTAACCTTCACAGTAACCTTTCCTAAAGGGAAAAGAAAATTAGACAAATCAAACAAAAGCAGAAAGACGTTTATAGAATAAAACATTAGTGATACATATATTACTGGTCATAAGTTTGGAACAATACCTAATGTTTATGTTTTTGAAAGAATTCTCTTCATTAATTTGATTAAAATACACAATAACTCACATAACTTGAAGTAATAGTTTTTTATTGGAATATATATATCAGCAAATCGGCATATTATAATGATTTCTGAAGGATCATGTGAAAATGAAGACTTAAGTAATGATGCTAAAAATTCAGCATTGCATCACAGGAATAAATGATATTTTAATATATAGTTAGAAAGAAAACTGTTATTTAAACTTAAAGGGTTAGTTCACCCGAGAATGAAAATTCGTCCATCTTCTACTCATTCTGGAAGCATCTTAGGTGTATGTGACTTTCTTATTATAGAGTAATCCAATCGGAGTTATATAAAAAATTGTCCTTGCTCTTCCAAGCCTTTTGATGGGGTAAGCAGGTGTTTGTTTTCAACAGTTCAGAATAAAAAGTGTGCGCATCTGTAATAAAACGTCCCTCACATGGCTCCAAGGGGTGAATAAATGCCATCTGTAGCAAATTCATGTGTTTTTGTAAGATAAATATTCAGATTTCAAATGTAATAAACGCTTTTTTCTAACTTCTTATGATTTTTGGGAACCAGAAGACGTGTAGGGGGAAGATGGGAGATGTATGCGTCACGTGCGCACCTCTGGGAAATGTAGGAGCAAAGGAAACAAAGTTTCCTTACTTTAGCAAAGGAAAACCAGTCCCTTCTTGGCTTATTTTGAAATCCTCCAACGATATTCTTTACAAATCCTTGTTTTGTGCTTCTAATTCGAGACCAGCATTTTATTTTGTTCTCTCTCTGTGCTCGTCACTAACCATGAAGTGCTGACGAACTATGACATCCACCTGCATGTCTTCCGGTTCCCCACAGTCAGCAGAAGTGAGAAAAAAAGTGTTTATTACATTTAAAATCTGGATATTTATCTTACAAAAATAAATATTATTCACCCCCCGGAGCCTTGTGAGGGATGTTTTATTATGTTAACAACAAACACCCACTTACCCCCATTGAAAAGCAATTTTCAATATTGCTTCGAGGACGAGTAGAAGATGGACGAATTTTCATTCTCATTTAACATATATTATTTCACTTGATTATTTTATTATTATTTTATTTTATTTTTTTTTGGGGGGGATGTGATAAAATAAATGCAGTTTAGATGAAAAAGACGCCTTTCAAAAACATTGCAAAATGTTACAAGTTAATCACCTCAAACGTGCCTTGACAAGAGACTTGGTTAGATTGAAGCAGGGCTTCAATGGGACATCAATAACACACCATTAGAGGAGTCACCCAAAGTCAGTGTTTATCAGTGACCCAACAGAATTCCCTAAATATCCCTGATCCCTTTCCCTATCCCAATATTTACCATCACAAGGACAGGTGGCAATCCATAGCATCGTCGCACATACTGTACAGTAGACATGCAAGACAAAGTCAACACAGAGGATAAATCCTCTTTATGTCATTACAGATCTTGATATTCATGGTGGGGATATTTAACCTGGGGAAAAGGTTTAATCAGCTGCTGAGGATGATGAAGACCACGCAAAGGATGCTTTTGATTTTCAGTATTCAAGAGAGGCAGTTGGCACTCGGCATGATAGCTCGGCACGATCTGCTGCTCATGAGGAATGCTAGGCTGGTACACACACAAACCCAGCTCATTAAAGCATAATATGCACCCCAGACAGGCTAAGACTCACCGATTGTGTTTTGAGAGTCTAATTCATAAGGGATTTGGGAAACATTAGGCTTGTTACCTGTTATTCCAGAGCGCTGTCATCTTTATAACATGCTTTTATTGTCAGGTGGCTGAAACGTGAGTTACATATTGGAGATTCTACAAATGGTCTAGTTTCAGTGCAACATTTGAAGGATCTTAAATATTTTAAGTCATAAATGCACAGGCTTTTTTATTTAGGTCCATATTTTTTACACCTTTGTTCTGAAAAAGATGTTTTAAATACTCTGAAGCTATTTAGATTATTCCTATATACAGTATATTAAAATAGGAAACATAATATTACTTTATTTTATTTTATTTTACTGTATTTTAATCAAATAAATGTAGCCTTGGTGAGCATAAAAAACTTTCAAAGACATACAAATCTCACCAACTCCAAAATTTTGAATGTTAATGTATATGTTAGATATACAGCATGCCACATTAATTAAAAGCTGTAAAACCGGAATATCTTAATGTGGCTATGGCAATCACATATACATGATGCTTACATAAAGTGAATAACAGTTATTATTGGAATGTTCCATTTAAAAAGTACTGAAGAATGAATGGGCTCTTTTGTCAATTTTTTACATTTGCATATGAGAAAAAAATTATAATCGTTTGGTTAGATCTTTTTTTTTATGATTGCATTTTTTCAGTGTGCGGACAACTTTGGCATTCCATTCAAACACAGTCATTGACCTTCCCTCTAACTCTGCATTGGAATCTGTTTAATCTCATAGTGTAAAACCCTCACATCCTGAACCAATGTATTTCATGCATTTGTGCTGCCAGTTGCATTAATATCATCTGCTAAACAGTGAATAATGAACAAAGCAACTGACATGGAACTGATCAGTTTGACAATTAGTGTGTTTTATTGTGCACATCCAATATACTCATAACCATATTACTGCATATGTTCATCTCTGCCCAGAGCATCGCATGATGACCGGAAAATATTCATTTAATAAGCAACAAAAACATAATTACTCCCACATTTGGAGGTTTTCTGAAGCTGTTACTCGCCAACACCTTTTGGTTCGACACCAAAGTAAAACTAAGTCGATGTGAGTCACTCTCATAATCAATCTCACGCTGGCATCTCTAGCCATCATAGTGGCCAATGATTATAAAAGCTCTCTCTCTCATAAGTAGCAGACTCAACACACACTCTCACACAGAGAAAAACCCATTAGAGGGCACCATTGAAAAGAAGCCTCTCCCTTTCCACCATCTGCAGCCACATCACCTCCTCCCGCCCAGCATTTGGACCCAATGATGATATGGCAATCGATTTTGTAAGGGAGCCGACGCTTCATTCTCCACACCGCTGCGAGCGTTAGCGCCACATGAGTAAGTCTGCCGAGTCCCACACCTGTACCTGCCCCCCTCCTCCCCTCCCGCAGGGCAGACGGAGAGATAGAGCAGAGGAGCGAGCGCCGCAACTCTGCCAATGCGCTGCTAATTGAGGGCATTTAACCCCAATTACTGCGATCCATCCGGCAGGTTGTTTAGATGCCTGTCACAACAGAAATGACCAGCCCTTGCCCTGCATTTCACCACTGTTATTTCCCGCCGACATTGTGCGCATGTGACGGGGTGAGAGGGCATGGTGCTTTTTATGCCGGTGAGAAACACGGAGCCATGTTCAAGAGTTTTCCATTCATCCATAATTCATTGCTGCATATCAATGCAAAGGCACAAATATATCAGGTTTAGAAAAGTGCTTGTTTTCTTGGACAAAAAGCAAGGCTATATGAGAGGCAAACAAATGTTTAAGTTGCTTTGTTATGGTATATGGAAACTATGGACCTGATTCTTGGTCAGAGACTGAGTTCTTGAATATTCATTCATAGTGAACTAACAGCAGTGCTCCTCATGTTGTGTTAGTCCTAATAACAGGCTGGAGATCAGATTTGGGTGACAACGATAGAAATAACCACTATTTAAGGACACATCATATATATATATATATATATATATATATATACATATATATATATATATATATATATATATATATATATATATATAAGGTATAGGTATCAATATATGCTACTGTTCAAAAGTTTGGGGTCGGTATGTGGTATGTCGGTACTAGGTGTTTTTCTAAAACAATACTCAGATTTTGAAGGTGTTACAGCAAAAATCAATCTCTTCATGTCTAAGGTTCATATAAACTAGCATATTTAGTCATTCAAATTGTGGCCCTTAGAACATGCCAGTTTCTTCATACTGTCAAAGTCAACAAAGTCAATGCAAACTGTAATGAAGCAAGAAGAAAAAATGCATCTACAATACAACAGTTGGAGAGACAGACAAAATGTTGCACAATGATCCACAGCACGTGGAGTGAGGCATAAATATGCCTGGCCAGCCTAGCATCCACTCTCAGCAGGGTAATTCATCTGTGGCATTGTGTTTTCCCGTGCGTGTCTGGAATGGGTGATTTGACGAGCTGCATCATTAATCAATAGGAAGAGTTAGCTGTCACCAGCACTCTTCTGGATGAAAAGGAAGGGGAGAGAGTAGAAGCGTATGACCTGGTTAAACAGCCTGGGTTATTGATCATGTGACTCTGGTGTCCTTCAGACTCCCAAGTTTCCTGGAAGATGAGGATAGTATTTCCTCCTGTGCACAGAGAGAGGGGCTAAGGAGCCCTCATTTCATCAGGTTATTGATCTGGGCAGCAGAGCTGCTGCTGCATGACCTGCAGGCTGTACGCTTTTGAATCCCATTATAATCACCTTTAAATGATCACAAACGCTGGGAATCTGGCTGCCATTAAAAAGAGATGAATGCTTGAACTTCAGAGGTTTGCTAAACACAAACGGCTTTGATACCAAACTAAAACCTAGTGTGATTAGCCTACATAATTCAGGATCTTGTCATGTATTTCCATTAAGAACTAAATGGATAGTTCAATTCAAAATATATTCCGTCATCATTTGACCCTCTCTTTTTTTCCAAAACATACAAGAAGATATTATGCAGAAAGTTTCAGTAGTTATGTTTCCATCCAAAGTGGTGACAATTTTAGTATTGCATAAAATATTTGTGAATAGAGCAATATTTCCATCTCATTTGTTCATGTGAATATATACATATATATGCACAAATATATAATATCGACATAGTTGGGTAAACTTCTATAGTGTAAGCTTATAGAAACAGAAACTACAACAAATATCTTTTTTGCATTTACCATTTCATACAATAAAAAAATAAAAATTCAGTTTCTACAACTTTACAAAAGAGCAAGAAAATATGTAGAGATTGAATATGTTGAGTCAGAACAGAGAAAGATGTTAAATTTGCAGTCACTCCCTTAGAAACACTTATGTGGCAGCGTTAACAAGTTTTTAATTTATAGTCTCATAAGTGTACATAATAAAAAAATACATCTAAATAAAGCTTTGCTAAGATTTACGATGTTAATAACTGTGGAAATGCATCACCATGATGCTCTAACAAACAGAGCAATGCTTTCACAGAGCCACAGAGACTGTGCTTACTCTTTTCAGGCAAAATAACCTTTTAGTGCCTTAAAGTTACCTCACATTAAACTCACACACACAGTAACTTCACATATTACAAAATATCATTAAGATGAACATTGAAGAAGCCATTCAACAGCCCTCTGCATTCACCCTAAAGCCTAGAAACGTTTCATGAGTTTGAATAATTAGCTATAATTAGGCACAAAGTTTTAAAAATGAGCACAATTTGAATTGTTCTTCAAAGACTAACTCTCCAGATTAGCACAAAGTGTATTCATGTTTTCTCTATTGATCATGCCAGTGGTTTTCAGCAGTTTATCAAATTACCTGTTATCAGTGCAATAGAAACACTGACCCTTGAACAGATGTAAAAAATGAAAGCAGCACACTCAAAGAGAGATGAATGATTGTGTTCCATCACACTCTCTATAATTCTCTCTATTTATAAATTGAGATTTGATAGCGTAACCCGAAATCTCACTGCGTTGCTGCTGCTGGCAGATCGGTCTGTATGAAAGATTAATGAGCAGATGCTGAACTGTAGAAACCATTATTATTCTTTTTCTTCTTCTCGTCACTCCTTCCAACAGGGAGGGAGAGGATTACAATGCATGCGCTGCTATCTCTCTGTGCTGAGCAGGATATTTCAGAGCAAAACCCTCCTGCAGCCCCCCACCCACCCATCTATCGAAAGAGAGAGAGAGAGAGAGAGAGAGAGAGAGAGAGAGAAACGAGAGGTAATGTTTTCATCTCAGTGTCTTATGGATCTGGCATACGAGAGTAAAAATCTATTCATCAATGTTTATTTTCACCAGTTTAATTCTTATCATTTATAATTTATGGTTTTCCCTCCATAATGTTCCAGAAGGCAGCATAACATATGCACTGGAAATCCCAAAATGCACTGTGGCAAATTCTCTACTCTGCCAACTAGTGCATGAATTTAAGAAAGGTAGTGTCGTCTCAAATAAACCACTTGTTTTATTTGGCACACAAAAGCAAACATTTCAAATGCTGGTATGACCGCTAGCATTAGCAAGTTTAGCCAATCATTCACCAGAAAACATTTAACCATATTTCAAAAGACTATTATAGAATTTTTGAAATTACATACAAAGATTTTTAAGTACTGATTTCAATATAGATTTAAACAGTTTAACTGTAAATAACAGCAGTTAAGTGTCCAAAAACATTACCTTAATTTACAATAAAATATATTATTATAAATTATTAAACCTTTTACTTTTTTTTTCAAAAGGGTACATTTACTACAGAATGGTGTAGAATAATATAGAAGTATGCATATTGAAAACAAATGCATTTTTGTATTATTATAATTAAATATAAAACAATATACATGCTGTTTGTCCAGAAATTTGCGAGTAGGTACTACATATATTTACGGTAATTATGGTGTCACATGGTTAGCTTAGCAACATGCTAATACCAAACCATGCTGAAATAAACTGTGAGTTTGGTCTATTTGTATGTTCAAGCACTATTTGTATGACACACTGAGATTCTGCCCATCTAGGGCATTCGAATCAGTCGCTTATGAAGTTCATTTTTCAGTTCAGGTGCTATCTAAGAAGGCAGCTGCTTGTGTAGGCAGTAGGCAGCTCACTAGGTTTTGGAACAGAGCCTGTGTGCTGTTCATATGGACTATGCTGTAAATGGAAATATCTTTCTTTCTCTCATCCTCTCTTAATTCATTTGCCAGAGAAACATTAGAAGGCAGAACAGGGGAATCTTCACTTGAGGCTATTTGGCTTGGTTTGTTTGAACGCCTGCTCTCCCCTCTTCCAATTAAATTGGCGATGAAGGCAGAATAAAGATAGAATGGGTAAATACAACTAAATAGAAATGAATCCATATAAAGCCTGAGTGCAGAAGTCTGGTGTTATTTTAAATCGAGTCAGTGTAACCAAGGTAACTTTCAAGATAGGAAGACAATGTGAAATCATGCTGGTTGAAAGCAGATTTTTCCTTGCTCAATTTGATCATGCAGGAAGTACAGTGGACTCTTGAGCTCTCTTCTCTTCTTAGGTAGCTCTGAAGTGTGCTAAGATTTTGCATTAGCGGGCTATTGAATATAATGCATGCTTGAGAAGTTACAATGACTTGTCAAAGTCTTGGAGGCTCAGGCAGTAATTGGTTATACATCCGTAGAAGTACTCCCTTGAAATCAATATAACTGGCGGGCCCATTTCCTCCCTCCATTCACAAAAAAACCTAATCCTCCAGTTTCATTTGTAATGTCATGGAGTTTGGGACAGCCCTCATGACACATTACACATTCCTCTTAGCTGTAGTAATTAAATCTACAATCCGTCAGCTGCGTCCTCACAGGAAGATGGAAAGATCTGTCTTGAGTTCATCCGGATGTGTCACAAGAGGTACTTTAACCAGGTCTCAGATTCATTACAATTTGACAAGCTCTGAACACAAGTATTTGCCTTTCCATGTTTTTAAATTAGCTATGCTACAAAATTGTACTGAAAACTTCAACAATTTCATAAAGACTCTCCAAAGGAAAATTTGATTACTTAAAGGCCTCTCTTTTATACCTTAGCAGACTTAATGGAAGCATCAGTTACAGTATGTTTTATTCAAGCATCAAGTTATGTTGCCTTTAAAGGGTTAGTTCGTCCAAAAATTAAAATTAGCCTGTGTTTTTACCACCCTCAAAGCATCCTAGGTTTGTATGACTTTCTTCTTTCAGACGAATCCAATCGGAGTTATATTAAAAAGTTTCCTGGCCCTCACAAGCCTTATAATGGGGGTAAGCAGGTACTTTTTGGAAACCGTCCAGAAGACATTAAATAAAGCGTATGCACCTGTAATAAAACGTGCCTCACATGGCTCCGGTGGTGAATAAAGGCAATATTAAAATAAAAATAGACGTATTTCAAACATAATAAACACTTTTTTCTCACTTCCACTGACTGTCATATGTGGAAGTCATTCTGGTGGATAATTGTTTTAAGGTAATTGTGATTGCTTTGAGAGTGAGTAAAACACATGCTAACTTTCCTTTTTGGGTTAACTAACCCTTTAGATTTCCTAAGAAAAATTAAAAATAAAATTGTTGGTAGAATATAGTGCTATCAAAAAAATATTTTGTTTTTGTTAAGAATTTTATCAGAATATTTCTGATTCTCATATTTGTCTGAGCACAATTTGAGATGCTATTGAAATATCTCCTTAAACTACAGAGATTATTAGTGCATTATTTGTATTTCATGACAATCAGAGAAAAAGGAAACATGAATGAATACACAAACATTTACTTACACAAACAGCTTTGGTACCCATTGATTTCCCTTGTTTTGAAAAAAAATAAAATAATTCTGAGACTGAGACATTTCTCAAAATACAGGTTTGAAATGTAGGTAAATAATGACAGAATTTTATAGAGTCAATATAGCTAATAAAGGAAACGTGATTTATTTTCCATTTTAAATACTGAAATATTGATAATAATTTCTAAAATACTTCTAACAAGTCACAGGTGGCTCTTGTTCTTCTCATAGTCACAGAATAAGAATTTAGTCTAATTTAGCTGCAATATAGAGGGCAGTGGGCCAGTATTCTCACTCCAACAACCGCAAATATATTCTGTCGATAGAGCAAATACGTTTTTAAGCAGTCCTGTGAAGAAAACAAACATCCTGACAGCAAACACTCCGTCAATCAACAGCTGTGTTTTACACACTTGTGCTTCACTGCTGGGTCACGATTCATACAGAAGAATATCAGGAAATAAGACAAGTAAGCAAATGAGGAAGTCCTTATCTTGATGGGACAGCTGGGTTGTGCTGATGTAATTCTACAATACTAACTAGGCATACAAACACAACACACACATGCACATCTATCAAAGAGAGATTTTCTACCAAAAAAAAATAGACATTACTACATGCTTATGAAATATATAAAACAATTTGGGATTAAATTACCCCAAACATATAAACCTACAAAAATGAACTAAACTGTGATATAAAATGACTCACATAGTGCTAGATTTCGGTCATACCACCCACTCCAATAGTACGCTAGCATACAAACCTGTAGTCAGATATTACACCCTCAGTGGGCATTTGAACATTGACCGGAAAAAATAATTATTCCAAAATAAAAAATCAACACATACTAATCAGCTTTGGGGGAGACGGCTTCAAAGGAAATGCCATGGCAAAATCCTTGTGAGCAGCAGCTTCCACATGAATAATGTATGAATTTAATATCTAAACCAGGCACTTATGCTGCCTTCACTTCCCAGCCACGTGCTCGGGCCTCAGCGCCGTGGATTATGCCGGTTGGATTATTACAGCACAACGGAGGTCTGCGTTTGGGTTACGTGTCACTCAGCGTGACGACAGATGCTTAACCTGAGCCCTGATGTGAAACACACATATGCTTGAGTGATCATACGAAGAGTCAAAGACTGGTCATGAATTAATTCAATAAATGTTCCTTTTTCCCCTGTGCTTGCATTTACGATTAGTTTATCATAATATATAGGTTTGTGCCGTCACTAACAGCAGCAAGAGTTGGATTTTTGTTTTGCATACAGAGGTGAGAATGTGTGGGGCTGAGGAGAGGAAGTGATGATCTTAAGGACACATGATCTTAAGAATTTTCACCTCTGAATGTGTACACACCATCCATATGCACTGATGGAAACACTTAAAATCTTTATGCGTTTACATTAAATTTAGTGTCAATTTCCATTTTTATTCCCATAATTATTACTAACAATAATAATTATATTTTTTATATAATTATTATTATGAAATACTACTTGAGTCTTTCTACTTAGAACTTTTACATGTAATAAAAAAAATTCAATTTTACATATTAATAATGATAATATTAGTTTTATACTTGAGAACTTTTACATTTAATCTAATGTAACAGTTATTGCTGTTTTTATTTATAACAATGACAATATTTTTTAGAACTGTTATTATATAAATAATTTAATTAATTTTGAAATATACTATTAATATTTGAGTGAAAATTGTTTTTACACCATTTTTCAGTATGCCTCACCTGGTACCCAAGACAAGATAAAACATAATAATCTGAAGTGACAAAAAGGGTGTGCAGATGATGGCAGAATACTTAAGTTTAAAGCAAATTTTTTAATTAAGTCAGATTTGGAAAAAAACAAAAAAAAAATCATCTTCAGATTTTGCATTAGAGATGTAACCTTACACAGTGCCCAGCAGTGTGATGCTACTGACAGCCTGACTAATTATGTAAGACCTGCTGTGTGGTTGAGTGAGGGGCTCTGGAGAGCTTTATTTTAGGAGATGATGATGGGAATTTGCATGGCTGCTGAGGCAGTGAGCGCTAGCTGAAAAAGGCGGAGAGAAACTGATGAGGTTCAGTGCAGGGATCGTAAGAGCATTTTCTATGAAACATTCAACAATGAATCGTGAGTGATGGTGAAACCTCCACCCACTTTTCCATCATCCCTTCCAACCAGATAAAACAGAGCACTAAACGGTGTGTGAGCAAAGTGGTGCATGTCTCGTGGAACCTGAAGCCTACCGCACATCATCACAGTTTGTTCTACAATTCCATCAAGTGCTCCAAAACGGAGTTGGATTTTGTGTATTGATCAATGGCACCTGTTGTTTTCAAGAAGATGGTGGCCACGTCCAACTTCCTGTGTTGTACTGAATGCAGTGAAGCGCTTACTTCTCAAATATTGATGAAACACACTCTGTAGGAATGCAGATATCCAGGTATGTGCCAGATTCAATCCCACAGCAGAATTAAATCAATATCGGACCCTGAAAGGTAACCTTTCGTAATGCCTGTTAAAAACATATAGCACAATTCTAAATAAACAATTAAAGCTGTAAAACACCAGCATCTTTTATTCTTCTTGACACAAATTATGATTACTTGGGCAGATTATCTATTAATAATGACTTATTTTTGTGCGTTTTCTTGCACAATATTATCCTATACTCTTAAAACACTTTTAACAGATTCCAGAATTCGTAAATTAAAAATGTTGACATTTGCATAACATAAAATGTCCAATATGTATGGCTTTGTAAACATGCTTGGTAGCTCACCTGGTACATTGTGCTCAGGTATGGTGATTCAAAAGAGTTAAAAAAAAAAAACTCGCTGACGTGGTTGTTTTAAAAAATGCATTTTTATCTTAAATTTCCTATTGTTAACACTATCGGTTAAGATTAGAGTGCGGGCAGGTGGTACATTGGCAATGGAGTTACTGGACATTTCTCATCTGCTGCAATATGCACAAGGCAATAAAGCATTACTGGTTTCAGGTTCATTTGTTTAGGATAAAACTTAATGCGCTTTTAGCACTTCTTGCTGGACATTTCATATTGAATGATTCATGAAACGTACAAGTAGCCATATCATGTTACAGAAATGTCACCACAGGAGCTTATATGGTTGGATTGTGTTGTTTCTTGCTATATCCGACAAGCTGCCATGGTCCTTTGGCTTGTGTGTTCTTTAGATTATGATGAAAATACTATTGGAAAAACATACTGCAGAATTAATATGAATTGTATGTCAACACAAAAGGGCCCTATTTTAACGATCTAAATGTAAAGTGTAAAGCGCACGGCGCAGGTGCGCTCAGGGCGTTTCCAAATCCATTTTTGCAATTTTAACGATGGAAAAACGGGTTGTCCTTATTCTCTTAATGAGTAATGGGTGTTTTTTGGGCGTAACATGCAATAAACCAATCAGAGTTTCATCTTCCATTCCCTTTAAGAGCCAGTTGCGCTCGTACCATGACGAATTTGCTATTTACACGGCGGAATTTGGCAAGCGCAAAGACAGAACGCGCCTCCGAGATGAAACGGAGCTGTTCGTGTGCGAACAAATAGATAGCCTAATTCTGATACATGTGATGACTATCCATTAAGACATGTAGGCATTTATATGTATATATATATATATATATAAAGGCGCCGGACTGAAACTAGCAAACACACTTCCGCTGCACCTTGCGTCGCATTGCACCGGATGTATTATAGGGCCCAAAGTATTTACCCTTAGCAACTGCTAAATATATATTTTTTTGATGGTGAGAGATCTGGTATCTGTTAAAGCTTTGCAAGCCTGTTAACACAAAGGCCTGATGCCCATCCAGCCTAATCATTGCTGACGTCTTGAATCTGGGTGGAAGGGTGCCTAATATCAAAGCTGCAGACGTTCACACAGTGTCAGCCAACAGACCCGAGACCTCATGTGTGATGTTCCGGAAACTGCATTTCATTAGAAAGTCTGAGGACATGGATGACATTAAAACAAAGTGAAATACCAAAACATTCTTCTCCAGGCAACATGTTTAACCCCTTTTCAACAATTCAACCTATTCCATGAAAATGTGAGTACTGTGCATTGAAGATTAGGGATCTACCTTAGTAAATTGTTTTTCTCACACTACCTTTCAAAAGTCTGGGTTCATATCATATGACTCAAGACTTGTCAACACAGACCCAACACAGTTACTAATGGTGAAACTAATCAACTACTACATATGACAAGAAAGAGAAAATAAAAAGATAAGGAAAGAAAGAAGTGATTGGATTCCTAGTACAGGAGTTAAAAAATAATAATAAAAAAAAAAAACTCATGGTCGTCAAGGATTCTCACCACATAAAACATTCGATTTCCCTGTAGCTGCTGTGACTGCGGCCCCTACAGCATTGATCACACTGATCTGAATCTGCAGACACATTGTGATTAGGTTTTGCAGTGTTATCGACTTTGTGTTAAACTCTGGACCATCACACAAACTCCTAGCATGTGTCTCCTCCTCTCACTACTTCATCATTTCTTTCTTGTTGTAGACATTTCTCTTCTATCCTCACCTTTAATCTGTCCATCCTTCCCTTCAGACATAGAAGGAAAATCAATGGTTTAGAAGATATCTAAATAGATATATCTTTTTTTCCAAACAGCATTTCAATTTGAGTAATGAAACAACAAGTTAATTCATTTCCAGTGATTTTATAAATATATTATCTACAGTACAGGTCATCAGTGCTGGGATGCCCATGATTTAAAGTAGTTCAACCACAGTCAAGGTACTCTTTCAAAAAAAAGTAACAGTACTATATGATGCTAAAAAAGTTACTACATTAAACATATTTATGCTTTCAAAAATGTATAAAATTATAAAATGTATAATCAGAACTGTATTTCTTGACCACAAACATTGAGGGGTTTTGAGTGAATGAATAGGCCTACTGGGTGACTTACATTACCTTGTAATACATAAATATATACTAAATCAGACTAAAGGTTGGAATAAACATATAAAAGGGGTTTCACGCTTGAACTAGTAAACCATGGGTCATTCTAAAGCCTTAGTAAACTGAATTGGTATATATGTTGTGAATCGTCATATCTGAGCGCGACCCTGTACCAGATGAGCTACCAAGCAAGTTTGCAAGTACAGTATGTATATGTTCTTATTGGTACAATAGTGGTGTCAGTGTCACTGATTAAACAAACAATTTATTGCCAACAGTTCTAACAAGTTTTTCCTTAATGGACTTTTCAGACGATAAAGGTAGGAATAAAACCTCTTTACATCAATACACATTTTCCACCACCATTTGACATTTTCCCTGCTGAAACGACTGATTATCCAGTGTGCTGTATTATTATAATTGTCCAAAACATATAAATATGAGGCATGCAATTCGCTGTCTATTGCTTATCATTTAGCCATAACATTCTAGCACTGCATCATTTTACAGTGTACAAGTTTAGCACTGCAATGACGGGTTAACAATGCAAAAGCGATACCAACCAGAGCATGATTTCATAACCCCAGTTAAAAAGTGGTGCTAAGCTCTTTTGTTCTAAATTACACGTGTAAAACATACCTTTACTCAGGTTTATACGAGTTCTATTATGTTTTCTCACTTTTTCAACTTTAGTTAGTCTGTAATGTTGCTGTTCGAGCATAAAAAAGATCTGCAAAGTTATTTTATTTAACAGAAATCACTTTTCAAAAACTACAACGAACGACTCTTTTGGACTACAACGCATATTTTCTGGGATTTGTGATATCGATAAAAAAGACGAATGGGACGAGACCTGGTTGAGCTGCTCTAGAGAAGGCAATGAGTGTTATCACTGTCAGTATGTTATCACTAGTGTTCCCAAGACAGACGAATTTAGAGTGGTTACAATCATCCAGGTTTAAATCGTGCTCAAATTGATTTGATTTTGATGCAATATTTGCACTGAAGCTGGCAGGCGGCTATGGTAAGGGGCATGACATTTCCCGATCAGGCGCAGAGTGGAGCCAATCACAACAGCTAACCAGTCACAGCACACATTTCGTATTTCAGAAGGCTGGCCTTCATTTGATACAGGAACTATTCCAGCCGTTCATGCCAGACTGTGGAGAGAGGATTTGTAATAATGTAAAATATTTGAAAAATAATGTTTTTTGAACAACCAAGTATGAGAGCCTCTTCTAGTAAACCCCAAAACAAAACCAAGACTTTGTAAAAGACCATAATAGGACCTCTTTAAAGGCAGGGTTTAGGATGATAATAATAAGGTATTAATTGCAGTGTGAAATATCCCTAATCTCACACAGAAATGTGCCTCATTTCTAGATGCATGACAACTGAAAACAAATAGTAATATTGAACTACTTAAATCTCATGCATTGTTTTGAAATGTTTTCATTTATGTCACTGTATCTGTCTGTCACAGTTTCGTAAGTGTCCTGGTTCTTTCAACAGCTCTGTGATGTCTTCCCTAAGTGTTCACACCTCTTACGAACCTTTTACGAAAGCGCTCAAAGACAAACTTACAGTCTACAGCTGGATGAAAGATGTCATCATATTCCTCCGCTACCAGATTGCTACATTACCCCAAACCCGACTTCCTCTAGACACTTCAGTCCTTCAAGTACCCATCTGTGGCACAGCATCCCCTAAGGCACTGGGACCCATCTTGAGAACAGCGGTACAAGCTTGCATGGCGAAGAGGATTCGATGGAGTATTCAAGTGGGACTAGCTATTGAATTCAGGCAACAGTCAAACTACTTCCCCTTCTTCTCTGCCGTATCTGTCTTTCTAAGCTAGGGGCATGTTCACTTTCTCTAATTCCGTCCCTCAGTAGGAGGCTTGTTCTTCCTGTATACCACACTGGGTGATGAAGCACTGACATAGAGCAGGTGATGGTAGCTGACGACTAAACTTCATTCCCTTGGGCACTGCAATGAGAAACATTAAGAGCCACACTTTTTCATTCAAATGACGTTTGCATCAAACTCTATATAATGTGTCAAACCTGTGGGACTCCTGCTGATGACCATTCAATAGAAAGATTGACTAAGGGGAACTGTTTGAATGGAATGAGGTAAAATAGCTTGTTTAACATGGGGGGGAAACTGTGGAATTTGTACATTAGGCAGAAAGTAAAAAAAACCAAACACACATTAAGAAGCTTAGCAGAGCTCAACAAATTTTAAATAAGTGAGAATACAATTACGTTATTTGTTTTTAATACAGTACATAATAATAAATACATAATGTATATTCCTTATTTGAAATTAATAATAATATATATCACATGAGCAGGAGTTGTATGTTGTATGTTATTGGTATTGTTTTTATGCAGCTGTTCAATAAAAATTTAGCTAATTTTGAGTAATTCACATTTTAGATTCTGCCAAAGCAAAACAGTTCCAAACAAAGCATCAGTAGGACCACTGTGTATATTAGAGTAACACACAGCAATGTTTCGTACCCTAAATGAATCAGCATTTTTGATTGAATCAGATGAATTAAAGACTCAGTGACTCAACTGTGAAATCAATTACTTCTAGAAGAAACAGCTTTTTTAAACTAATCAGAATGAATAATTCAGCGACTTGCTTGAAAAATGAGTTACTTGTTTAGTTTGTGAGTGAATTTTTAGATAACGTTTTGAGAGTCTGTGAGAGTCTGTTGATATCAGAACTGAGTACCTTTGCTACATAACAATGGACTGTCCTCTTTTAAGGTCACGATGAGGGGAAAACCACAATTGACAGAGGAAATACCACTGTGCAAAGAGCATGTCAGTAAAAGACAGACTTCATTAGGACTACAACCCCCATTCTGTCTCCAGAGCTTATGGCCCAGTTGCTTCAGCAGCTCCCTATTCAACAGAGCCTCAGCCTGCCATCTGAAGACACCACAGTGTGCCAAGCTTCTCGAAATATCTCCTCCTCACCAGGGAAATGACTCTGCCTGTCAACCTGAGAAACCAATGTTCCCCTCAAGCCCAGACACATTCTCGAAATAGTTTTGCTTTCTTCAGAAGAAGAAAAGGAGCGTTTTCTGTGATTCTGCCTGGCATGAAAGTTTAGCCCTGTGGCAGACACAATGGGCACGAGCAACAAACGGTGTGCGGCGACAAAAAGACAATAATTCGGAAAAGACTCTGAAGTCTGGGATGTCTCAATCCTCAGTCGTTTGCATTTAGGTGTTTTTTTTCTTCTCAAGCGCATCATAAATCTGTGGATTTTAAATCAGGATTCCACACTTTTCCACTTTCTGCCCTTCAAAATTTAGGCCAATTCCCGGCGTTCTCTAGACACCGGATTGATGTGGTTAAGATGATGGGCTAAGAGTGGACACAAGCACACTTGTGTCTGTTTTTCAAGGGGAAATGGTGGGGGGTGAAGTGTGCTCAGAGGGATGACACATCTTATAGCCTGACACCCAGCCCAGCTGAGGCAGACACCTGCACTTCCTCATCCGTGGGGCTCATCGGCAGTCCGTGTTTACGTCGCGTTAGCCTGCTTTGCCGCTGACGTGACTGGACTTCCAATGGAGCCTGTGGTCCTATCAGGGTATCGGAGCTCATCTGTGGCACACTGGCGCCAAGGACTCTCAATGTGAGACGCGCCATCAGGCTCCCACTCCACTGCACATCTGTCTGTAACAGCCTGTTTGTTTTAGACAGTCTGGAATTAAAGGACATTAAATACAATGATTTTGCCCTGTTGATTCAGAGCCTGTGAGAGTGTCCTCTAGCTGTGATATAGGTTATGCATCACTCAAACCCTAATCATGCCACTGATAATTTTCTTTCACCCCTCATCAATTGTCTGTTTTAACACCTCTCCTGTTATTTGCTCATGATGCACGTAGGCCATGAGCGGTCACCTATAAACATCACTTCTTCTCTCACGTGTATGGCACGGTCATAAAAGAGCGATATGAAGGGATTGATTGGTACAGCACAGGGAACATAGTTGAGTGAAGAACACAGAATAGAAATGAATTAACCAGAGTCTGCTCAGTCAATAATTACTTCTTAATTTCCTTTCCAATAGTACATATCAAAGGCTGGCGACATACACTATGGGGATGTTTGATTTTCAGAATTGAATTAAGTATGCCCTTTGGATTCCTGAATTTGAATTAAGGTAGCAAACAGGATCGAGAAATGCTGTTCCAGTTCCAATGTGAATATAAGTAACATTAAAATCTAAAATGAACAGATATTCACATATAACTAATATTTAATTGGAAAGACAATGGTTTAAAAAACTAAATACATTGTGCTTGATCGACGGATGGACGGACGGACGGACAGACGGACAGAAATTCTAATTCACACCTTATTGAAAGTGACCCAATTCATTTCTGAATTTGCTTGTACCAATTATGTTACCTTCCTTCCAATATTCTTATGAGTTTAATTTTCATAAAGGGGTCTGAGATGGAATCAGAAGGCAGTCTATCTGAACAAAAGACTATTTAGTATGCTATTCAAGCTTCAAAGCGGTTGTGGACTTGGAGCTGCTTTTTTTAATTTGCCCAGACCTTAGGGGGCAGGCGCTCACAAGTTCACAGAGAAGATGTAAATATTTAAAATCCCATCACCCTTCCTCTGGAGCAGGACATGACCTAGGTCAGAGGTGTATCTATGCCCATCACACGAGCACCTTGAGGAATGAATGGGTTGTGTTATGCTTTACCCCTCCAGAGATGCTTGTATATAAAGGATAAGTGATTAAAAGAGTAATAGATTAACTTGCACAAGAGTCGACCCTTTACATCACATTAGGAGAGCTTAATGTATTTCAGCTAGTGTCTACTCTGTGCGAAATTGGCATTTTGGACTGCCAGCATCAAACATATTTATTATGCTGTAATGTAATCATTTATTTAGCAATAAAAGTCCAAAGTGCTAAACAGTGAGTGTTAATGACCCATTTGTTTCCCAACAATAAATTGAGCAATTACATTATTCAGAATTGGTAGGAACCAAATATAATGGTAGAAGACATTTTTTTTGGGGGGGGGTTGGGATTTTGTTAGTGAACCATCAACTTCTGAAAAACTAATTCTGAACATTGGCGGTGCACGTTGGCCCTGAAATTAGCCTAAAATCTTGTCATTACAATGAAACGGCCATCCAGAGGCCCTTGAACTTGACCCTTAGCAGCACCAACACTTTTTCCCGTTGAGCGTGCCGTTTGAGGTGTTAGCGGGTAAAGTGCAGTCTCTGCAGAGGGTGTGTGATAAGATGAGAAGCTCTGGCAAATCCCAAGAGAGCTGAAGAGGTCAGGTTTTATTCTGACATGCACTATATCAAACCACTGACCGTTGAGGCCAAAGAGAGCTGCCAAGTGCAGTGTGTACAGACGAGATAAATGTTTTATAAAAATACTACATCATGTCCTGTTTACTTTTAATCTGTTTTCTCTTATTTTTCCATACTGCAAGTGTAGAGAAAGAGCAGTTGCATAGACGTGGTAATTAATTAAGCAAAAAAGCATCTCCCTGAGTGCCTATAACGAATGACGCAATCGATGGCTGCGGGCTCTGCTGATACACACTGAGAATCTGGAATCACGAAGCTAATTGCTTTTGAATCAGCAACATGAGGGAATGCAGAAGGCTAGCTAATGGCTTCTGCTTACGCCAAAGACTGCATTATTCAGTCTGATCTGCTGGCTACTCGTCCCTAAAGTCCAGCTGAAGGAAGGAGAGAACAAGGCTGATGGAGAGCCCAAAGGAGCTGAGAAACGGGCCTGAGCGTCTGCACTGCATTACCCTCAAATCGCAATGGCACTCAGTCACTCTGATTAATGGGATGTGGAGGGAGGGGGCGTTTGTATGGAGGGAAATTCATACAGAGCACTCAATTGCAAAAATAAATACTTCACTTTGGCAGAGTAATAGGAAGGTGCAGATTACTATGCAAGGATGGAAAGTCTCAGGAAGTTATTTTCAACTAGTTTTATCTGCTGTAGCGAAGATGAAGGCACTATATGGAAATGTTAATTAAATACGGCTTAAAGGGTAGCGCCACTGACATCATATCTGGGACATTTGTATTGTGATCTTTAAATGGGAAGCTAAAGGAAATGTCAACAGCTTTCTTGCAAGTTTTCAACTTGTGTTTGTTAGCTCTGGTTTGAATCTTTCAAGTAAAGTGTGGGTTACTTTCGATTATTTTCTTATTCATTTTTAATTGTGTTTATTGCTTCTAAAGGTCAGGCTGGCTGTTTGTGTGCATTTCCCGACACAAGGAAAAGGAAGTCTTGCTGGTAAATCAGTGGGTCTCTTTAAAAATGCACAGGATCCACTGCAGGAAGCCATGACCTGCCACTGCTAACCTATCAAACAACAAATATCAGGTAACACAGCCAATCAAATCGCTGCTCTCCCACTGGCAAGCAGGGCGGATGTTTGTCGGGATATAATGGACCTGAAGCAGTTTAGTTCTAAAATGAAGAATTAAAAGCAAACAGACATTCACATGAATTTAAATAAATAGACTGAGATACATGCATACAGCAAAGTTACTTAAGCTAAAAAAAAAGGTTATATGAAATCAGGTGGTATTTACAGAAAAGGTTTACTTAACTAGTACACAGTTTTCCTTCAATTAATCCCAAAGAGCATTTTTTTTATCTTTACGAGGGCAATTTTTAAACTTAATTAAATAGATGCATCACCTTTAATGTAAAATGTTTACTTTTAAGGAATAAAATCAGTTAGAATGATAACACTTTATTGCTGTGACCAATGACAGCATTGAACATGAAATCAATACCAACAAAGACTTGTCTTGTCTTTGCACTGCAGAAGTGCATTAGAAGCTGCACCTGGAGTGGCATTAGTTGTATTCACATACGAATGTTAAATGCAGCTCAGAAGTGACAGCAGTTTAATTTTAGTTGCATGATCCTGGTTAAAGCTTTAAAAAACGTAAAAATAAATATGAAATGTTTAGAAGGTTAAATGATACTTTAATGAAACCACCAGTAGGTAGCAGCAAGTAATTTTCTTAATGCGTCATTCTGATTTATTCAGGAATGAAGCAAGAGGCTGCTTTTATAAGTGAGTCATTGAATCAGTCATTAAACTGATTCATTTTAAAAAGTGGATTCATTCAGTAATGAATCACTGCTGTATAATGCTCGGAGACACATGGGTTCTGTTGTGGCTTATTTTCATTGGGAAAATAGAGTAAAAATAGATCATATTGACAATGTCATTTATAAAATGTTAGTCATATTAACTTTTTGTTTACTGAGCTGTAGTATAAAATCAATATCTAATTTGCAATCATGCTGATATTTCGTAGGACACTCTTGCTCATGTAATATTAAGTTTATTATATATTATAAATAACAACTCACATGGGTGCTTTTTTATTTATTTTGGTGCCATTTCTGCCCCAAGCCCCTGTAAATATATAAAGGCCTATTTATATGAACATTAGTAGAGCATGTTCATAGTTTCAGATCATTTAATATTGTGTCATCTAATGCTATGATAATAATCAGACATTTTAGTCATGGTTTGAGGGGCCAGATATTTTTGGAGGCCACTGTAATACTGAAAAAAGCATAAATTGTTTACGGCTTGTAGATTCAAGGCGCCTGTTTCTCAAAGATTATCAGTAAAACACATCTTTACAAAAACACAGCATGTTGACTTGATGTTGAAGGGTCTATCTCGTCTTGATTTTTCCTACCATTAAGAGATAGTGATATAAATGTAATGGACTGCCCTGACAACTGCATGAATAACTGTCTGGAGCAGCTCAGTGGATATCAGACATGTGATCTTATGATTTATTTAATCTAAAGTAACTTTCAGCAAGAACCATTTTCAATGACTGAGCTTCAACAGAGAGCAAAAGACAAAATCGTACATTTTGTGTTTATTTTCTCCAGACAAACCCATGGGACTATTACACAGGATTGATCTGGGATCAATAATTGTGTAATGATTTCTTCCAGAGACCTGGCCAATGCGATAGCTATGATAGTGTCAGCAGAAATCCAGGAAAAAAACACTGAATGGATATATAAAATCTTGTAATTATTTTAAAACAATCACTAAATCAATAGATCTTTAAGTCCAGACTCCAGGCTTATCCTCAAGCATTTCCTTTATTTAAATTATCATTAATGAAATGATGTACATGATTTTAAAGGTCACAATGGTCAACTACTAATCTGATACATAGTGAGGTTGACTACTGTATCTACATATAATACATATACATTTTTGAAGTTTGTTACAGAGACTAAGGGAAAAGGGAATAAGATAATAAGTGAAAAAGTATAACATTAGAGCATCACATCATTCAAACCTGCATTTCCCACATGAGCACCAATTGCACTCAATTCTGTGTTTACAGCTGAAGTCTGTAAAATTGTACATTACTGAAATCCCAAACATTCTGAGGTAATCAAGTTACAGTAAACTATTAAATTGATACTACTATATCCCGCCAGGACATGCTAAAAACCCTCATCAAGAGCTGAATGCAAAGAGTGCAGCTCTACCTGTCTAGAGCACTTTAGTGTGCATAAAAATAGACACAGCTTTCCAGCAAGGTATGGCATGGAAAAGCTTTTCCATTCACTGCCCCTAAAATATATATTTCTCATCATATGGTCTCCCTAATGTGACTATTTTAAGTACATAATAGTTTGAATGCTTAGATTTAAGACCAGAGAGGGCGCACTACTTCAAGAGAGAAACATCATCCCTGGAACATCCCGTCCCACTTTCCACCAGCCGGCAGGACAGCGATGTGTATGTGTATGCTTACATGTACATGTGTGGTTTGGGATGGTGCAGCAGCCAGTTCTGTAATGAGCCTGTTTTCTTTTGTCTCCAAGGCCATTTTCTGGAACTAGCTTCACTTGCCTCATCCTGCTAAAAGGTTTTGATTAAAAATTTAAAATGGGACTGCACCATCCCTGCATCTCCCTGTTTATATTTAAACTGCATTTAAGATGCCGCTTGTGTAGTTTTCTGGAACTCTCAATCCACATGCAGAGTTCTGATTTTACATTTGGCACCAGACTGTCCTTGTGTGAGTTTTCAAGCTTGAGAAAGAACTGTGCCCATGACATCGCCCACACCACATACACTTCCCATGGAGCCGTGGCATGATGGGACATGATTGTGCTACACTAGAATTTAATTTGAAAAAAGTACACAACAAGAAAAAAGAGTACATTTTAATATGCTAACGAGTGTGCGATATCAGTGGGAATACTTATCATATATAATGTCTCGGCACACACTATATTATCTTCCCGAACCATCACGGTACATTTGCTGTAATTTTCTGTTTAACAAAGTGTAGCAACATATTAGCGCTAATAAGGCAACAGATAAGGGAGTAGTTGGTGTATCGCTGCTGCTGCTGAAAACACAAAGTGCACAGACAAATACATGTCACAAAACTGCAGCTTACCACAGATCTATTGTCTGTTGTTCTTTGACAATCATGTCTTGTTTGGATGTTGCTTTCATTGCTTTGACTGACTTGATTTAGAAAGAACAAAATAAAAAATGAAAAAGAAAAGATGAAAACAAATGAAAGCTTTAATATTTGTTGGTTCTTCATATCAACAATACGGGTATACGGGGAGCAAATCAAGACTTTAGCTTAAGATATAAACCTCTGCAATTCAATGTTGAGAGCCATTATTATGAAAGCTATTATTTTTGTAAACCAAATAAAAGCTGAAATAATATCAAGAATCAAAATTTGATGAAAAACTTGGCATCTAAAATAAAAGAAGTAATAAAATTACTAAAACTAAAACTGATATATAAATGAAAGTGAAATGGAAATATAAAATATATATATTTAAAACTAACAAAAGCAATACAAGTTGCAAAAGCACATAAAATTGCTATTATTATTATTATTACTATTATTATTAAAATTTAAATATAAACTATAAAAATTAAGAAAAAGGTACCTAATAACACTGTATTTGGCATTTATGCATTTAATTTGGAATAGTTTACGGTGCATTCAAGGTACACATTTGATCCGTTTTTGCTTTCCCTGGGAATCGAACCCATAGCCTTGCTGTTACTAGTGCCATTATGCTGTTTGCAACCGATTTCACTTCTGTAACGTGATTACAGAGTGAAACAGGATACAACTAGAAAAAAACTAGGGCAGTAATATTGTTTTAAAGCGATTTTTCTTTGACACCAGACTTTCACAATAACACCAGGAGAATATAATGAGGTAAACAGAATCCATTTTGATTTCATGTTGACCACAAGAGGGTCGCCTTCACTGACTCTTCCCATCAGATCTCATCTTTATCAACTATGTCAACATTACAAGAGTGACAGCTGCTGTGAACACAATCACGGCTGCTCAAACTGCATGGACCGACACAGCTGTGCAATCATGCTGTTGGTGCACTAGAACTGGCACATTTGATCTAAAACCGTCGAAACCTAATTTTAGGCAGTGTAAAATGAGACACTTGTGTGTTTTCTCCAGGCACACTGCTTTCCTGAGCACTTTTCCTTTGGGACAGCAGTGGAAAAGTGATACCTTCAATAGCATTAAGCTCTGCTCCTGCAATTCATCCAAATTCTTTTTGACAGTTGGTGTTTTCTTGGCATAGCACTTTTGTGTTTTCTTGAGACTTAGGTGTAAATATGCGGCAGATGACTGAGAGAGTCACATGCCTTCTGGTACAGTCACATTTTCTCGTTAAGACAGACAGCTATTAATATTAAAACGGATCTATTAAATAAACCTTAAGAAAACAAAGGGGCATTGGAAAATTGTGACTGAGGAACTAGTTTCAAACAGAAATAATTAAATACATCTCCTTAAAAAAAGACCCTGGACCACAAAACCAATCATATGTAGCACGGGTATATTTGTAGCAATAGCCAAAAATAAATTGTATGGGTCAAAATAATAAATTTTTCTTTTATGCCAAAAGTCCTTAGGAGTAGTTAAGTAAAGATCATGTTCCATAAATGTATTACCATAAATATATAAAAACCTAATTTTTGATTAAAATATATATATATATGCAAGGCTAAGAATTACATTTGGACAACTTTTTTTTTTTCAATATAAATTTTTTTGCACCCTCAGATTTTCAAATAGTTGTATCTAAAAAAAATTATTCAGCTATACGGTGATATATACATCTCAGTTTGAAAAAACGACCGTTATGACTGGTTTTGTGGTTCTGGGTCATAAACTAGGATAGTATACCTGAATAGACTTTATAGTTAAGACAAATTTGAAAAATAATTTATAACTATTATATATACTATTATAAATTTTATAAAATATTTTCTGTTTTCATTTGAATTTTAAATAAAGTTTTAATATTTTGTAGCTTTGGTAATTTTTTGTTTAGTTTTTTTGTTTACTTTTATTATTTTTATATTAATTATTCTGCAAGCAGAGTGGTATGGTTGAATTCTGTTATCACTAGAATATTGCATGCTTGGAAAAGGCTCTCAGCCAATCAGATTTGAGAACCAGCAAGAACTGTTGTATAAATATATATGGTTTTAGTTTCAGTTTTAAGTTAACTATAGTAACCCCGGACACTGGGGATCTTCATTTATTCTCATTGTGCTCTAGAAGAAACTGAGAAATTAAAGAGAGCTTGTTTATGGACCTGCTAATTCCAATATGAAAAAAAGTAAAGATACACTCCATTATATAAAACTATTAGTACAAAAAATGACATGGCAGGATGTAAGCTTACTTTGCTGAATATTTTTATTCTATAAAAGTTTACCAATCATTCTGACTTGAATGAAAATGAAACTTCCAGATAAAACAAATAAAACTGTTCTCACAATTGCATGACAATTCAATAAAACATTGTTTTTGAGACTCCGTTTTTTTCCATTGTTACCCAAGATGCACTTCAGCGAGTCGAGACGGGCCCGTTCTGCCCTTGCAAATAAGATTTCATATGCACTGTGGTAAATATGTCATTCCAGGCAAAACATTTGCCCGTGACAGTTAAGGATGATAACATTTCCACATGCTATCGACTGAAGTGCAAATGTGCAGCATAAAAAGATCTAAGCGTATATCATTAGCCCAGGCGACACAGCAGAGAGGTGAGCTAAATTGTCCAGTAAATAGTCTCCAAACATAGTCTAGATGGACCATTAAGACAGATGTAAACTACACAAGTCAATATATCATAACCTTGCATGTTTTTATTCAAAATGAGATATCATGTAATGTTTCCATTTCTCCATGTACTGCGCACTGAACACTGTTTATTTGAAACTTTCTTGGAACATAAAGCATCGACGCAATATATACACAGAATATTAAAGTAGAAATGCAGTAGTTTGCATAGCTAAGAACTTCGTTCACCATTTATGACTATGAACCACATTGAGAAGCAGTATAAATCTGCTCAGTCTCGAATAAATAGCAAAAGAAAAGAACGGCAATGAAATTAAGAGAAAATAGTGCCATTCAAGGTCTAACGTATCTGGTAATAACCCATCATGGCATTTCCTACCCTGATTCCCCCAGGGGGAAAAGGAGGAAAGCATGCAGGAATTAGCCTCTGATGCTATGGCATGAAAATCCAGCATGATAATTGTGAACGTGTGTGTTTTTTTTACATTCAGATACAGCTGAGAGGTGGGCGGTGTGTGTGTGTGTGTGTGTGTTCAGGGTGTGGAGTGGACTCTTCCATTATAATACAATTTTGTCTTTTCTCACTCGCACTCCTCCTCTGAATAGGAGTTTATGTTACAGATATTAGTGAGCTGTGTCAGACATTTAACTGGCTTTTATTGATCCTCGGTTTCGATCCAGCAAAAGCACTTTTTAATGGATTGTAATAGATCTGCACTTTGAGGTCCATCCCTTCGCTTGTTTTCCTCTCATTCTCTGAGATGTTTTTTTTTTTGCATGAGAGTTTAAAGAGTCTTTTTGATTGCAATCAAGACATTTGCCTTGCCTGTTTTCCCAAGAGTCCATTCCTTCAATCCCCTCCTCAGTGAGTCTAATGGGTAGTGGTGGAAGAGAAAGAATGATCTAGAATTAGTCTGCTGAGTGTGTGGGCTGAAAGTCATTAGTAACTGCAAGTGTCTTGTGGTCATCAGTGCTGAGTCGCTCTGTATCAGTGTATAGACTATGTATATTTAGCAGACACAATCTTTAGATGTGAATTCTCTAGCTTATTAGTATTTATAATTATTCTTATTCTGGCATTTTCGACGTTTGACTAGGTATTAAACTATGTACAGTTTCTGAAACATAATCCCTTCTGCAGTAGTACATACAACATCAGTTTACGAATCATCTGTCCTCTTTGTCATATAAGATCCTATCCTTGTCTTCAGTGTCTGATTGAATCATTCTTTAAGCTAATCAACTGGGCTATTTTTAAGCAGTTAGCACTGTTAGTTTCCCAATTGAATACTGAAACTGTAAAATGCAAGTGTTTAATTTTCCTATTTAGCTTCTGTAATAATATGATATGTAATTTAAAAGACATTAATTAACATATTTCCATAATTAGAGCCTCATACAGAGCGCAATGATTTCTATCATTTTAATCAAACACTGAATAGATTACCAATAAAAAAGATGGCTTAGCCAATGAAATGGACCCCAGGGGGATTGGATCTTGAGATCAGAATGACACCATAATATCTGTTTATACATCACAACTGTGGTTTAGAAAGACAGGAATTAATCATTTTATTGAGCAAGGATGCATTAAACTAAATACCTTTACATTGCTTAAAGATGACTTCCAGAGTGTTTCTACTTTTTATTTATTTAAAATATGGAAGTCAATGGGGACCGGCCATTGTGGTGTAACCAACATTTTTCAGTTTTCAAGAAACTCATCCAGGTTTAGAAGCTAAAATAAATGAGTAAATGATGACACTATATACATTTTAGCAAGAACTCTACATTTAAAAAGCTAGTTTCAGACAACTTTAAACTTGCTGTGGGATGTGACATGTTGAGAACAAATTTAGGGAAGCTTTTGACCTTCAAAGTCCATCTTGCATCAGATGGTGGCCCTGGCACTGTGTGGCGCTTGTATTCAGAGGTGAATGATGACCCAGTACCAGCAGCGTGAATGAGGCCAGTGCATTCCAATGACCACAGGTCGCTGTTTCCCCAGCAGACATGAGTCAACACATTGTCATATGTACGAAACCATCTGGGGCCCTTTTCACAAACACATCCAGCACTGTAACAAGCTCAGGCTCAGAGATCTACCGACACAGTAGCCCAGTAGCAACGGGGAGTGAAAATGGATCTGTTTGCTACAAAACAATGTGGTCTGTAACTGTTGTAATAGCATCTCTGCTACAGTATCTGAAACAGCACATATCTAAGAAAGACACAAAGAAAAAAAAAAGTGCATTAATTACTCACACTCATGTCATTCCAGTTCTGCAAGTCAAGTTTTTGAGCACAAATGAAAACAAAAATAAAACTTTATTCAACAATTCTTCCCTTCCACACCAGTCAGCACCAGTCTTCCATCATTCACGAGAGTACCATGACGCATGTGAAAAATATCTTAATTTGTGTACCGAAGATGAACAAATGTCTTACGGGTTTGAACGACATGAGGGTGAGTAATTAATGACAGAATTGAAATTTTTGTGTGAACAAACCTTTTATAGTCACACTTTAAAATACCTAGTCAATTCCAAGGCATCACATGTATCCTTAGTGGAGCAGCTCTCCCAGAATGCCTTGTGACACACTGACCGAGAACATTAAAGGGGGGTGAAATGCTCATTTTCACTCAATATCCTGTTAATCTTGAGTACCTATAGAGTAGTACTGTATCCTTCATAACTCCAAAAAGTCTTTAGTTTTATTATATTCATAAGAGAAAGATAGTCTGTAACGATTTTTCCCGGAAAAACACGACCGGCTGGAGGCATGACGTGTGGGCGGAGCTAAAGAATCACGAGCGCCAGTAGGCTTTTGCGTTGAGAGCGTTTGGAAGCTGTGACATTACCGTGAGGAAAAAAACATCCAAAACAAACCATTGCTAACAGTCAGATTTAGCCGTTTATTTATGATCCAGAATCAGATCCCGAGGCTGAAACCGAACGAGAGCAGCAGCAGCAACGACTCGCTCCGAGCGGGGCTCGAACCCGGGTCTCCGGCATGGAAGGCGGACGCACTAACAAGGAGGCAGAGATATTTTAAGCAGTTTTACTCACCGCCTGCGGTTCCAACACACGATCGTGACCCTTTTTCGTTGGGATTGCATCATCCTTAAGAAATAAACGATGTGCAAATCCGTCGTCAAACTGGGCCTTGTTTGTAAAACAAGCATCTTCGAAATGCAGGGAACAAACACAAAAACTTGCACAACTCTGTTGATGCTCTGTAAAAATAAACTCAATCCACTGGTCCCTTAATGCTGTTTTTTTTTTTGGTAATCTGTGCAGGGTTGTCTTGCCCTGGCAACCAAAAATACACTTCTTTTGTGACTTTTCGCGACGCTCTCGCTCTGATCAGTGAACGTCTGTTGTGCTCTCATCAGTGCTCTGCTATACGGGAGCGCGCGCTCTTCCGGCAAAAGTGCCCTTAAGACCCATACAAGGAAATTCCGCTCCATCTAACGTCACACAGAGCCATACTCGAAAGAAACTTGTGACAAACCGGAAGGAGTATTTTTGGAACAGAAATACTCCTTCAAACGTACAACTTAATTTTTGAAACTTTGTCCATGTTTAGCATGGGAATCCAACTCTTTAACAGTGTAAAAAACTCAGTATGCATGAAATAGCATTTCACCCCCCCCCCCCCTTTAAAGACGAGGTGTGAGAAAAGTTGATTTTAAACAAACACATCTCTTTTAGTAGTAAAAAGTATTGATACAATAGGTTGTCGGCTGTCACGGTATTAGATATTTACAGGTTATTGTGCCCAAAAGAATTCACAGTATTGATATATCACAGTATCTATAGAAACCAGCTTACTATTGGAACAAAGCTAAATTGATTGATTTGTAATGAAAATATTTTTTCAAGAAAAAGGCACTAATAAAGCACTAAAAGTCCACTCAGTGGATGCTTACTGAGCCCCCAATTTGCACAGTATAGTGAAGTTAATTGTATCTATGACGGTTCACTGGCAAGCTGGAGTCATAATGTAGTTGCTTTAAAACAGAATAATTTCTATCTCCAACATTCTCTCTCTCTTTCTGAATCACAGCATGGAGACAGTGAGCTGTGACTCTTACATGTTCCTGTCTACAGTGTTACATCACCAGCTTGACCATTTGAATATACCGTCTGCATGATTCAGAAAAAGTAATATATATATATATATATATATATATATATATATATATATATAGGAGAAATATGAAATGTAACGAAAAACTATGAATGAAACGTGTTTACTGTATAAACAGAACTAATATTAAACAATACAGTATATGTGCATATGTGTGTATGTGTGTGTTTGCACGCGTTTCATTTATACTGTTTATAGTTAGATATTTTTTATTTTATTTTAATGTTTGTGCAGATGAAAAAGAATGAAAATTAAACTTTAAACCATAAATTACCAAGCCCTCACAGCTTTTTTTCACCCTATACAATTTTTTCAATTAAATGCCTACTGAATTTAATAAAAGACATGCAATATATCCTTGCAAATAATTTAATAACATGCATACTAGACTGTAACTGACGTGCCTACAAGCACTGTGCCCAGAAAGTGTTGACAGTAAACACATTACATTTCCTGTAATTAAAGCACATTTATATTGGAAAGGCAATAATCACAGGATCCATTCATTGTGGTATTTCCTTGTTCAAAGCCCTTTTTCCACCAGTAAATAATTCATACTCCAGCTCTTCAAAGTGGTGCAGAAAATGTGACCTAAATAAAAAAATCCCAAAGCCAAAAAAAATAAATAAAAAATCCAATACCAGAACAAGGCTGAAAAAATATGAGACCGGTTCTTTCATCCATGTCTACTGCACTTACATTTTAATAATACATTATATAAATACAGTCAGACATCATAAGTGGCTTTTTCCTTCTCCGTTTTCTGTTTTTCAAACCATTGCCTTCACATAAAATAGCTTTTGATTTGACACCGAATGGCATGAGGTCTCATTTATGTGGTACGTCCTTCTTCTGTTTCACAGAGCACAAAATCATCACAATAACCAGTCATGTATATAATAGTCATTTGTGTGAGTGTCCGTAGGTTAGGGTAAATGCTGTCGTATTGAGAACAGAGCACAGGGCGGCACAGCAGGGAGGCTGCTAATGTGGCTAATGAGAGTAAACTGGACACACTGCTCTGAGACTGAGTGCAAACTCACAGCGAGATCTCACTACTGGGAGCGCCTGCAGAAAGCACTTTCTCAGTCTTTGCTACGACTACCGCAGTGCAACCTGATTCTGTAGAAGGTCTAATGAATGGCATTAGCAACAAGGGGTGTAGTGGTACATGTATTCATCCCAAACTGTCAGTGATTAACACCTCCAATTTCAGCACCACGAGTCCATGCACCTTGAACCTTTAAGTCATCTTAATTTGTTGTCTACAATGCTTCCTACCCAGTTTTGTGAAAAAAATAAATAAATGCTGTACTTTCCATTGACCTGTTTCCATTGTCTTCTTTTCACTAGTGAGTAACAAATTACTAGTTAGACAACAGCAAGTTAGTTTAACAACAGTGTTTATGCTGTTAGACCGATTCATTTAACATGCAGAAATAACAAAACATAAAATAGAAAATGAGCAAAGCCACTCATGAAAGCAGTACAGTGGCTCTAAAGGAAAATCTTGTTGTGTTTGTGAACGGGGGATGTGCATAGTGTAAAAGCACACACTAATTAGCTTTCTTCAGAGCATCTCTTCTGTCCCTGTGATCGGACTCTAACAGCCTAAGAGTACCTCCATCCCAGTAAAAACATCCTCGGACTAAAGGTGTGGTCACATATCAATGAAATTTCCCGGGCAAACAGATACAGTTTTTTTTTTTTATGAATCTTGGCAAATCACCTTTCCTATTCGTACATTTTCTCTGCTCGCCTCTCGCGCTGACTGTCATCCCATGTGTGTGCATATAACGGTGCGCAATCCCAATAAATACACACATATACAGAATTACAGTCATTTCTCTGATCACAAATGCAGACATGGTTTTATGTTTACGTAGCGCGATAAGCAAGGCAATGCGTAAAAATAACTAATTATGTGCTTTGTAAAAATCAACTAGTCTCAGAAAGGCGTGCAACAATAATGTACAGTATGTGAAAAAAGATGTTAACCTTAAACTGTATAAACACATTGCATTACACCAAATACACAAAATAAAGTTAGTTTTAGCAACGTCACATGACACCTTTAACTTTTGTCAATTAAAGCAGACAAAGGCCACTTAAATCTTTTAGGATGTTTAAAAGAAAACTTTGTTTTTGTCAGTTTACTTTAAGCAATAAAAGACCACTCATAAGAAGATACTGTGCAGATCTTAAGCAAACAATGTCAAACTGAGACTTGGGAAAGTAAGAAACTATGGAATATATAATCCATTACAACTTAAGTGGATAAAATTGTTTTCATTGTGTGTTATTTATCATCATACTCTTAATAGTTATAGTCACAAATATTATTACTGTTGTAATGATTATTCATGAGAAGATACAACACATTATGAGTTTTCATTTATTTTATTTATTTAGAATACCTTTAAGATACATTATAAAAGCAGGCTTCATCTGGTGTTATAATGGATCACATTCTTAAAAGATATAACTAGAAATAGTTGAGTATTATAATGTATTGTAACTGTTGTTATGATTACTTATCAGATGATACAACATATTACGTTTATAAAGCATTATGCATGCATTAAGAATACCCTTATAATGCATTATAAATACAGGCTTCATAGAAAGTGTTACCAGTCTCAAGTTTTTCCCTTATACTACTGTATAGAGTGAATTTGGCTCAACTTGACTGTTTGGGTGCAGTTTCTATTGCCACACTAACAGATGCAGTTCTTCATTTAGGCCATGCTCATCAAATGCCCCCAGCAGCCCTGCAAACAGACCAACCTGTGATTTGTATATTTTTTTTACTTAAACTTCGAGTGCATGAAATATGGATAGCGAACAAGAAAGGTTTTGACGTTAGCTGAGCAGCACACAGCAGCAGCACATGTTTTATTTAGGAGTTTACTATGGCACTCTGAGGAATTGCAGCAAAACTAGCTTTACTTTTCCAAAAGAATAAAACCGTAATAGTGGAAAAGAAAGGAAGAGAAAGAGGACAGGATCCATCTCTTGTTCTGAGCTTATCATGCAAGTACAGAACAACTGATGCTGTACAGTTTTCATAAATGAATATGATTTACCGGGCTGTTCATAACTCTTGCTGTGCTACATTTGATCAAATTCAGCCTCCCATTGGATATTGCTCAGTGTTGCATCAAGGCTGCCTGTGATTAAGGAATTACAAAGCTGTTATCCACACTAAGTGAACAGAGAGATGTCAAATGGAATGATGGGAGATGTTGTGGACCTCCAGCAGTGGCTGTGTGTGTAAACTGTTTTACAGTCAGATATGTCAACGCTTTTTTTTTTCGCACGACCAGCAGAAGCCGTTTTTCATACCTGCATTTAGTTTAAGTTCAACAGAGAAATCGACATCTGCCATGGTGGTTGCTCTAAATTATAAGAGAAGCCATTATTTCTTAAAAACAGGGAAGTGAATCCAACACGTTATGCTTTGAAAGGTTTATGTTGCTATAAAAACCCTTTCTGGCACAAAAAAATCTATAATGGGCATATAACTTGCAGATAATGAAATATTCACTACTAACAGCTAATTGATCGACAAAGGCGGTCACATTTGGAGCTGACCACTTCCAAGACTTGTTGGCAAAGATCTTTAAATCCAAGCCAAATCCTCCATTCATTAAATACTGAAGAGCGGCCCGTACAACATCTATGTTTCTTCAACCTCGTACTATTTTCCCATGCCATCATTATTTAATTTTGCTATTTTTTTACCCTTAAGAATGTATTACATGTATAGATTTATTTTACAATTTACAATTATATATATATATATATATATATATATATATATTCTTACAGTATACAATATTGTGTTTCAGACTTTCAAATAAAAAGTATGAATTATTATTATTATTATTATTATTATTATTACTTTTATTATACACAAAACTACATTAATCATAATAATAACAAAAATACATTAATACAATTATTGTTATAATAATTTACAAATATATAACATTTTAAATATTATAACTGAAAGTCTGTGGCACAATACTATTATACACAATAATACATTAATAATAATAATAACTTTTTACATTGAATAAAATGAAAGGCTGGGTGTGCAACAAGGGTAAAAAACTATACAAGTTATAAAATCTATAGATAAAATATATTCATAAGATAAATTGAAAAATTTAACAATTATGGCATACTTTTCATGATGGTTTATGCAATGTGTGAAAACTAGAGGTCGACCGATGTATCGGTTTTGCCTATTAATCGGAACTGATAGTTGATTGCTGGAACAATCGATCATCTGCAAAAATCCATGCCGATTTTCTGAGTTGTGTCTGTTGCTGGATTGGCTGAGAAGGGTCTGTTTTAAGTAACACTTTATTTTAGTGGCCAATTCTCACTTTTACCTAGTTGCTTATTAGCATCTATTATTAACATATAGGTTGTTTATTAGTACTTATAAAGCACTTATTCTGCATGACCATATTCTAGATTCTTAATCCTACCCCAAACCTAAATTTAACATCTACCTTACTAACTATTAATAAGCAGCAAATTGGGAGTTTATGGTTTGTTAATAGCGAGAACTGGACCATAAAAGTGTGACTGAATTTTAATACACGACATAGAATTTTTGAGGGGAAAAAAATCATTAGGCTTCTTTAAGAAAAAAAAAAAGGAATAAATTGTTGTTTTATTGATTCAAATAATTAGACATGATAAAACATAGAATTTGGTAACAATAAAAAATATGGTGAGAAAAAAAATTCATAGAGCCCTAAACATGTAATTTTTTTGTTAAACATTTATTAAATTGATGTTTCATGGTTTTAATTAATTGGACTTGCTTTTTGAATAATAATTTTAACTATTAAAACGGAGTGGATAAAAATCGAAACAAAAAAAAAAAAAAACAGAATCCAGAAAAATTCAAACGGAAATAACGGAATTTAGAAAAAAAAAACTATATTACTATTATTATTAGTTTTATTATTATTACTACTACTAGTATGATTCAGTACTAGTATGATTTTTTTTATTTTTTATAAAGCACTATTTTATTTTTTGTTCAGTATCCATTTTAAAAACTATCGGATAATTAATGGGTATCGGCCAATGTGGTCCTACCATAGCTAAAAAATTAAGCTGATGCTCCCCTTTGAGTTCAATTGTACTTTTTTTATTCTCACCCTTAAGTCATTGGAGACCATCAAATGTCTGGTTACCCATATTCTACAAAATACCTTCTTTTTAGTTCAACAGAAAAAAAAAAAAAACACACAGGATTGGAATAACTTAAGGGTGAGTAAATGATGACAGAATTTTCATTTTGGGGGGAACTATTCCTTTATATAGCCATTTTTCCTGCCTGTATCTTCCTTCAGGTAGCTTCAGTTTCCCTGCTCTCACACTTTTCGTTAAGGCCTCTAAGAGCCGAGCGGGCATGGAGAGTGTGAACCTCTCACTAATACCATTCTGGGGCATCATGGGACATGAGTCACAATCAGGATGTGTGAGAGCTGCTTGTGGATCAGTTGTTACATAAATCTGAGGGCAGATGGTACCCACAAACCGATCACGGCAACACCCACAGCGAAATGTGAGAGGTGTGTATATGTGCATATGCACAATTTGAATTCCTCAGTGCTTGGAGCAGAATCTCACTGGTTCAACACTGAGCCGGCATCATGTTTGACATGGACTAATGATTATTGCCTGCATTGTTTCAGGTTAAATTAATTACGGTTGGAACAGCTGAGATATTCAGGTTATTCAACAAAACAGCCGGCTTCTTTTATTTCCTGCTCCCAGCAAATGTAAAAAGGCAGGTGATATTTTTGTAAATATTCCTCAGAGAGAGAACCTAATGCTTAATGACACAATGTCTGTTTGGCCTGCCAGTTTTAATACTCAAAAAAGCTGTCATTTGTGCATATTCCCTGACTCACTATGAAAATGAACACAAAAAAAGGGTTTGTAGTAAGGTTTTCTTTTTGATCCAATACCAAGTACAGTACTATCAAGGCCAATACGCAGAATCCAATAATTCTGCAGTTTCTAAAAAAATAAAGAGGTAATTAAGGACATTTAACAATATATTTGAAAATCACAATTTTTTTTGCATATAATAAACAAAGACAAATGATAGACTGCATTTAATCAAAAATACAGTGAAAATAGTGCAGCTGTGAAATATGATTATATTTTTAAACAACTGTTGTATATTGTATTATATTTGAAAATGTAATTCCTGTAAATACTCCAGCCTTCAGTGTCACATGATCCTTCAGAAATCATTCTATTTGTGATCTGCTACTCAAGAAACAACTTTTTATTTATGTTGAAAACAATTGTGCTGCTGTGGAAACCGTGATCCATTTTTTTCAGCATTTTTTGCTGAATAAAATGTTCAAAAGAAAAGCATTTATTTGAAAAAGAAATATTTTGTAACATTATAAAAGACTTTACTGTCACTTTTTATACATTTTATTCATCCTTGCTTAATAAAAGTATTATATATATATATATATATATATATATATATATATATATACAAACTTTTAATTTAATATAACTAATATCATACATTTATAATATTTATAAATGTTAAATATTTTCAAGTTTATGATACACCTTCATTCATTGTCATGCTGCATAAATTAAAGAGCCACACAGATGGGAAATCAAAAATGATCTGTATTACAGTGTATGATGTAGCTGTCCATCAGTGTAAACAATGTGTAAAGTAATTAAACCAAAAAGTACACGATTTATAAAGTTATTGGCTTCTAAAGTAAGGAGTCGACTCTGAATCGCTGAAACGAGTCGTTATAGATTTAAAATATTTCGCCCATCTCTATGTACGTCACTAGGAGCACTTTGCATAATAATCTCCGCCCACCGTGTTGGGAGAAACGGAACTCTGACCTGCCCCACCCCCCACACAGATGCTCTGGTTGGTGTGATAGCATCGTGTCGAGGAGACAGTGTGTTTTTAATTGTAAAGGCAAGTTTGTTTTATTTTCACTGCCAAAGAATGAAGATCAGAAGAACCAATGGCTAAAATTCATTTTTACCACAATACCAGAGCAGTACAACAAATCCCTCTTGTTGTGTTCTCAACATTTCACTGATGACTGCTTTTCTAATCTTGGTGAGTACAGCGGGATTTTCAAAGCATTTGGCCATAAAATAGGGGTTCATTATCAACTTTATTTAGAACAACGAGCATCTCCGTTATGTGTATGTTTTCTCCCGAGCGTCTTATCAGTATGTGTGCTGTCTGCAGCCTTTGTCTGTGCAGATGATCTTCATTTACAAACACGTCATTAAAATGAAGTGTAACTCCGTGAATACTCAACGAAGAGACATGAGAGAGATATCTATAGAAAGCTTGACATGTCTACTTTAAAACTATACAAGTCTGCCGAAAACAGATATTCTGTGATAAAGTAATCCATATGAAAACAACGCAATGTCTGTTTTTCATGTCTCCCTTCTAATGTGACCATGCCCACGCGTTGAACGCGCTATTCAGATTCAAACTGAAGCGCGCGGCTTGAATACACCCACACAGAAGAAAAAGCAGCGAGACTGTTCAAGTTTTTTATTTTACTGTTTGCTTCGCGGTGAGAGGAATAAGACATAATTCACCCCAAACAGATGCTAACGCATAGTTTACCGTGGAGGTGTGTGCGGAACAACCAATCCAAACTGCTTATGTTAATTGACCAATCAGAACACAGTATGCTACCGAAAGGTGGGGTTTAAGGAAACTGAATCTTTTGAACAGCTTCGCGCGAACTGTGTCAGGATCTCTGAGAATTGAGGTAATTTTAAAATGATATTTTGACAAAATGACAATGTTTTTTAACCTTGGATGGATTTAAACCTAATGTACAGGACTTATAAACAGTGATAGGAAGCTTAGAATTTTCATCTTACTGGCTCTTTAAAATCCACTACTTTAAAAGATCGATTTTCAAAGGTGAGGAATCAAACCTCTCAATATTTCCACCCATTCCTAGTTGCAGGCCCTACATTAACAGTGTGTGCTACCTCTCTCTGTCAGTCTGGGAAGGGGCCATATGTAAACAGCATTGGGAGTTGACTGTTCTTCTTACTACTGTAGTTGACGTCAAAGAGGACGACGGCGTCTGCTGAAGCACGTCGACAGCAGTCTGGTTCTGGCACATGCTCGACTGGGAGCAGATGAGAGGCTGACAGGCTCAAAGATATACTGCTTGGATCTCAACAATACCAAAAATAATGCAAGCGCAAGAGGAAACGCCCATGTAAATCATGGAAATGCTATCTATTTATACTTCTCGTGGCCTGATTGTGAGACTATGACGCTCACTGTAATGGCACAGACTATCAAGACAAATATCAGCCTAGCAAGTCAAATCCTACTGACAGACATTAGCTCCATTAGTTTACTTCACTTTCAGCTTTATTATTATTTTATGAGAGAGAGAGAGAGAGAGAGACAAGAGAGAGAGCAGAGGACAGTACAATTTGAGGAGAATGAACAGGAATCAAGAATTCAAACGTACAAATTAGCACCACAGTTAAATATGTAAAAGCACTAAATAATAATAATCTCTAAATAATAAAATTTCTTCAAAGACGTACCTCTCTCCATGTTGTCTTTACCAAAACATCTCCTGAGAAACATACTCCAGCAAAATGGCTGCCCCAATTCAAACTACAGTGAAAACGTCTCGGTTACGTATGTAACCCTCGTTCCCTGATGGAGGGAATGGAGACGTTATGTCAAACGACATATGGGGTCTCACTTGGGAGGCCAATCGTCTCTGAGTTTAAGAGAAAATGGCAATGAAAATTGGCTAGTGGATTTTGCATGCTGAGCCTCTCCCCATGCCTAAAGGTATATAAGGTAACAGCGTGCATCCACTCATTCAGGTTATACACTGAGGAGCCAAGAATGTGTCCCAGCAACAGCGAATAGTTCAAGGCTGTGACATATGGACATAAAGTCTCCATTCCCTCCATCAGGGAACGAGGGTTATGTACGTAACTGAGATGTCCCCTATCTGTCGGTCATTACGAGTTATATCAAACGACAAATGGGTCCATGGAAAACTGCACCACCTGAACACCGTCACAACCCTGTGACGCTGCAATTGTCAACAAGCCGCTGCATGTCACAAAAGCTACGCTTAAAGTCATAACCTTCCCAAAGCCCCAGCACATGACCTGACAGCACATCACTGACCTTGGTACTGAAGGGGACCAAAAGGGAAGTACATTGCTGCTGGAGAGGGCCATGCCACTGTTCCGTCCACAAAGGTTTTTGGAAGGGATTTCAACCTTTTCTTTTGCTTCAAATCTTTCCTGTTTGTTCTGTCAGCTTGGCAGAACGATGGGGAAGCGAGCCTAGGAATAAGGTCACTACGGAGACCACATCCTACCCATATGAAGGTGACATGTGGAGATACTGATGGAATGGTGGCAGCCGGAGGATCACGTCGGGGCATGAAGAACTGCTGGGCAAATTTCTCGACAGTGTCGCCGAACAGGCTCGCCTGGGAGATGGGTGCATCCAGAAAGCGAGCTCTGTCTACGTATTTCATCTCAGCCAGGTTTAGCCAGAGATGGTGCTCCTGGACCACTAATGTGGACATCACCTTCCTGATGACTTTCGTCACTTGTAAGGCGAAGTCAGTCGCTGTCCACAATTCCTGCATCAACCTTGGTTCGTTGCTTTTAGTGCCTTGGCTTGATGTACCTACAGGATAGCCATGGCATGCAGGGCAGAGACAGCTTGGCCCACAGCACTGTAAGCTTTGGCAGCAGGAGCCAGTTTACTGACTTTGGATGGGAGCCGCGGACGATTCCTCCAAGTGGCGGCGTTTTGCAGGGCACAAGGGCACCACAACCACTCTCTCCACCTGCGGAATGTCCACGTACCAGAGGGTGAGTATGGAAGAGGGAAACGAGTGGCTTTTGTGGGTAAAAGGGGCCATCAACGACTATGTCACCTCTTCATGCACCTCCGGGAAGAAATAAACCGGAGCAGGATGCCATTGTGAGCCACGCTCTGTGCAGAGAAACCAATCATCCAGCCGCGAGCTCTCAGGGCTGGGCAGTGTAATCACCTCCAGCCCGATGCTCACGGCTGCCCAGGCAAGTATGGTCAACAGCTCTGGGTCAGATTCGGCAGCAGCGACAACACCCGAGGGGAGCACCCCTGCCAAATCCTCATCCTCAGTGGCCGATAGCCCATCCCCCGATGCTGCAATCTACATCTGATATTCCGGTGGTGCACCGAAAGACACGCTGGGACCGCCGCGAGACGACCCAGCAGAATCAATTGGCAGCTGCACGGGACATGCGCTGCAGGGGGATTGAGAGATCTGTGGGGCGTGGCCGTCAGATCCTCCAGAGCGCCAGCCGGCGCCCCCTGCTCGAGCCAGGGAAACCGGTACGAGTGGATCTTCCGTGATTTGCTATTTTTGGAAAATCTCTTTCAGCCGACGAGCCCATGGGGAATCACTGCTGCAGGGACACTGCTGTACTGCATCGTCACACCGACCAGGATCAGCTCTCCACAAACACAAAGATGAATGGCTTTGTAGAATAAAATCATCAGAAAAATATAAAAAATCTGAATGAGTGGATGCATGAAATCCACTAGCCGATTTTCATTGCGGTTTTCTCTTAAACTCAGAGATGTTTGGCCTCCTAAGTGAGACCCCATATGTCGTTTGACATAGCTCATAGGGGCCGACAGATAGGGAACTGAGAAGCACCTCAAGCAGTTTTGACACTGCTGAAAAGCAGAATGCAACAGACAGTGTTGAGTGGTTTTACTGTAATCCTTGCAGAGGCTTTCTATTTTTCTCAACTTCTGAGATACTCAGATACATTTTAGTTCCTTTACTTCTCAGTTATGTTTCAACTGAGTGTCAACTGTCTACACCTTATTACTTATAATAAGTAAGAGTATACAGAGCTATTAAGTTTGATGAAAAATTCTTGAAATTTCACTGTGAAAAAGTACAGTTAAGCATACTTAATAAAGAAATTATATACTTCCAATTTTATTAGTCTTAATTGCATGAGAAAGTGACATACAGCCAAGTATGGTGACCCATACTCAGAATTCTTGGTCTGCATTTCACCCATCCAAAGTGCACACACACTGGGCAGCTATTTATGCTACAGCACCCAGGGAGCAGTTGGGGGTTCGGTGTCTTACTCAAGGGCACCTCATTCATAGTATTAAAAGTGGAGAGAGCACTGTACATTCAGTCCCCCACCTACAATTTCTGCCGGCCCTAGACTAAAACTCACAACCTTTGGAGTCAAACTCTCTAACCATTAGGCCAGGACTTCCCACTTCCCATGTTATATACAAGTAAATTGAACTATATTCTACATTTGTATTAAATGCTTTTTGACCCATATATGTAGGACTAAAGTACATCTTTATATTAGTTCCTTTGAAATAAGGTTAAAGAGTACTGCTGAATGTATTTATGCTAAACTAAAAATTACTTTAAATTTCAAACTTTTGTCATAAATTTAAATAGATATATAACTACGTGCTAATTATTAATGAAGTTGCAAATTAGTACATTTAAAATATAGTAAATTAGGAAAATTAGGGCTTGAATGAATTAATGCATTAATTTAATTAATTAGTTACTGGGAAAAAAATAATGTGTTCAATTCCTTAACGCAGTCTGTAAAGCACCTGTAAAAATAAATAAGGAAAGTTCCTTCAAATTAATTTTTTTTAAAGTACATATTCCAAAATGTGCATACAAATCTGTGTATGGAAACCCATTTAGTGTTACTATCTCTTTTGAAACTCCAGCAGAAGCCTCCATTTGCTCTTCATTTGAGATGAAGCAACTGAGAAATTAACCAGATCTCATTTGTGATTGTTCTTTCCTATGCTAATTTCTCTATCAGGGGAATTCTGTAGTTACTTGCCCAACTAAATGTCTAATTGCATCTTGGCATTGCATATCTATACATGCATTATGCTTCATCTTATCTAATCACTTCTATTACGATGTTGTGAGCATTGTTACCTTCATCAGAACTAGAATGGGGGCCAATTCAACATTATAATATCTTCACAAACACCATCTGTCGAGTCCAGCATGCAATAAGGTCTCCCTATTAGTCACGTAACAAAAAAGGAGTTCTCCCGTATTTATCGTTCCCCACCTATCACATGGGGGCACAATATCATCCAAACGCTTAGGGAGAAAGGAATGTCTAAGCTCAAAATAATAGTTTTTTCACAGTCTGGGTGAAAGTCAATTTGATTCAAAGCACTCAAGTCTTGTTAATATCTCTGCGCATTGCAAGCACTGATGTAAGCCACTTCATAACAGAGGAGCCATTCAGAGCCACTGAATGCCAAGTGATGATTTGAGAAGCACAAAGGAAGCTCAGCACTATTTAATTACACAGTACGGAGGAGCAGAATGCCTGTGGAAACTGACATCCTAACAGATTTCAATGGCTCTTGAGGTCAAAAGTTTACTCTAGGGCTGTTTGCATGTTGGCACATCTCTGGAGGTTCCAACACATGTATATAATTTCAATGGTGAAAACACAACCGCTCTCATTTTTGGCTCTCAGAACCGCCTGATGCTTTCATTAAATGTAATTACACAATCCATCAACCAGTTGCCGTTTCAACGGCATCTCTCGTTCTCATTAATCACATGCCTTAAATTAAAATCAAGGGAACAGAATCTCAGTGTTGACGTGTGGTTCTGATGAAGCTGGAGAATCCATTGCCTCAATGTTCATTTCGTCCGCACTTATGAAACGGATCAGCAGGTGAGACGGAGGAATCTCCAGACATCGGTGTTCTGGCCCTCCTCTCCTGTTCTCCATCCAGCCTCATAATACCGCCGTGTGGCCAAGAGGAGGAGCGCAGAAATGGAAACGCTGCTAGACGAGCGTAATTAGGTGCACCTGGTGCTTACTGCCTCATCACTGCTGCCATAAAAAAAAAATTTCACCATGAAAGAGATTCCAGCAGTGAATGCATGAAGTGACCCTAGCCCCTAGGCAGGGTTGCAGCAACCATTCAGAAGTTCTTAATTAAATGAATAAACTGAAACCAAAAATGGACCAAAAAATGAAAATTCTGTCATCAGCAACAAACAGCTGCCAGTAGCCATTTACTTCCATTGTATGGAATCCATTTATACAATGGAAGTCAATGGCTACCAACTGTTTGGTTACCACCATTCTACAATATATCTTCAACAGAAAAAATAAACTAATACAGGTTTAGAACAACATGAGGGTGAGTTAATGATTACAAAAAGTCCACACGCTTAGTAACCAGCTAGTTTGTAACTAACTCTGTATTTAATTCGATGAAAGTGCCACCGTTTGTTCTTAAGTGAGAACATAGCTAGCAGGTTGTAAGCTCTTCGTAATGCATAGTCACATTATATAATGTTTACTCTCAATGATCCAATAGCAGCCTTCAAATGTATGAGCAGAACCATAGTGAAAAATAAATACACTAAAATGTAATTCAAATGATAGTTACAGTAGTGTGGAAGTTGTAACTTAGTACTCCTTTATGTAACTTACACACATCCTGTTTTTTGTCCTTTATTTCACTACCCCTTACATGGGCCCAACCCCCTCCCCTTGTTTATTTTATTATTTTGTCACAGGTTTAAAAGCCTTTCTGAGGCATGTCACTGCTAATCCCATTGTGGATATGTTCCCTTCCCATCACCCGGGTTAATTAGACATCTACTCATCTGGGGTTAATGGGAGATTAGTCCACAAATTAGGACTTCTGTAAGCTTATCCTCAGGAAGGCAAGACAAGTCAAAGGCCCCAAATATATTAATTAGAATAATGGCAAGCCCCCCCCCCCCCCCCCACACACACACACACACATTTATGATATTTCCATGATTCGTCGAAACAAGTCAGAAACAATGTGAAATTAACGGAGCAATTCCAAGAGGGTCCTCACACCACCGTTGCTCGGGCCCTAAAAAGTGTACGTTTAGGTAATGTTCCCTCTAAGCTGACAATAAAATAAGTAAAGCCAATTGAATGAAATCTAATAAATGCAAAACTATTCTCAGCCAAATTGCTATTGAGTAACGAACTGACGAACTGGTAAATGAGGTTTACAGGTTTCATAGAAAGAGAATGATATCCTCCAAATGAGGCGTTGTAGACAATGAAAAGTTTAAAGATTGTGGACAACATAGCTCAACAAGAAAGCCAACGCAAAAGCAATGATATGTCAAATAAAATGCCATCATGTTTTAAACAAGAGTGTTCTGAAGTGGGGAAAATAGCGGATGATGGGCAAAGAAACAATAACAAAAACTCACAAACATTAAGTTATACGCAGGTGTATAGTGTGCCAACTCTATTACATGTTTAGATAACTATATAAAAATGAACTTTTTTATTGGTGGGTTGGTGTGTGTGTGTGGGGGGGGGGGGGTGTCCTTATCACTTTAAGGTAATAATATGCACTTTTTAGGAGTGAATAAGGTGTGACTTTTGAAAAGGTATTGCCCCAGTGACAGCTTTTGTACCCTTTTTTCTGAGAGTGTGGTAATGTATTCAAATTTTGTTCAATGTGTTATTTTAATGTGTTTCAATGTGTTTAAAGTTTTATTACACTAATTGGATGCACAGGAAAATTAAAGGGTTACAGTATATTATGAGCAATCAAACTTTCTCTGATCTTATTACATAAATGAGTTTATGATACTATGAAAGATAAGAATGTATGAACCCAGAATTCATTAAGATGCACTAAAAACTGATTTTGGCTTGGTTGTTGGCTGGTTAGCATGGGTCAGTAAAAAGCCAATAAAATTGCATGCTTAATTCTAAGAGAACAAGAAAAATAGTCATAGAAATATATATTATTACTGTTAAGAGCAAAATACTTAATTCTAATTTCTAACATTATTTGGAACTTGGGAGAAAAACATTAATAATGAAAAATAATGCATATCCTTGTTTAAAAATTTCATATTAGACCTTTTATCTGCTTTTTTGGCTTTTTGTCCATAGTTTCAACTTGGAACGACATAAACAAATTTCTATTCCTCTCTTAGAAACCAGCCACTTTAGTGGAAGAGTTTTGGAAAATTGCCAGGATCTCTTGGTGAAATGTCAGCTGGCTTTGAGACTGACCACACATCTGCCAACACAAAAGTGGAAGCGTAGGAGCCCAGAGGAGATTCCTCATGGATTTCCTTTAGTACGCCATGCCTCACATCAGAGAGATTCTAACTACATTGCTTCCTCTAGCCATGTTTGCCGATGGCAACTCCTTTTGTCGGCAATGCGTTAATACACAGATTAGAGATATCACTGGATATTGCAAACAAGAGAGGGGAGATATGCTTAGAGTAACCGAACGCTAACTTCCTGTTAAAATCACAGTTTTAACACACTAAACACCCCCTCGGGTCTGCTTAAGACAGGTCTTTGGATATTTTATTCATTTTTCCAGTTTTTATCAGCACTGGGATTATGTTTCTGGCTCGGCTTTGCCAACCTTTTGATTAAAGATACTAGTATTTATTTACGTCACAGAGGAAGTCATTAGCCCAAATACGTGGCATGAATTCTTCAAGTATGAGAACCCTCTCATGTAAACATGGCATTTTGAAGTGAAAAGAGAATTGTTAATGATTATGCAAATAGATAATCACACTGCAGGTTTTATGAAGCAGAAACTCAAACCTGCACAAGGTTCCACCCCTCCAACGATTCGGCAATGATCGAAGTCACTGACGGACACACTCCGCCAAAGATCATCAAATGTTTCGGACCGTAGCAGATTGCATCAAAAAAGGCCCGCAATCCCTTTGCGTTGTCACACTGAAAAGAGAAAAAATTTGGAGAATTAAGTCAGAAAGTCTATAAGAATACATAGAATGGTAATCAATTATGATGACATCAGCAGGTGTACTTGATCTCAAATCATCCACTTAAAAACCTTGAGAGCTTTTTCTTGATCTGTACAACCATATTGCACAACCAAAAACCCAGTGCATGTTTTGTTCATAATATGGTGTAAAGGAAGAGGTAAATGGGAAAAAACGTGGACCTCAAATTTCTGAACGTGAAAACACGTCTGATGTTCAGGAGAGCCCTACTTCTGCAGCACTATGCACCCATTTTATATCACTATGGCAACGCTTTTGGCTCTGTAGAAGTGCTGAAGTAAAGAAAAGATGTAGCAGGGCTATTGATTGTGATGTGAGCCTCTAACTGTTTTATCTTTGATTTTCTGATGTTGGTAATGATATTTCAGTCCCTGGTAAACACTTCCGAAGGTCAATTAACAGCAGTCGGCTTGCCCTGACTCAATCCTGGTCGTAACCAGAAATGTCTCAACACTGCACACAGTTTGCTTTTTGACTCCGCTTGTTAAAGTGCCTTCTTGTCTTGTTTTAACCTAAGTCTTAGTTTTGAGATGTAATATATCAATATGGCAAAAGTTTATTGTTATTATTATTAATAATAATCAAATATCTTAATAAATTAAAACTCGAAAAACATTTCAGCTAGGGGCATCATCATCTATAAAATGGAAAACTTAAGTTAAAACTTAGTCAGTAAATTGTAATATACTGTCTCAGTCTAAATTACATTCACACTGGTGTTTTATGAAGCCAAACAAATTAGAATATATTATTAATAATAACAACATCAATGACAGTTATAACAATATATTGTAATACAGTTGCTCTGTAAAAAATAAAATAAAAATGCAAATGAATATTTCATAGGTAATTGTTTTTGCCTCACACTACAGTAGGGAAATTAAAATATGTATTTTCTAATTTCTACACTTGAAAGAGATATTTTGAATTTGGACTGCATTTAAACCACCAGCTGTCTGCAATTCATGCTGCACTTTTAAGATTTTATTTTGATAGAAACGCACAGTTAATCTTAATAAACTAAGCAAAATATCATCTGACAGCTGGATATTAACAGCTTTGATATAATGATGATGATTTGATGATAACAACATTTTTGTTCCAACAGAAAATAACTCCATTAGACTGGCCAAATTTAAAGACTTTAGACATACACTTTTTTTACCTAAACTAGTTATGCAACTTAATCATCAAAGCCCAAAGTTGTGCTCCAAATTTGCTTTTCAAAAATCGTAGGTGTCACGTGACCAGGCGAGTTGAACGAGCAAGCCATTTCTGTTTCCAGTATGCATTTGAGCATTTATGTGAAGGCTATTTTTGGCCCACAACCAATGATGATACAACAGACGTTCTTACACAAGCAGACCATCTCTATTTCTGACACTCCATCATATTTGATAGTGCTCCCTAGCCAGTGAGCTTCAGCTTCAGAAATAGAAGTGTTAAAAAAAGACTGTGGCGTATGAAGAGCAGGAATAGCCTATAAGATGAGGCACTGCAGGGCGAATCGATTGAAGTGATGCTGTTCATAATGCTGAATAAAACACCAGGCTTTTAAAAGAGCTCATTTGCATATTTCCTCCATATTCACTTCATTCTGGTCATCAGTAACCACCAAAACACTAAGTGCAAAACAGCCTTTTCTTCTTGTTTAACAAAAAATTGTCTGTTCTCCAATAAGATGCGCGTTAAATCCCAACATTACAGTAGGTTTTGAAATGAAAATTTTCTGGAGTGAAATATGCTGTAATAAGTGACGGACGGATAAGCACCGCAACCAAATGAGAACTACTGTGAAAATGAATCTCTGCGAAAACATTTAACTAGACGCATCATCATCAACAGTCAATTTAAGCTTTACACTTCAACCTACTGACCAAGACTATTTTCTTCAACCGAACCCATGATCATTCAGTCAGTCATGAAGCTCTAGCTACAAATACCATTCCTGAACATTCACGTTGAACGAAATGTGAGGTAATTGACCATGAAATTGTGGTGCTCATGTGACTGGAACACATTCGGCACTGAAATCAAGGCACCTTTGAATACCCACAATCATGACATGGTTGATTGCCTTATTAGGTGTACATCCACGATCTGCAGAGCAGGCTTTGCACAGGTTGTCATGGGAACGCTATCCGCACTTTAAACGCTAAATGAAGGAGAAAGCAAGACCAGCATTGATAGATATAGCATGGATTGGCTGCTACAGTCATCCTGTTATTAATCAGTATTCAGAGGTGACGTTTGAGGACTTAATTTTGGATTTCACAGAACTGGTGCCATACTGAGAAACTTGATGACAACAGGCCACCACAACAACATCATCGCAGACTATTTTAATAAACATATCTCCTCAATAAACACACACATTGAACTTAAAATTTGTATTAAACATTTTTAACAACATAATTGACATTGTATTAATAGTCACTGATGTATGTAAGGGATATTCTGGGTTTCAGCATCATAATGGCATACCTGCAATGTTAACCATCACAAAAACAAAATCATTAAGCAGATTTCAGGAGTCAATTACGCTGGATAAATAACACAGATTTGAGTTAATCTAGTATTGTCTACTGTAAGTATTTTTGGTAACACTTTAGCATAAGAGACCAATTCTCACTATTAGCTAGTTGCTTATTAGCATGCATATTACTAGCATATTGACTGTTTATTAGTATTTATAAAGCACATATTCTGTATGACCATATTAATTAGAAGTTTATTGAGGCAAAGTTCATAGTTAATGGTTTGTTAATAGTGAGAATTGGACCTTAAAACAAAGTTTGACCATATTTTTTGATATTTTGAATTAGCTTTTAGTATTCAGTGATCATTTTATTACAATAGTCTGGCTTTTTAGTCTGCCTACTTTTGATATGTGCTTTTGTCATTTTTATTAGTTTTTACGTAACACTTTAGTTAACAGACCAACTATCACTATCACAGTACCTATTACCTACCTTATTTGCATACATATTAGCATATTTTCAGTTTATTATACTTAATAGTGAGAATTGGTCCTCGAACTAAAGTGTGAACACTTTTATATTATATTATATTATATTATATTATATTATATTATATTATATTATATTATATTATATTATATTATATTATATTATATTATATTATATTATATAGCAATTACATAATATTAAATAACCCTGGCTAGGATTAATTTACAAAAATGACAGAGTAACTGTAGATTATCTGATACCTGCTTTGTCCCATTTACTTTCATAACAAGTGCCTGGGTCAACTGTCTTGGTCAATTTTGGACCCAGAATCAAACAATCCTCTAGGGCCGGCTGCTCAACGAGAGTATGGCAAAGGGCAAGTCTGTGTTTATAGGACTGAGCAGCAAAGTCCTGTCAGTCGAGCTATTAGCGTGGTAAGTCAGCCCAGCACAGTGACCACAAGACTTACTGCTGTTGACACGCCATCTCTCTTGTGACCGGACTCTAGACCTCCAGTAGACGAGGAGAAACACATATAAAGCCAAATCTCTAGCTCTGAAGCACCGATTATGTGTAGATTCACAGGATGTGTATTGAATACATCAAATATATCCTTCTAGAAGGAACCAGTTCCCTCAGGAAATACTGAACTATAACAAACTGGTTATTTATGGAAACATTAGTAATTAGGACAACTGGTAGAATTTACATATTATGTATTAACCGCATCTCTCTGAACAAAACTGTAAACAAACATGTTTTAGTCAGATCATTGACTGGCTTGATTTGCTCATTAATCTGCATGTATTTGATGGAAAATAAAATAGAAGAGGACACATAAATTTGCAATTGCAGAAGCAAATGACTCAGAAAGGACAGTAGGCTAAGGATTATTAATGAAACTATTTCCTCTGACATCTTCAGCATCAAAAAATGGCCACCCATGGTATTGTGGCAACAACAAGGGATAATCACGGCAAGCTAACCATGATGAAACGGCTTGTTAACAGTGGCAACAGCAGCAGCTGCACCTGTCGCTAGTCACTAGCAAATTACTGCACCCAAGTATGCAACCTGAAGACTTTAGTACTGGGAGCAATCGAGAGAGAGAGAGAGAGCAAATGAGGTGCAGAATATCTCTTAAGAGTCTGCACCTTATAAAGAGGCTTAACGACATGCACAAAATGACCAAAGGTGCATGCATATACAATTGAGAAAATAAGAAATTAATAATAAAAAAACTATTTTCTCCCTCTGCAGATTCTACCTGGTAATGAGAACGGGTCTTTCATTGGCCTGTTTTCTAATCAATGGTTTCTGAATACTTATCTGAAACCTTCTGAGGTCATGGAATTCAATTTGAGCATTATTTCTCCTCTTACCTTTCTAATGTTAATAAAACCAGAAATGAAAACCAGAAAAGAAAAATAGAAAGATAAAAGTCTGCAGTCTGACGTTCATAGGTTAACATTTACAGCACAAATGAGTCTTGAGGTGAGGGTGCTGCTGAAGGAGAAATGATCATATTTTTGTTCGACATTAAGGAAATTTGACACAATTTGCGATAAATAGTTAGCTTTATATATGGCCATTTTACATACACACCAAAGCTGATGTGGAAAGTACAAATGTTCATAATCTCTCATGTGACTGTCATAAATATTGTATTTTGTGTTAAGTGAATGATTTACATATGTATGCAAATGATAGCTAATAAAACCAACTGAATGAACAATAAAAATGGCAATTATTGCTTCATAAAATGTTTTACTTCTCTTTAAATGTGTCTCTTTATTTATGTGATTGGTGGGTGGACATTTGCTTTGTATAAAACCACTTGTTAACTTTCTCTCTCTCTCTCTCTGTCCATCTATCTATCTATCTATCTATCTATCTATCTATCTATCTATATATATATATATATATATATATATATATATATATATATATATATATATATAAAATAAAAAATAAAATACACCAAAATACAATATACTTCATTACTGTATTTATGCAAATAAAATGTTAAAGACCTACAGTGCATGGCTAAATAACAAAGAGATCATAAACAAATATGTTTACCTAATACTATGTAATATAAGGCTATGCTTGGCGCTAAAAGTGATCAAAAGTCAAAAATCCCAAACCCCTCCAAAATGTTTAATCTTCCAGTTTGTCCTTAAGAAAAAAGGATGCCCTTTCAGACTCTCAGCATTGCATTAAAGCATTGCATTAAAAGCATACAGCATGAAGAGATCAGCATAGCACACACGCAGATGCCTGTTGTTACGTTCCCTCCAAAGCAGGAACCGGGCTAAACCCACTCGCCACCAGCATCATCACCCAAATCAAACAACTGCCAAGATGTCTGGCAAAAAAAGACTTTGAAACCAGGAAACATGGTTCAAATGGATGCAATTTCAAAATAAGGCTATTATTCATACATAGCACTGCTATTACAGATTCTTTGTTCATGGCTATTGTGCAATTTGATGTTTATCGTAAAATAATGTCCTAAATTACCTTATGTCTAGGTACAGCAAATACAGTAGGGACATCAGAGCACTAACAGTTAGGGTCACGTACGGTGTTCCTGTCCAAGAGCCAAGGGCTGAATTTCTCATTGAATCTAGAGCACACAGGCATGGGGGCAAAAGCAGCCCTGTGCATTTGTTCCCCTTCACTGGGCTCAGGGATCCATCCAGCTCCACTCACGCACATAAATCCACCTCGATTTTTAAGACCCCAAGACAAGTGGCTTGGGCCTTTGGACATTTGTGACTGCAAACTAGTACCATGCTTGCTGTAGGAATTTTTGCTTGAGATGTTCACACCTTTGTGTTGCACGAAACTGAACCAAGTACCCTGGTTTTGTAAGGTAACATGGTGGAGTAGCTGAGAGGGTGCATTGATTGACTAATGGCAAGCGCACAACACAAGACCAAAGCTATTCCCCATGCTAACACTGAACATTTTTTGTGTCTTGTTTGTCTGCAAACTACAGACTGCAAACTACAAACTACAGCTATGATCCAGAAATTGGTTAACGGATCAATGACAAATTAGAAAATCCAAGGTAAATTTAAAACAAGTGCAAAATGTACTCATGTATTCATGTTGGTTTCATATGGTTTTGACGGTGCTAAAATATTCATGCAATTTTCAGGAAAATCAAATGATTTAAAGGGTCAGTTCACCCAAAAATGACAATTAGCTTATAAATTACTCACCCTCAGGTCATCCTAGGTATACATTTTTTTTTTTCAGATGAAACCAGTCAGAGTTATATTAAAAAATTGTCTTTGATCTTTCAAGCGGTTTAATCGCACTCAGCGGGAAGTTAAATAAACTGCTCAGAAGTGACTAACGCAAAAGCGCAGGGGAGAGATCCAAACAAAACAACGGTCATAAATTAGAAGTACAAAATGAGAATTTGTAAAGAAGACTGTCAGAGGATTTTGATATAAGCCAAGAGGAGACTGGTTTTCCTTTAATAAATTAAGGAAACTTTGCTTCCTTTGCTCCTGTTAACAAATGTTGGTTTTCATGAGACACAACAGCGCATGTGCAACGCTGACCTCCACGCATCATCAGCACTGATCTACTTCCGTTTATAACTGTAGGTGCAAGCTATTGTTATCTGGCAGCCGCTTTCATGAATGCTCTCGCAGTTAAATGTTCCTTTTCTGGACGTTAGGTGCGTTCTTTTTGGAAAGTTTGCTTGAATTTGAAATATTCGATATTCCCGATATTTTCTAATTTTACATTGTCATCAAAATTATTCCGCTATTATCACTAATATTCGATATATCGCCCAGCCCTATATACACATAGGATGACTTAAAGGGTTAGTTCACCCAAAAATGAAAATTATGTCATTAATAACTCACCCTTATGCTGTTCCAAACATGTAAGACCTCCTTTTATCTTCGGAACACAGTTTAAGATATTTTAGATTTAGTCCGAGAGCTCTCAGTGCCTCCATTGAAGCTGTGTGTACGGTATACTGTCCATGTCCAGAAAGGTAAGAAAAAGATCAAAGTAGTCCATGTGACATCAGAGGGTCCGTTGGAATTTTTTGAAGCATCGAAAATACATTTTGGTCCAAAAATAGCAAAAACAACGACTTTATTCACTCGTGAACGAGTCAGTCTATTGTTCGTTATCTGGTTCGGCTCGGTGTTCATCTTCAGTTCTCTCTTCACAGCAGTTCAGTCAGTATACTGTTTGAGTGCATGCATTACTCCGGGATATTGGTTTGTTTGAACTCAGAGGGAGTGTCAGCCACATTAAAAAAGTTAACATCTTAAGTCATTTGTGGATTAATGCGTATTAGAGATGCGAACCGTTTAAAACGATTCAGTTCGATTTGGTGAACTGAATGATTCGTTCGCGAACCGGATATCCAAACTGTTTTGATTTGAACTCTCTCTCACAACAGACATGGAAGAGAAGACAATGCTGAATAAAGTCGTAGTTTTTGCTATTTTTGAACTAACCCTTTAAGCGTGCGTAATTTATGGGCAAATTTGTATTTTTGGGTGAACTAACCCTTTAAGATATCATGTGGTGTAACCGTTAAAATGATTAACACATTCCCTTACACCCTGAATACATAGATTGTAAACATAAAATTTTTTTAATACATAAATAAAATATACCAAATAAATAAAGTTCATAATAGTTCATATATATTCTGATATTTTAAAAGGATTTTGACCTTCGTAAACATATCATGAATTATTAATTAATTAATACATAACATTTTGGGGAGTTGTACCATTTGACACTCTACAACTTTAACTTTGCCTTATAAATAGTTCACATATATACCGTGCAGAGACTTTTTATTCTCTGCACATTGGCAAAAACCTGGCATTACCGAGTGAATCAACCTCTGCACATGCAATGAAGCAGCTTAAGCATGAACATGACAAACTCGTTGAACTTTGGTGGTAGTGCTTGACTAGTGTTGAATTACTGCCATCCTTTCCAGAAGACTGGAAACTAAACATCTCCGGATCAGCCCATTTTGGTTTGAACTGTAAAAGCCATATTGTTTTGAGTGCACTGAACCATTATCAGTGGTTTGTGGTTGTCAGGGGGCCTCGGTACAAAACTGCTTGGTTGAGTGATGAAAAATGACAAAATGCATTAAAAATTCCCCTAATCCATTACCTCCAGAGGAAGCTGTGCTCGAGGCTCTGTTAAGCAAGAACGAAGCATCAAGCAAGTTGCATGACTGTGACATCAAAGTATTTTCAGATTCTGAGACTATCAAAGGTTCCCACCTGAAGATGAACAACACTGTATACAAATAAATAGTAAGGAGAGCTATTAGTATACTGCTCCAAAGAAGGTTTAAAACAATATATCTTTGTAATTGGTGGAAATGTGGAAATAGACAGAGCGAGAAGGATGGCTGTGGAAAGGAAGGCCATTATCAAGTTAATTATTTCTTGGCCTGAGGTCCTCCATTCTCCCTAGGATGTCTCCTCTGGAGAGCCAGGGAGAGGAGGCGGGGGTAATTACTGCCATTTTGGATAATTGTGGTGATGTGGCGCTCTATAAAGCATCAGGCCAGGATAAAAGGTGTATCAGGGATGAACACGGGCCAGCTCCAAGCCTGTGTTCGGCCCTCTAGACTTCCTTTAAATGAAACGCCATCTAGTTTCCTTTCCCTAAAGCCCTTTCTTTGCAGTGCTTTCCTAAAGCAGTCCCATGGCCTGAAAAACTGCCCTTCAGATGAAAATCTCTTCCTCTTAAGTGGTAATTTAAACAAACTTGATAAAATGAAATTCAGTCAGTGGATATCTCCATGATTAATACAGTACGTTCATACATTAATTTCTTCCAGCGAAGGCGATTTCCAGATCACTTTTAGGGCTGAAGGTGCCTAGAGTTGTGAATACAACCGAATTATCTTCACAGCTGCCACAAAGAGATGCATTACAGAGACCCTGAGTAAACCAGAACCTGTAAGTTCCTGCTTCGTGTTGACAGCTAACGTGCTGTTGATCCATGGCTCTGCTGGCGACATGTTATTACTTAGTCTACCACTCCCTGTCTGTGCAGAAATCCCATTTTCAAATACAAGCCTCACCCTAAACGCTCATACCGCTTCCATTTATTTGTCATTACGCCTGGTGCCATGGCTGAAGCCATTAAACATCCCGAACGAGAAGAGAAAAATGTTTTGCTAGTGACGATATACATACAGCAGATCCTCATGCATGAAATCAGGGAGATGTCTGATGGACCCTTGTTTCTCCGGCGGGACTTAATGATGCTGAAGCTTCTGATGGGGAAATGGCGAATATTGAGCATGTGGTGGACATTCTGTGAGACAAGAGATCTCACTGTTATGGTTGTGGTAAAATACTTCTCTCGCTCAAGGCCCAAATACCCACCCATCTGCTTCAGCCCATAATGCTCAGAGTAATGGGAGCCATTCATCAACCTGACTTCTCTTGGACACAGGGCAGAGCAAAGGGTGGATGGCTGACTGACATGGTCATATTAAAGTCTGCTCTGTAACTTACATTATTTGGAGTCTTGTGACAACAATGTCCTGCCTCTGTCCAACATAACTCCATTTAACCAGCTGCACGATCGCTCCACATCTACACACTTGTTGTACATATACTGGTAATATCCTCATGGCAATCCTCAGATGTAGAATACTGTAAAGTCACAGACATATGAACAATTTGAAGAGAGAGTGACACACAAAGGCACCGGTCCATGTTTCCCACAGCGCCACAGCAAAAGGCATCACATTAACAGTACCTGAATTGTGACTGAGTTCGAATTGAATGTGATGACATAAAGAGACAGTGTACAGCAAACTACTGGCAAGAAAACATCTTTGTATTGAATGATTCTCACAAGCTGCAGGCAAAAAATAATAAAGCAAGACCAGGTTAACAGGTCAACAGGTTCTTCAAATGAATCATTGAAAATGAAATGTTACTTTGGGTAAGATGAATCCTTCACTGAATCACTGTTTCACAAATATAATATAATATAATATAATATAATATAATATAATATAATATAATATAATATAATATAATATAATATAATATAATATAATATAATATAATATAATATAATATAATAATTAGTGCTGTCAAACAATTCATCGTGATTCATCAAATCCAAAATAAAAGTTTTTGTTTACGTAATATATGTAATATATGAATGTATGCTGTTTATATTTATTATGTATATAGGAATACACACACAAGCATGTATATATTTCAGGAAAATCTTATGTTTATATATTAAATCTTATGTTTATATATTAAATATATGTATTTATAATATACATTTGACGAATATAAACATGTAAATACAGGTAAATACTATATATTTCTAAATATATATTTTATGTGTGTGTATTTATATATACAAAACAAATATACACAGAACACACACATATATTATGCAAACAAAAACTTTTATCTGGTATCTGTTTAGAATACATTGCAGGACATCAATCTGGATTACATAATCAGATTCCAAAAAATATGCAGATTACATTAAATTTTAGAATGCTTGTAATCAGACTACAATTACTTTTTTACTGATTACATGATTACATATTATTCACACTATTATTATTAATATTATTTATTCAATTAAAATCACAAACCCCAGTTTTGAAAACCTTGTATGGTGAAATGTATGGTTATTTTTAAAATAATTTTATGTTGGTAATAACATTAAATGGAATATATTTTCTTTCTCTTTGTATTATTATTATATCAATACGGTACAAGATTATGTTATTTAAATCAATCTGATAAACAAGTTAGGTCAAAAGTAATCTAAAAGTAAGCATAAAGTAGTCTGATTATATTTGTAAAAAAAATGTGTAATGGATTACGCTACCATCTAAAATTTTTGTCATATAATTTGGAAACAGTAACAGAATACAATTTGTAAGTAATCTACCCAGCTATTGTAGGATATTACAGTTACAACTACATTAGCCACTAACAAGTGGCACTTAACTGCTGTAAACAGTTTTATTAACATCATGATCATTTTTTATTTCATCTTTGATGTTGATGATAAAATCTCGAAAAGAAAAAACTAAATAAATATTGATCGACACACATCAATCCTGTATCAATGAACCTGCATCAGGAATGCAATCTTGCATGCAATGCACTATTTTTGGTGAAAAGACTCATGTTTCATGACAGCAGCCGCACAGTGTGTGCCCATGACAAACAAGAATGGAAATGGCTTCTCCTCCACATTGTGTTCATGGTAAGAAGTGTTCCTGGTGGCGTGCCTTCAGTCACAGGGCAGGGAAATGAAGCGCGGCCTGCTGATGCTCTGAAGGAGAATTATGCAGCAGCATTGTGATGTGCAGTGCTGGAGTGCCAGTTTAAATGGAGAGCTTTTGAGTGCTGCAGCCCAGCTCTGATTGTGTGGCACAAAGCCGACACCACGAACACAGATGCATTAACCTTTGTGTTTACAGACAGCCAACAATGACCCTCGGCAATCACCAATAGGTTAACAAAGGAGCCCAGCTTTATCCACGGACCAGGTGGCTAGCTAATATGAGATGTTAACCGTTAATGAAACCAGAGCCAGATCAATGTTGAACTTCTGAAGATCAAGGAACTTGCTGTCTTAATTTGACATGCTTATAAAGAACACATCTCAGCACCAAAATCATACACATATACAAAAGCATGCTTGCACTACACTAGTATAGGGCCTAATTTTAAGTTAACAAAATAAATATCTTATCTTTTAAATGAATTTAAGGAGAAAAATCACTGTGGCATTTTTTCCTCAGTAGGTCAAAGAAAGTTAATTGCTCTTTATTATAGCCTGTAGCTGACAAACATGCAGGAAAAGACTGATTTGTCTCTCCAAAGGACATAATAAACATTTAAATAAGCAACGTAGGCTGAACTGCAAAGCAAAATGGACAAACAGGAAAGCATAAAACCCTCTTGTGTTTGAAACCATTCAAACAGTAGGGCTTACTCCCTTTTTGGTGGCACATTTAATCAAGGTGACTGTGCAATTGAGGCCACTGTACACCAAACAAGTGACCATACAAATGGTGCGGCAGGAGCAGGCGAAAAATACTCATTTGAAGAGCTGATGTCAGACACAGCGTTACCATGACTACAGGGAATGAGCAGGGAGCCTGAATCTTTAGAGAAATTAAAGGGAAGGTTAGTCCGTTTTAACATTTTACTTCTGTTACACTGTCATTCAGCTGCTCATTTAGGTCAGTCTTGTTTCAAAAGTTTTGTAAAAATGATCTGTCCAATCTCTGTTTTGAAGGGTCACTCATAAATTAACATCTCGTGTAATTCTAAACACGTAAGGCATTCTGTCTTGCCTGGAACACAAAAGAAGATGTTTTTCTGAATGTTCACGCCGCTCTTTGTGATACCATAAAAGCACTATTATCACTATATTCCAAGTCATCTGAAGCCATACAACAGCTTTATGGCCTAAAACTTAGGTCAACATTCATTAGCTCTCAATTCGCTTCCACATGTTCAAAATCATCAAACGTCATTGATTATGCCACATGTTCACCATTCTTGTTGAGGTTACTTAGTTCTGTTCCCAAGTTTTGGGGTTCTTGTGTCTAGTTTATCTTCTATATTGTTATTTATATATTGTTATAACTCCATCTGCACTTGGATCCTCTCTCAGTCATCTCTGAGTTCCTCAGCATTACAGAAGACCAGACCAATTCAAGACAAGAGCCAATAAAATCACAGGAGGAAATTTGTAAAAATAACTACAAAAGGACTACAACACAGGAAACTAAGAAAAAAGAGCTATGACATAAAAGATCAAACAAACAGGGAACATGTAATAGGCTATCTCATGTCATTAAACTAATTGCAATGTACTGAGTTAGTGGTACAGTATATGCTATATACATGAATAAGATCTGAAAGGTTGAGAGCATTGTTCAGTAGGTTAAATAACTTAAAACCTGGATTGTTATCAAATGTTATATTATCGTTTGTGTTCCACAGAGGAAATTCTGGATTTGGAGTGACAAGTGAGTTTTTAAGATAACTACTCCAACAAATTCAGGTTACGCCTCAAGAACAATACATGAGACAGAATAAGGAAATGTAGAGTGGTGTGCAGCGAAACCATGTGGTCTGTTTCCTACCTCCTGGAATGAACAAACTTTGTGAGTTAGGAAAAGAATCAGCTTGAAAATAGAAACACCTCATTATACGAACCTGCAGTCTAGGTCAGCTGTTAAGACAGTGAGACGAAAGAGAGATGATTATGAAGAAATCTTCACAGGAACAGCCTTCGGAGCCAAAATGGCTGACTGCTGCTTGAAACCCTAACTCATTCTTTGTGTTTCTGAGGCATGTCAAGAAGCATGCGTGAAAATCAACAACCTAAGTAGGTCACAGAGCCTTTCAGCGACTCTTCTGTATTTCATCAAACATGTATCAGTCTACAGCACACATATTCTTGACTACTGACTTTTGATGGCTTAATTGTTCATGCACTGTTTTTCTCGCTTAGGCTATGCTGAATAAATACAACAAAGTTACTGTATGCAAGCAGGAAAACAGCTATGGCTTTAACTCAAATGCAAAATTAATGTGGGTATCTAATTGCTTCGTCCTGTTTTGCAGTTGTTTTAAAGTGTTTCCACCACCTTCTCAGGGTCACCTTCCAAATTACTAATATCTCTGTTCCATACACTCCAAACACAAAGCTCTCAAGCATACTGTATATAACAGTTGCAACCACGGACTCTCCTCTTTCAGATTAATATTTGACGAAGTGAGCCGCTTGAGTCTTGATTACACCAGAAGCCAAACCTGGAGAGAATGGGGCCTTGTATATACCGGAGCAGGTCAGATTTCATCATGTTATTCTACCCAGAATCCTCTCAGCTCACTGGAGAAATTTCATAGAACCACATCCTCATTTCCTGCTATACCGATCTCTTCCTGAGTAATGTAAAACTTAATGCCCGCTATCGCATGCCATTGTCCGAGACTCAGCTTGTGGGAACCACAGAGCATGGCACATGGAAACAACGACCCTGGTTTCTGGAAATATTCTGGCAGCAGGCCTTGGAAACTGACCCCTGAGTATTATAGTCCTGCTGCCCAGCGAGGGATCGGGGATTTAATACGAGGGTTCTGACGACATATGGTGTAATGATATGATGCCACACAACACATTACTGTCAGAATACATCGCTTTCAAACACAGTTCACGTCAACTCCGTTTACAGATTTACATTTATCCTGTCACCTATCAGTAGTTTTGGACTGCAATACCTGGTGAAAGCTAAAATATGATGGCATTGCCATTCATGCCAGTTACTTCTGAATGTGGCACAATAACTGAAAGGGAGAGTTCATTCAAAAATGAAAATTCTGTCATAATTTTGTCAGTCATATAATTTTAAACCTGTATGACATCATATATTGCGTGGAACAGAATAATGTTCACACTGCTCTTTCAAGCAACAAGCCTGTTAATCTAAGAAAGAAAGAAAGAAAAGACTATAAAGTTAAAAATTAAAATGGAAAATATAAATCAATTCAAATTATTAAGAAAAAAATTAGTAGTATCTCAGTGATAGTAAAATAACACTGATTTCTGAAGTGTTTTAAAGCCATACAACATGCAGCATTGTGTGAGAAATATGCTGAAAATGTATTTGTTATTTGCTGATAATCTTATTTGCACCAGCTTTTACATGGAGTAGTGTGCCAGTTCAATATACATTTAGGACAATATAAGGGGGAGAAAACAAGGTCAGAACTTAAATTTTTGGGCGACTTATCCCTTTAAATGACTTTAGCATAAGATGAAAATACATTTGACATATTTCTAATTATAAAACAAGACGCCGTCACCTCTGCAGGCAATGCCTAACTTTGCAGGCCTTTATGCCGTTCTCAGTTTTGCGAGTTCTTGTGACCATTGAGAGTAATATGCAAATATGTCCTTCCAGGTTGTCAAGACTCAACTTCCATTACTCTGAGCTTAAGCATAACCACAGGGAAGCCAGTCTCTCCCATCTGATGAGAACAGCATCTTTTAACCCAAACAGGAAGTGAACCCTTAAGTGAATGTGGAGTGATGCCCGACACCACGTTGGGCGCCAGGCCACCACCCAAAAAACAAAACAAAAAAAACACTCTCTCTTTCTCCCTCTCTCTCTCTCTCTCTTCTAATGTGTGCACACAACCTACACACTACACAAATACTGAAATAGCCCGGCCGTCCGTATGTGCCTCCGCATTTTGAGCCCAACCAAGCCCAGGTTTTGCGCAGCCCAGAGGGAAGATGTGCAGATGTATAATTCACACAGTTTGCAGTTGGATTAAGAAGATGGAATATAAAATGCACAAGTCGACATCTGAAATGTCCTCTTTGCTGCAAGAAGTACACGGCACTCAAGACAAACAGAAACGCATAATCATGCAAAAATCAGATAATGCACTTTCATTTTTTATATACTATACAGTTTATATACGTATTTAATAATATTATGTATATTCTTAATGAATATATATTTATCTTCCAGTGTACCCCAACTACTGACTTATCAATGTATGTAATTTATTGTATTTTATAAATTACTTTAATAAAACAGCATTACAGAGTACCTTTGCAAATCTATGTATTTTTCCATAATTTATGCTTTTAATCATGTGTGAAAGAAGACATATTTTTATTTTGATATTTTTGGCATGCAAGCTTATCCTAGGTGTTGACGTTGACTTGTTGTTTGCACAGAGTTCCCTAGTTTTGACAGTCTGAGCATTAGAGAGTTAGGCTGGGTTAGACAGGTGAAGCCTGCTGTGCACAGAACAGACCGGTGGAGTTTGAGAACATTTGGAAATGAAGCAAAGAACTCTGGGACATGTCAACCACTCTCCTCATTTAACCTCACATCGGCACGCATCGCAAACCACAGTGGCTTTCCCTGAGCAACACGGCATAAGGGGGTGAGGAGGGTGTGAATACACCCAAAACATCCAGCTGTCTGTGGGTGTTGCTGGAAAAAAAAATGTATACAGTGAGAAGCAAAGAAATTAGTTTAAAAGAAGAGTGAGAGAAAGATAGGAAGGGGTGGGGGGGTGCAGAAAGTGTCTGGCCTTTAGATGAAGATTTGCAGTGACAGTATGGGAACAGGATCTTGTGTCTCTTCCATCATTCTGTACTGAGACTCACAATTTCTTTTTCACTCTCAACCTTTTTTTTTCCTCCGTTCACTCTCTCTTCTGCCCTTCTGTCTCCCCCTGGGGATCTGATGAGGATATTCCTTATATTTGATTTCTCCTTTTACACAGCTCTGCAATACACCTACACTGCAAAACACTTGTACATGTATTCATACCTATTTTTTTAATAATCCACATACAGTACAATAAAATGCATAACAATAAATTCCTGGCAGCCAACACAACTAAACTCAGCTAAGCAGAACTATACAAAAACCAAACAAAAGATACATTTCTTTAATGTGTTTTGCATTAGAATATATTTAAGAACTTAAGGAATTTGGTAGTGTTATATTTTGTTGACAAATAAGCACATTTTAGCAAGTATTCTTATCATAATGTATCAAGAATCTTTTACATGAGGGTTTTGGTCCTACTTTATAATAGGTGGCCTTAACTACTACTGTATGTACTTACATTTAAATTAATCATTTGATACAGTGCATTTATTTAAAAAAATACCTGTATGTGATTTCATCTGTAATTACATTTATAATTACACTGTAGACACTTCCCTTACGCCTTAACCCACACTTAGACCAACCCATACCATCAGACCTGTCCACAACCTTACCCGTATCCCTCAACAGCAGCAAAAGTGTTTTGCAAAACAATATGAACACAATAAGTGCTATGTAAGTACATAGTAGTTAAGGCCATCTAATATCAATTGGGAATAGGACTTTTAATGGAAAAATCGAATATTCTCGTTCTTAAAGTCTAAATAATCAAATAAATATCTAAATATATTTTTAAACAATCAATAATCATTCTAAATATATTTCTAAATGTCTCAGTACTGTGCAATGTTTAAAATATTATGTTAAAATATTAATTGATTTAAATAAATTAGTATGCATTAAGATTCAACTAACACCACCATGGGGCATAAATAACAATTTTAATAATATATCATCATGAGGATATTTTATTATATTACGTTATTTAATATTTGAATGGAAATGTTGTCAAATGTTGTCTAGTTTATCATGAAAACAGTCCAAATATCTTTCTTCTTTTCTTTTGATTTAGGCTTAAAATATGAGCCAGACAAGTTCTTGACAGCTCTGATGAGATTTTCCCTTGCAGTAGCAACAAAACATCATAGTCATGAACCCTTAATGGTTCCTGTGAAGGAATATAAGCACATTTGTACATTTCAGTAATGGCGGGGACCCAGCATGCTATAGTGAAGGATCTGTGAGGAGGAGAGGAGCGAGAGATAATGAGAGAAAGCGAGAGAGTGATTGAGAGAGTGAGAGAAATCGCAGGGAGAGGTTAGAACTGCATGCGCATGATGTGGGAGGAAGAGCGTGGGCACAGGAGAAAGCAGGCACCCAGAGAACCGATGCATCTCTGTGTTTCTCTCCCTTTCTTTCTCTCCTTTTGAATGACTTCCTTCTTCTCTTCCAGTTCCACACTGCCTCGTCTCAGGGATTCGGGCTGTCAGTCTTTCATCTGTCTTCTGTCTCTCTCTCTCTCTATCATCCACCTCATTTTAATAAGGACGGTAATCATTAAAGCTCTTGTGCATGACCCACAGATTGATGTAAAAAGAGAGAGGAAGAGGAAAGACTACATGCTTACCAGAAGAACAAAGTGTGCAAAAGATCGGAACATCCCATGCCAACTTACAGCTCGTTTCATCATCAGTCGGGGAGGAAAGGGTCACAAATGTAGTGTGCACTTCTTGATGTTTGGCACATTTGTGGAATTTGAGAACTAGCCAGCATCCCAATTTGAGCTGTTGCCATAGCAACAGTATACCTGTTGTGGGGTTAAACGATCCGACCGTGTTAAAAAAAAGAGAAGCGCTACGTATCAGCAACACACAATTTTGTTGCCAAAACAAATAAGACGACAAAAGAAAGCTCAACGGTTGTATGTAGGAATGTAAACATGGCCGTATGTTTGCGTGTGCGTCTGTGTTTTTAAGCACAATCCTGGTGTTTCTGCTCAAGTCTGAGTTGTTTCCATGGTTACGCCGCAGCTGAAAGTCATAAACGCTGCGCTTTCTTAAATGACAATGTTTTAAATTGAAGGCAAGTGCTTGCAGTAGTTGTGTTTCTCCCACAGGAGATTCTCCCGCTGGCCTCTCGGTGTCAGATGGTGGGGAACCTCGGGAAGCCAAAACACACTCCGCCGTAAGCGGCCAATTCTCACATTCGACATTCTGTTACCATGCTGTTTTCCACAATCAGGTGCCTCAATGAAACCCTCCAAAAGCTGACAGATGAGAACAGACAGGCCAGAGACTGAACAAAAGGAGCGTATACCAAACACTCTTGTCCACAGCTGTGCGATGTGAGCTGGATCCTCAAATGCGTTAGCATTGTTTGCTAAGCTATGGAAGCCGTAAAGAGGCTATGCAGTATTGTTTGTTTTGTTATGTTCTTTACATAAAATAGTTGTTTAGCTCTCGACATTGTTTTCTTGAAATTCTGACAAAGTTTCCTCGAGATCTTGTGATTGTCCCAACACAAGTTTCAACCTTTACCTAATATTCATCTTGACTTTAAATACTGACAAAAGTTATCTTAAGAACTCAACTGGATATTTCACCCAAAAATGACCCACTCATTAATTACTCACCCTTATGTCATTCAGAGTCTGTAAGACCTTTGTTCAACTTCAGACCACAAATTATGAGAATTTTTTTTTTATGAAATCTCAGAGCTTTCCGAACCTTTAAAACAGTAATGCAACCCACACATTCAGACTGGCTTCCTCGTATGACAGATACCGGAAGTGATAGAAAAGTGATTATTACGTTTGAAATATGGATATTTTTCTTACAAAAACGCATTGATTTGCTACCGGAGACCTGTATTCACCCCCCAGAACCTTTATTTCACGTCCTCTGGGGTCAGTTGCATAAACTTTTTCACAATGTTAAGACTGCCTTAAGAACTAGTTTGACCAACTAGCAGATGCCAAGGAGTAATCAGTCTTACTTTTACAATACAAATAAGACCAATCTATCTTTCCATAACGGAATTTAAAAAAGTATATGACCAGTCTTGATTTTTTTTTTTTTTAATCTGATTTACTCTTTAAGACTAGTCTAAAGTCAAAGGAAAATGAACCTGTTTGGTTACCAACATTCTTTAAAATATTTCCATTTGTGTCCCACAGAAGATAGTAAGTCATACAGGTTTGGAACAACATGAAGGTGAATAACTGAAGACAGAGTTTTTCATGATTTTGATATAAAAGATGTTTTCTTTTAGTGTTGACGTGTGTTGAGATCTGTTTCAGCTGTTTTCTTATGTTTTTTTCTTAGCCTGGAGGGAACAAAGCCATTTCTAACTGCAATATTTTACTGCTGTGTCTTGGATGAATTAGTTTATTTATTTTTTAAACTGAAGTTGAGATCACAAGAAAGCAATGGTGTAAACAGAGATGATGCATGGCTATTCAGGGCTTCAGTACGAGGGCGAGTATCGGGTTTTTTTATTGCTGTTATTTTCTCAAACCCTAAAAGTGCGTTCACATATCATTGCTGAAATCCAGTCATTTCATGATCAGAAGTTTTGCCTGAGGGCAGATTTTCACTCATGTTCAGGTGTTCAAAAAAAGCTGCTTGATTTAAAAGTGACTTCTTTTTGAGCTGTGTTTTATACACTACACTACTAATAATAGATGATTTTCCGCTTTGGCATGTATTTTAACTGTCATTTTGCATTATTGACACACTGTTTTCCTAATGAATATTGTTCAGTTGCTTTGACGCAATGTATTTTGTTTGAAGCGCTATATAAATAAAGGTGACTTGACTTGACATATCTCCAATCCACAATAATGTGCTACGTAATCAGTGATCCCCAAAATAATACCTCTTGTTGAGGAGAAATATGATATTTCATGACATGGGGAAACATTACTCACATTGTGAGTAAAAAACAGTTTTTTTTCTTTAATCCCTATCTCTGTGTGGCAGTTAAGTGTGCGTGGTCTTTACTTCCATGTTGTTAAAAGTCCTAAGCACAACATAGTTCTGCATTTCAATGTGAAGCTTTTCACAAACACAGCAACCACAGTTGCCTGCATTTGTGTCTGTCATAATGGAAATGGTTGCAGGCAAGACTCCAGACGCACAAAACATCAAAAGCACAACATCACTGGGCTCCATTCATCTGGAGTTCCTGAATACAAAGGTCGAACAGAGGACAAAAAAAAAGAAAATATTTCTCTCTCTAACTCCCTCTCTTCTCTGGGAGTCACTCTTTTACTCAAGAAATGAGTCAGCCTTCAGTGGAAGACCCCACCTTCAGGTCACACTGACTGATATTTATCAGGTGCTGGATTCGGTTTAAGGCATAGCCTTAATTTGACCTTAATTAGACAGGACCTCATTTGTTTTAGGGGATGGAGCCAGAGTAATTTCGGAAATAAAAAGTGGAGTCTGACTTTGACATTTAATCTTTCAATCCTACTTCCTACTAATGATGCTATTTCTTTCTTATGGATAGATATTTTAACTGAGCCCTTATCCCATAGGTCCCATATCATTTGTACTACAGGTATGTCTGACACATTTAATCATGAGGCTTGTTAAGGAAAGGTGTGCTGATACTTCACAAAGCGGTCAGACTTTCTTTCACCTGGTAGAATAAAAGGCAAATAAAATCATACTAGAATAAATCCCCAAAAATAGTGCTGGGTTCTGTTGATTTGGGCCTGTAATCAACCACCCGGAACACCTTGTTGTCAGCTTCCGACCGGTATCTCGCTCGCACCTTTAGAAAACTCTTAGTCGAGACTTAATCTTCTGCTGCCTTGAGAATTTGTCAACACACTTTAGAGCTTTGATTTGTATCATTTATGACCACTTAAAGTGCTCTCAATGACTTCTGCCATGCGCCTGCAGTAAAACTACACTATACAAAAAAATTAAATAAATAAAATCTATAAGAATAGAGTCTTATGTGTTAATATGAAGACTTTTTCCCCTGTTTTGAATTACACATTATATTGTGTTGTGTTTTAGGATAAAAGGAAATGTCTAAACTTAATAAAAGATAAGAAATAAAATCTGAGAGCTTTCTGAACCTGCATAAAAAGCAACGCAACTGACATGTCCAAGGCCTAGAAAGGTAGTGAGGATATCGTTAAATCCATGTGACATCAGTGGTTCAACCATATTTTTTTGAAACTACGAGAATACTTTTTGTTCACAAGCAGAGGAATGCACACACATGCATCATGGTTCTCTCCTGAATGGCAGTGGAGACTGACCTGGAAGAGAAGAAATTGTTGAATAAGGTAGTTATTTCTGTTTTTTCTCCTCGCAAAAAGTACTATAGCTTAATAAAATTAGGGTTGAACCATTGATGTCACATGGACTATTTTAGCCATGTCCTTACTACTTTTCTGGGCCTTGAATGTGTCAGTTCCATTACTGTATATGGAGGATCAGAAAGCTCTCGGATTTCATAGAAAATGTCTTAATTTGTGTTGATGAACAAAGCTCTTATGGGTTTGGAACGACATGAGGGTGAGTAATTAATGACAGAATCATCATTTTTGGCTGAACTATCCCTTTAACAGTTTAAATGTCCTGGCAGAAAATTACCAGTACGTTTTCCATAAAAAATGAAAGAAGAAGAAATTAATTATCAACATATTAATTCAGAACTAATATTTAATAAATTAAAATGAAATAGTCAGTGACTTCTTATTTGTAATATGTCCATTTACTGCTGAAATTTACATATTTATTTTTGAATTAATACATGGATAAATGATTTCCTCACAGGCCTGCTGCTGCTCTAATAGAGATTTGTGTGAGCATCATACCCGTCCTCAAAACTCTCTCTGCATAATAAAAACAATTCCCCAGATGAGCCGAGCCACACAGAGCTGCAGTATCACTAATCACCAGACCTCATGGAATCTGCGCCTGCGGAATTCTGAAGGAAACACAGAATTTAAACAACAGTCCCACACCAACATCCCGCATCAGCTATACAGTATATGCTTTTATTAAATTCTGTAGTTTACGGAATACATTTTCATCTAATATTTTGTATACATGTACATGTCTACCACAATTTGGTTCATTTAACACAAATTCACTAAATCCAGAACTGTATTTCTATCCCAGATTTTCAGCTAAAATCAGCACAAAAAATCAGCAGGTACGAGAGAGTGAGTGAAAATATATTTCAAAAACAGAAATAGGGTGCAAAGAGTTTCTACTTTCAATACTCCCTTAAGATTTCTTGAAATATCTGCTGCCTAACTTTATATTAGCCTCAGCTCATATTGGACAAATACTACTTGGTCAGCAGAGCCAAACAACACCTCTGTGTGCAAAACCCAATCGGTGAAAGAAAAGTTTTCACTTGAGCTTTGAAGACGTCACTAGTTTAGTTTCCAAAAAGAGAACTCCCCAGTGCCTTCGTTGGTTATCCGTAATGAATAAGTCAGTGAGAAGGACACTCGGGCCTTCAGCATTAACAGCTTACTATGAAATCTTAAAGTCCTGCAGCAAGCTTCAGATCTAAAAGCTACTCCAGACGCAGAGCCCTCTCTTTTTCACACAAGTGTCAGCAGAGTTTCCTGTCTCATGACGCACTCGTGTGGAACCGCTCTGCCCTGCATGCTGCATATGATCAGATGGGTCTCTGTGTCCTACTTTTCACTGCAGGGGTCAGGGGTCCCGGGCTGGGGAATTGTAAACGTAAGTTAACATCACTCTGACTCCGTCCTGACATTTATGACTGGATTCAGCGCGCTGTGATACTAATTAACCTCAAAGTTATTCATGGCAAATCTGAAATGACACAGTGATTAAAGTAACTAGGCACTACATGAAAGACACAAAGTGTGGTAGTTTATTAAATATATGAAATGTAAATATGTTTTCATGTATATATTGTACAAAGACCAGAGTAACCCATAAAATCACTTAAAATGAATAAAATGTAAACATTTCATTATAGATTTATTTCTATGTTTTGATTCTGTTTTTTTTTCCACACTTTGACCAAAATACCTGAGTCACCCTTGATTTGAGTCGTCTGTTATATACATGAAGAGTTCTTGAGCAAAAGCCTCTAGGTGGTGGCTGAAATTTTCATCTAAAATGAGCATTTTTTAACAGGCTCCTATCTTAAGTTTCAGTCATTTTACTCTAATGGCAATGTATCTGTCCTTTTCTAGTCAATTTAAGTGAAATAACTGAACACAAAATCTTGATAAAAATGCTCATTTTAGAAGATATATATATATATGTATATATATATAAATGTGTGTATAAATGTATGTATGCATATTTACACATACAGTATTTAATAAAAAGAACAAGGAATAAGTTTCCTATATGTATAATTATTTATGTTTTATTAAATGAATACTAATAATACTAAAATGTAATAAAAAAATACATATATTATATAAAATCATTATATTTTTATTAATACTACGGTAATAATATTTATAGTTACTATAATTATTAGTAAAAGTAAATGTGCAGTTGTTAAATAATATATATATATATGACTCCTATATGTAACAACTACACATATACAGGGTAGTTTACAAATTGTATTATGCTTTTGTGCCAAAGAATATCCAAGTGCTGAGTACACATTCTGGAAAGAAAGTCCACCGAGAATAATATACTGACAAAAGGACTGTAAGATCACATTAGCTAATATGAAACCGGAACTGGAGGTACTGTCATGGAGCAGGGTATTTAGAATAGAGAGGGCTTTCCTGAGAAAGAAAAGTGCTCCAGGCAGGAGAAGGGTGCTGTATTTGTACTATAAAGCACACGCGAGCAGCGGAACTAAGGCAGAAGATTTGTGCAAATTGGACTAAAAATAAATGTACAGTACCATGAGTGAATAGGGCTCCAAATTAATGGAGCTAACCGATCAAGACTGATTGATAACAGCCAGGTACTGCTCCCCAATCTCCCATTCCCCATTCTCCTGCGACATTAATCACTCGCCCTTTGGGGAAGACCCAGGAGCATGATATTTAGCACAACAAAACAAACTTAACCACATCACGGTGAGTTAGATCGGAAGAGATCTAAAATCTGAGGGAACGTGTCTGCAAGACAGAAGCAATAAAGCTTTATAAGAGAGTCTAAATGAAGGCTTCAAGGTCACAACTTCATTGCAGTTCCTGTTTGGGTGACAACCAGATATCTCCTGCTGAAAGCCAGCATATGTTGTGTTTGGGGTGCAGCAAGGGGAGGATCCGTTTGCATGCCCATTCACTTCAAAGGCAGTTGGCATTTAAAGGCATCTACATTAAAGGCAGCAAACAGGAAGCAGACAGGAATCAAAAAGCATAATTTATTTGTAAACAAAAATATTATCAATAATAATAATAATTGTAAAAAAAAATATTTTTTAAATCTTTTTTTTTTTCACATGGTGTAGATATGGAGCCAGACCTAAAAGGGCAAACCCTTTTGTTTTTTAACCCTTGCATTGATCAGCATGGACATTCATCATATGGGTCTAAGCTAGTATTTGAAGCAGGAACAGCTAGCATGAAACTGATCATTTTGAACTACTGTAGCAGTTCGTATCCTTCAGATAGCAGCAAATTGACAATTCCTCTAAGTTTTACCACTTGAGATCGAAGGAACATATTAGTATTAAAAGGTCACTGGCAGAGTTCAAACATGCTGTACTGTACAGACGGCATTTGACCTTCAGAATTCAAGTCTTCTTTTTAACATAGTCCTGCTCTGAAATATCTATAATATATCATGTTTTCTTAATTCTGTTCTCCCTTATTCCTCTGCATAGCAACAAATAATAAATAAATTCACTAAGGCTCACCAACTTGAAAATGAAATCATATAATGAAATCAGACTCATCACTACTTTATAAGTGCTGTTCAGTGACGTCTTTTATCATCATGTTGTTATTGTTTATACAGTTTGACAACATCTGTCAACTTCAAGCTTGAAACAATAAGAGATTCACTGCCTTAAGTATCACCCAACAACACAAACCTGGGTGTAAATTCACCTTGTTTTGCCGATATGGAAAGGACATGCTGAATAATTGCCTGGTCTTTGCAGGCTCCTGGGGTGTCCTTTATTCTCTCTAACCTTTAACAGTGATACACTCACCGACAATGAAGATCCTAGTCTGTATATGCCATAAGACTCTTTATACTCACCATTTACATCAGTGTTCATAAACAGGAGACAGTTTGCGTGACATACTGACATTTTAACTAACTTGTAGGAACGATTCTCTGTGTACTTAAGTTATACTTCAAATATAACTGGGGAACGAGGAAATAAAAACTGAATGAAAAATACCAAAACAATTAATTATTTTTAAACCAGTCAAAAGTTATTATAAAACAAACTATTAGAAAATAATAAAAAAATAACAACAACAATCATAATTTCTATTATTGAAGAATTTCTCAAATTTGTAATTGTCAGCTAAATGAATATGAAAAAAAACTCTTAAACAAAAATGCATAAATAAACCATTAAACATTTATTACATTGTTTATTATTTAAATAATTGCCAGAAACAACAGCAATAATAATCATAAACTTTATTATTGTACACTTATTTATTTATAAATAAAAAAGATTGAATAGGTTTGTCTATTTCTTTTCTCATTTTGTAATTATCAGGCAAATAAATAAATGTTAATTACGTGCTATAACGTCCTTTGCATCAGCAATACCAATTAAACACTTGCATTACACTACAGTATGAATTGGGTCCTGATATTTTGAAATGCAACAATGCAGAAATCAAGCTTGCACAGGTAGAAGCATTTGCTTTTACATACTTTCAAACAGCAGGCCTAAGACTCGTTTAAAAATTTTTTAACAGTCTGAATTGAAAGTAAATCTTCATAACATGATAAATCCAATTTTAAGCAAATTAATTCCACTTTAAATCAATACAAGCATACCAAAAATTCAGGCTGCGGGCAGAAGCTGCCCATGTCAACTGAAGTCAAAGAGCACACACAGTGTAAAACACATGGTTACGGACATGCACGCAGAGCCGTGATGCTCTGTGGAGGAGGGAGGCAGGAAAACTGTGAGAAGTGTGAACCGTGACTCCTGCAGGAACAAGTCCACAGGCCCTATGGATTCTACCAGTCGTAAGGAGTCACATGGGCTCGGATGATGCATACTAAATGCACACAGTGTTCCATCCCCTCCCTTACACAAAACCCAGTTTTCCTGCAGACATTTATGCATTCTCTGATGGTTAGTGGCAGCTCCATCTCCCTGTGTTTCAGTATTTCCCTTTGATAAAGCCAGAGGAGAGAGAAAGCGTGCCAACCCGACGCCTCGGTGCAGGCCTCGCGTCCCAGTGGGTGGTGTTTTCCTCACTGCTGCCGTGGCAACAACATGTGACAGTAGGAGCACATGGCAAGAGTAAACTCCCCCTGTGTGTCTCCATTTGATCCTAGCCTTATTCCCAACATCTACACATCCACATTCACCGAAGACCCAAGACAGCCATTTACATACTGAATAAAACTTGGCTGCCATGTCTGTTTTTACCAAAAGCCTCACGCACACTTGGGTAAAATTAGCCGAATGTGTGGGCATGCATACTGCACAAGCTTGCTCATAATACATCACCCAAAAAAATCCCTCCCAACCAAAAGCCCTCCTACTCTGTATTCAGAAGATTAATCGTTTAGCATCAACGAGAGTTTCTTTCCCATCGATGTTAGGGAGGGAAATGAGTCCTCTTTGCAATTAGACACAAAACAAGGAAGAAAATTTACATTTTGGAGAAGTCGTTTCTTGTATTGCGCTAATATCATTATCAGTATCATTATTAAACATCTTGTGTGGGACTTTAATGACGGCAGTACAAAGGTCCCATGCGTGTCGGAACAGTGAATAGATTAACCTGTGCTGTGAAGCCACGAGTGGAGCATCTAAATAAAATATTCAGAGCAGAGTGCCGTGCGAACAGATTCGGGCCCCAGCGCCAGGCCTTCGCCGCCGGTGTTAATATTTCAATTACGCTCATGAATATATGAATTAAATAGGTCCTAACATTGTCCCTGTTCCTTTTCTGCAGGAATTACTGCATTGTAGTAGATAAGTCTGGCGGCAGTGATAGCATAGTTTTTTTGGCCTCTCTGTTCTGTTAGAAAGGCAGAATGTTAAACATCTTTCTCTAAGGCACATCTTCTCCCACACTGGTGGAAAAATAGTGCACATATGGCACCTCAGGTGCAGCAGTCGAGGTGTTTAATGACACATCCGTTGAATATATGATATGATAAGCTAAGTAACAGATGATTACTAAATAAGATAAATATCTCAATGTTATTTACAGAAGGTGTGCGATCTTGATGAAGGACTAGAATCCCTCCAACAGCACTTCAGCCATTTTATTTATTTGAGCAATTAGTCCAACCGAGTCTAATTAGCTTCGTCAAAACAGTTGACTGTGTCTCTGTGAGTTTTGTATTTGTTCATAATAAGCTTAATGACTAAAATAAAGGAACATTTATTTGTTAAATCTGTTATTCCTTTTCTTATTTCAATGATAATTGTTGTGTATTATGGAAATCCAGAAATAAGTGGTGCTCCTCACATTGACTGTCACATGGAGTATGCTATAAGTCACATCTTATTCCACTCAATACGGCAGCTGTAGGGATGGAAGTCTTGCTTTTGAGTTAAAAGAGCCAATCACCAACTAATCACAGCTAATCTCATGATTTGAGCTGAATAAGCAACATGACAATTTTTTTATTTAAAATATACTACCTTTCAAAAGTTTGGGGTCCATTTGATTTTTTGATTTTTTTAAGTCTCTTATGCTAAACAAGGCTACATTTATGTGCATAAATACAGAAATATTGTGTAGTATTACTAAACGTTTAAAAAACGTTTCTAATATATATATATATATATATATATATATATATGTGTGTGTGTGTGTGTGTGTGTGTGTGTATCATGGCTAGGCAATTTAATGCGTTATCATCATGTTAACGCATTAATTGATTAAAACCAACAGTTATTTTATTGTGTGTTAACGCGTGTTAACCGAGCCAGGGATTGCTAAACAGAACGATCACACTAATCAAACGAACCAGGCTTTAGGCATCAAACACGCTCCGGCAAAGTTAAGATAGCCTAGTGTGATCACAACCTAATTATTCTCCCGCATCCCACACACATGAGTCTCTACCTGCCCATCAAGTGTTGTCCCGCGCCGCACTCTGCTGCATTGGGTCTCTAAGAGGAAGGTGCCTGTTATAATGTTATGATCGTGGCTCTGGACTCTGAGCATATATTTTCAATGACAAACTATAAAATAATTTCTAGAAAAACATTAATGTCCTGGCAGTGACAAATGGCTTGTTTTATATTTAATTTAATTACATTAATGTTATAGTTGATATTTAGGCTACGATAAATATTTTAACTGCTACTATGTAAAAGGAAAACTTCTGTAAAAAGCACCTTATTTGTAAATTGCTTGCAAACCACTTACACTTTTTATTTATGCAGCTTTTAAATGAAAAAAAGTGCACAATACAGTTCTTTTGAATGCATTATTAGTTTTGTGCATTTTGTGCATAACAATGCGATTAATTGCAATTAATCACAGACAATAATGCGATTAATCACCATTAAAATGTTTAATTTTAATCGTTGCCCAGCACTGATAAAAATGTATTTCTGTAAGAGCAGAGCTGAATTATCAGCAGCCATTACTCCAGTTCTCAGTGTCACAAAATCCTTCAGAAATCATTCTAAAATGCTGATTTCATGTTTGTCAATGTTGTCCTGCTTATTATTTTTGTGGAAATTGTAACACTTTTGATCATTAAAATGTATCCTGGCTGAATAAAAGTATTAATTTCTATCAACAAAAAAAAAAGTCTTACTGACCCCGACTTTTGTACACTCGTGTATATTGTCTTAAATGTGAACAACTCACTAGATCTTGGAACAGAGCTAATAACTGAGCATATGCTCTGACCCAGCGAAAACTTTTGGGGTGCACATAATGTTTTTGTGTATTTGTGTTCCTTGGCTTGATTTTTTTAGGCATTCCTCTGCTGTCAGAACTCATTTAGCAGTTTCTCCCAGGCTTCTAGACCTTTCCGCTGCCTGACATAACTGACATTTACATTTGCCCTCTATCAAAGAAAGAGAAACAAGGGTTTAGATCTCTCCACTCCCATAACAATCTCTCTCGAAAGGGCGGCAGAAAAATGACCATCCTCACAGCAATCTTATTAACTGCTATTTAATCATGACAGTAAGAGCGAGTGAATCCATTTTCCTGGTTGTCAGCATCACAATGGGCCAAACTGTCCATTCTTGGTGGAAGAAATGACACGGCACTGGTTTGAATGAACTCTACATTTAACTCGTCACATCTCTCCCTTCATTCTTCGTCATTGTGTAATTGTTTTCTTTGTGCGCACCTTAACGGAATAACACAAAACGTGACCATTAATTGATGTTGGGTTTATTGGTGCTTCTCATCCTTGGGGTATTTCCACTTCAAAGCAGTGTGTGCAGATAAAACAGAGAGTGGACGAGAAATGCTAATTCATACAGTTCAAAATGCAAGCATAAAGGACATGCAGAAATCAATAGAGATCCCCTACGTGAGGGAGAGTAAACAGAGCAGAAGAGTCCAGTGCCCGAGCGCATAAATAATATTTACGTAGACGGCAGATGCAAACAACCACAGGGGAGCATGTATAATTCTGATTCATACATCTGAGAAGCAATGATCTGGTAAATGTGAGACTCGCTCATTTATTTTACACGAAGAGGCTCAGGGGCAACAGGTCGTCACCGCTGACTGTTAAGCCTTATCTGTGTGATAACCATGGTTAAACGTAAAAGCACTGTTGTGATGTTTGTGGGAAAAATGGTTTGGGGCTCTAAAAGCAGTTTGTTTGTGTCTGTGGGATAAGAGCTGAATGCATAATAACGCTGAGGTGAAAGTGAGCTCACTTGTTAGACGTTCAGCATTATGCTAGCTGACTAATTGCTGCTCTCTCACCTATTGTCTTCAGTATACCTGATAGAACAAAGAGTACATTTTGGAGACTGAAAAAAGCTAAAGAGCCCCACTAACTGCTGCAGTTTCTGAAGAAAAGGTTTTATCAATGTACTATAGTAATCTTATTGGTGATTAAAATATTAAAATAACATTCCTGGTTTAATACAACTTCATTTATAGCCACATCTATTCTCTCTCTAACAAGAAAAGTAGTCCAACAACCTTACAATGTTCACCCAAAAATGAAAATAATCCTTTGCTCACCCTCATGTCATTTCAAATCTGTATGGATTTTGTTCCTTTGTTGAACACAAAAGACATTTTTTTGAAGAATGTGGATAACTAAACTGTTTTGGTTCCCATTGACTTCCACTGTATGGTCAAAAAATATAATGCCACACAATCTGAACCGAAACTTGTTGCCTATAGCTGTTCTATCAGACAATTACTCTGTAAGCAATGTTTGCACCCCAAGATAAGTTCCAAAACTTTCCCAACCATTTTCTTACAATCCTCTGAAATCTAGAATTCAGGTCTGTCTTCATTAGGGTTGGGCTGACAGACAATGCCCGTTGTACATCGTCGATGGATGACAGTCATCACGATGTTGAGCTGGAATCGTCCGATGACAATTTTGTAGACATCGCCCAACCCATCCAATCAACAACAGACAGACTAACCTGAAGTCCCACCCAACTTTTTTTTCAATAATTTGCTTCACTAAGATGTATTGAACAACATGGAAGAAAAGATTTCTTTGCATCTTGAACACAGATAATGCATTAAAGATTGCAGTATGTTTCTGATGTAGACCATCTGATACAACTATGCAACTATTACTTTTGTTTCTTTGGTCAGATGAAGATGATCTATACTAAATAGCAAAATATACTCTACAATGGGTTTATTGGGTCGCTGATGGCTTCAGAAAATAGCCATTACAGTTAATCTTATCTGTTGAGATGAAGAAAACAAGGCAAACCATGACACCATTTAACTGTCATGCAGGCATTTGAAATATGAAAAATAATTAATATCAAACAATTAACCCAATCTCTTTGTGAAGCATCTTATGGTCTGGAATGATTCAAAACACGTTGAGTAATGAAATAAAAATCACTTCTAATACAGTAGATTACAGAAACAGACAAACTTCATCTTTAATATACCAGCAGAACCACAGCCGGTTTCATTTCACATATCAATCATTGTCAAATTCAAAACTAAAGAAAATCTGTTCATTTGGGCTACTATCTGGCCAAAAAAATCTGTGTCAGTAATAATAAAGGGTAAGAGATTCTCAGCCTCAGGACTTTACTCCACCGTTTAATACACCCTGCTCACATAAGGACTACACTGAACCAGCCTGTCCGCCTTTTCAGGACTTTGTTAAACGTTGTCAGAAGCCCATCTATACAGTGTCTCTGCAATTATTCATCCCACCATTTTGTTTAATTATAGACTGCAAGACAGGCGATATGTTTAGCTTATGGTTCAGTGCTTGTGCTCAGAACTTCTCCCTCCCAGATGTGTGACGCAGTATGCCGAGAGCTTTGTGAGGATGAACTTGCCAAAACTGTTGGTGTTCTGTGTCCTTGGCCAAAGCCCAAGAAACTGCAGGCATTCTGCCATTACTTTATCTGTATTCATCAAATCAATATGAGCAAAGGGGGCATTTGAATGGCAGACCATTTCTCGAGACAGACGTTAACATCAGAATTCGCCTGAATCTAATACCAGAGGTCTCCAAGCCCATTTGTAATGTTAGGGTGTTTACTACAGAATTCTGTTTATGATACACAAAACATGCTAAATGTCCATGAAAATAACATGCAGTTCATTAAGTGAGACAGATGTTGATTGAGTGAGTTCATTCAGTGAATAATTCTGCACCCTGTAAGTTTGTCAATCTTTCTGAAAGAGTCATTTGGGTTACATTGTTTGTTGATAGTCCACTTTAGACATCCCATAGCTATAATAAACTTTGTAACTACATGTCAACTAACTCTCATTAATTTACAACTAAATTTCAACTAACTTGAGAATTGTTAGACAATTAGGTTAGGGTTAGGTTTAGGTTAGTTAGCAGAATTGTACTTTTGTACTGGAATAGGAATACACTTGTTATGTTGTATGCTTTTGAATCACTAAAATGATTCAAAAGATTCATTTGTTTGAGAATCAGACTATGCTGGTCAAGCTGTATATTTTGATCTACAAAATAGATTAATTATACTACGCTGATCACACTGTATGTTTTTGATTCACAAAAAGAATCCGGCTAAAGAGTCAGTTAAATTACGCTTGTTTTCTTGTCATTTTCTTACACTGATTCTCTACCACATTGCATTCAATTCAGTCTACATGCATAGTAAAACCTTTTTTTTTCTTGCAGTGCTGCTATAGATTCAGCAGCAGTGGAGCACCACTGACTGAAGTGCAGGAAACACTGAGGACTTAAACTGTAGAGGACCTAATTTTGGATTCAATTTGCCCTTAGAGTGCATGTGAGCCATCACCACACACAATTCTATCTCAAAATATTAAAGGCACAAATAAAAATCGTGTGTCACTCTACCAACTGAGCTTGCCCTGTAAGTGCAAGTTACTGAATCAGTTCATCTATCCTCTGCAGCCATACCTGGGTACAAAGGGTAGAATTGTGAAGCCCTTGAGTCATTTTGGGAAAGGGAGTTTTGGGTTTTAATAAATGAGCAAACTACAAAACTACCAGTAGGCAGTCTGAGGCCTGTGGATAAAAGCTTTCCAGTAATACTTCATTAGACAGAGACTGTCCTTCTTTCTCTCTACAAGCCACCCCCATCCATCAGCCACCACATAGCGCGCTGTGCTCAATGTCCTATGAGATTGTCCATTTAAGGATGAACCCACTAAAGACATACTATGGCTGGATATGTGACTGGGATGAATAACATTTAGGCTTTGCATTTCTTTGCAGTAATATAATGCAACGTGGATAATGGACATGATAATGAAAGTGTGTCAATTAAAGAGATTTTATTTATAACCCGGACTTTAATATATATATTCAAATGCATCTAACAGTGAGTAATCGGATCTGTAATTAATTACTCACCGTCATGTCATTACAAACCTGTAAGAGCTTTGTTCATCTTTAAAACACAAATTAAGATCTTTTTGATGAAATCCGAGGGCTTTCTGACCCTGCATAAACAGCAAAGCAAAAAAAAATTTTTTGAAGCTACCATAATAGTTTTTGTGTACAACGAATACAAAAATAACAACATTATACAAGAATTCTTATCTTCTGTGTCAGTTTCTGCTGCATATGCATGTGGTGCTACTGACACAGGAGTAGACATTCTGACATAGAACCTGGATACGCTGTGGCTTGTTTGCAAAGAGGAATGCACATGCATGTGTCGTGATACTGTCATTGAATTCTGACACAGAAGAGAAAAATTGTTGAATAAAGTCATTATTCTTTTCTTTGTGCAAAAAGTATTCTTGTAGCTTAATAACATTAGGTTGTCACATGGACTATTTTAACAATGTCCTTACTAACTTAACTTTTTTGGGCCTTGAACGTGTCAGTTGCATTGCTATCTATGGAGGGGCAAAAAGTTCACAGATTTCATAAAAAAATATCTTCATTTGTGTTCTTAAGATAAAGAAGGTCTTACCGAGCTGGAATGACATGAGGGTGAGTGATTAATGACAGAATTTTCATTTTTGGGTGAATTATCCCTTTAAGTATAGTTAAGAAGATTTGGGATTTACATAAGACATTGCTGACAAACGAAATTAGATTAACTGTAGAATGCAGGGGTCTCAAGACATGATTTGGACTTACGTCCAGTGAGATAATCAAGTTGGTGTTATCTTTATTGTGGTATGCAATCTTTTCGTGTCAAAAACGCTAGGCTCGCCGCTTTCTCAATCTTTCCAAAGCACTCGGGCAGTTGTGCCCCTAAGGCGTCTGCCGTTGCTAATCAACCATGACGTGCAGAGAGCATATGCATACCTGTGCACGCAAATTCGTTATTTCCAAAGAAATAACCGGTTATATATACAGTACAGACCAAAAGTTTGGACACACCTTCTCATTCAAAGAGTTTTCTTTATCTTCATGACTATGAAAATTGCAGAGTCACAATGAAGGCATCAAGGGTTATTTGACCAAGAGGGAGAGTGATGGGGTGCTTCACCAGATGACCTGGCCTCCACAGTCACCGGACCTGAACCCAATCGAGATGGTTTAGGGGTGAGCTGGACCGCAGACAGAAGGCAAAAGGCCAACAAGTGCTAAGCATCTCTCGGGGAACTCCTTCAAGACTGTTGGAAGACCATTTTAGGTGACTACCTCTTGAAGCTCATCAAGAGAATGCCAAGAGTGTGCAAAGCAGTAATCAAAGCAAAAGGTGGCTACTTTGAAGAACATAGAATATATCATATTTTCTGTTGTTTCACACTTTTTTGTTATGTATATAATTCCATATATAATTCCACATGTGTTAATTCATAGTTTTGATGCCTTCAGTGTGAATCTACAATTTTCATAGTCATGAAAATAAAGAAAAATCTTTGATTGAGAAGGTGTGTCCAAACTTTTGGTCTGTACTGTGTGTGTATATATATATATATATGTATTATAAAACTGACCGTGGACTGACTTTGTTTGTACAGAGTGTTTGAGAGTGACTGGATAAACGTGTGAGCAGTGGATTAGCAGTGGTACTTGCCAGCATCTGTATGTCGACCACCACACTGCACAGCTGTGACCAGACCATCCCTCCATCCCCAGAGAGACATATGCCATGGGCTTGCTTACGCCATTTATGCACACACACATTTTGTCTGTGCATCAGTGGCTCCTTCTTTGCTGTCCAGGAATTACACAGGATTTAATGTAATTGGAGGACCGACAAGGGCAAACTTTATGCTTATTACTCAGCGCTTGCCCCTGGAGAAAGAAAGCACTCACATGGCCTTTGGGCAATCTTTAAAGACAAAACCTAAATCCTCTAATTTCAATTAACTTTCAGTTTGTTTACAGTAAAAAAAAAAAAAAAAAACTTATACTGAGAGTCGAATACACAGGTGTGTCATACTTTCCTTTTACTTGCATAAATCCACACATATCGGTGCCTATATCTATCTCTGAATCTCAGAAATACACAATCACTGGTATACAGTTTATAGTATGCAAAGACAAAATGTGGAAAGCACACTTATCAGGTTTCTTTTCCTTATCGGGAATCTCATGCATTCAGACACCCTTAGACAAACCACACTCAAAATAAATGTGTGGGAGGGTTGAGGTCTGACGTTCATCAGTTCAGTTTCAACCAGAAGCCAGACTCAAGCTGTGTCCATTTTTCCCACAGCGTTTTGGAGGGCAGTGAGAGAAATCAGCTTGGAAACGTCCCCACCCTCATTTCTCCTCTTCTGGCATCCAATCAGTCCATTTCCTCACTGTCCTCAGCAGCAACAATCGCTGGACGTTTGTTTTACATTTATGGTACAACCAGATGTGCCAAACCAGCACTTTTTGGAACCTTTGCAAATTTAGCCTGCCGCATAATCAAAGAAACGAATGCCACCTGATGAGCATGTCCATGTTTACCCTTACTAAAATTAAGGAGCGGTTTTCTAACCAAATATAAACCATCTGTCAAACAACACATCTCAAGTAATCTCCATTACTAAAATATGTCATTTAGCAAAAACAGCATCAATGATTCTAGGATGACAGTTCTAAAATAATCCATAATACCTGCCAACATGCTACAGGTAGAGAAACCGTAAAATGTGCTTGGAAACCCAGCACCTAGTTAAACGTACTACATATTTTTTGAAGAACATTGTTCAAAGCAGAGTCCTGCATTTTATATAGGCTAATATGTGTTAAATCAACATGAAATTGCATTCATGAGCGATTTACTTTCTTATGAAAGAAACAGGATATTCAGTGAGAAATTTTTTTTATCCATCAGACATTGACTAGATCACATTAAGGAGGCTTTTTGACTGGGACATGGAGACTGAAGAACAAGTTCAGTCATGCAAGCACCTTGATGCATCTTAATAGTAACGTTCCTTTTTACATTTTAAATAAAAGTGGTTTATGGGCTTGAAATGAACCCGGCTGCCTGACCTGCCTACTTTGACAGCAAACACTATGCTAAGTGCTTAAAAACCTGTTCAGCATCACACTGCGTAGTGTGACCTCAGTCCTTGAGATGTGACCGTCTAGGTCAATGAGCAGCAGAACAGAAAAAGACTAGAATAACTGCTGGCTATGAGTGTGACTCACTAAAAAGGTCAGCAATTAGATCCCGGTTTCACAATCCAACAACAAACATAAACTATTAACTAAACAACAAAAAGCAATGGTTTGCTAAACGAATACATCAGCCAAAATACATTAAAGTATACAGCAGGTCAACCCACATGACTCATCATTGACCTCCTGACCTCTGTGAAGGGCAAGGCCTCTGTTTATCAGCATGCAGAACAAAAAAGCACAGGGTGGCAGCTATATGAACCCACTGAATCACTACATGAGCTTGAGAAAACACTGAATTCAGGCTCCAGTGTCTCTGTTATTCTCCCTCACTGTGTTAAATGAAGGCCTCTATAGAAATATTACTTTACACTTTAAACCTGTTAGTGCTCGTTTTCCCCTCTAGATTTCAGAAAAGACAGTTGCAGGTACCTAGCTGATGTCCACATAGTCTCATTACACACAAACAGTGACAAAAAGCACAGGGTGACAGGACTTCAGAGCTCTTAAAAACTGTTATGAGTCCATGGTCAGCGCAGAATCACAGCAGGATCCAATTAGAGTCTGTCAGGAGTGGAAAAAATAAGACAAATAAAGAATTAAAAAATAAATAATAAAAATGATAATAACTGAACAGTATATTAATAGCAGATTTGTCGACAGCACAACCATGATGTGAATCTCCCGTTCCACATCACAAAGCTGCTCTATTGGATTGAGATCTGGTGACTGAGGAGGCCATTTGAGTAAAGTGAACTCATTGTCATGTTCAAGAAACCAGTCTGAGATGATTTGAGCTTTGTAACATGGTGCATTATCCTGCTGGAAGTAGCCATCAGAAGATGGGTACACTGTAGTCATAAAGGGATGGACATGTTCAGCAACAATACTCCGGTACGGTGCACTAAGAGCCCCAAAGTGTGCCAAGAAAATAACCCCAACATCATTACACCACCAGCAGCCTGAACCATTGAGACAAGGCAGGACGGATCAATGCTTTCATGTTCTTTACGCCAAATTTTGACACTACCATCTGAATGTCGCAGCAGAAATCGAGACTCATCAGACCAGGCAACGTTTTTCCAATCTTCTATTGTCAAGTTTTGGTGAGACTGTGTGAATTGTAGGCTCTTTTTCCTGTGGCCACCCGGTGTGGTCTTCTGCTGCTGTAAGCCCATCTGCTTCGGAGTTCAACGTGTTGTGTGTTCAGAGATGGTATTCTGCATACCTTGGTTGTAACGAGTGGCTATTTGAGTTACTGTTGCCTTTCTATCATCTCTAACCAGTCTGCCCATTCTTCTCTGACCTCTGACATCAACAAGGCATTCGAGTGGCATTTGCCACTCACTGGATATTTTCTCTTTTTCGGACCATTATTTCTCTGTAAACCATAGAAATGGATGTGCATGAAAATCCCAGTAGATCAGCAGTTTCTGAAATACTCAGACCAGCCAGTCTGGCACCAACAACCATTTCACGTTCAAAGCCACTTAAATCCCCTTTCTTCCTCATTCTGATGCTCACTTTGAAGTCATCTTCAGCACATCTAGATGCCTAAATGCATCGCGTTGTTGCCATGTGATTGGCTGATTAGCAATTTGTGTTACCAATCAATTGAACAGGTGTACCTAATAAAGTGGCCCGTAAGTGTAAATAAATTAACTGTGATGGGTAATTGTTTCCATCCTTTGACCAATTTTATTTTGTGAGAAAACCAAGGTATAGACGTTCAAACACATAATATGCTGTCATCTTATGACACATTACAGTTTAATTTAATGTGAGCTATTATGGCAATGCTTTTTATAAAAATCGTAACTCATTGTGACAACACGACAAGATGCTTTACATAAGCTTGGGGCTTTTGGTCTTTTGAGAATAACAGAAATGTATGGCAAGGGCTCAGAGCTCTGCAAGGGTCCCTGCACTCTGTGTGCAAATCTGACAAAATGCATTTGCTCCTCTCTGAGGCGTAAGCTCCAGTGATATCTGTACACATGACACCAGGGTGGTAGCATGAGCTGGGCTCAAAGAGGTCAAGAGTATCACTTCAGTGGAGTCAAGCCCCCCTCATAAAGGGAAAGAGCTTTTTGCAATTTTATTTACATTTTTTAAATATTTAGAACATCAGAACTACAGTCACAAAGCTTTAAACTGAGCATAAAGTGGATGATCTTTCCTTTTGCTATAACTCTATGAAAGGCAATTGTTGAAGTCACATGCTCTCATTCATCTAACAGATAAATAAGAAACATGGCGACTTAGACTGAATTTTGAAGCAAATTAAATTCTCTAAATATGAAGTATCGAATCCACATTATCAATTATATGCCACAAAAAAGAAGGAAAAAAACCCTCCATAAATGAGAAACTGAATCTTCAGACCAGATAGATATATCCGTATGCAGGTAAATAAGCACTACAACAGACAAGCATTGAAGCCTTTTCCAGATAACAGCACAATAAAAGTACATTAATGCTTTTTCTATTTCTATTTGTGCCTCACTCACTATTTTAGCAGATGAAAACTACTCAAGGCAAACAATATCATTTACCGCAGATGAAAGTGGACCACTACAAAAACGATGGCCATCCCTGCTGTCAGGATGATCTAAGACCAAACCGTGACCTTTAGCACAGCTAATGATCTCCAGTTCACTGAAGATACTGAGGGGGTCCTTCAGAGTGCAAATGTTATGTGGGCTCCTCTCTTTAATTTCTCTCCAAATCTTTCGAGTGGATCTGTGAAAGACTAAGCACTGTGGGCACGGCAGGCAGCACCCAGGCGCAGGCGAGCGGATGGGTTCTGCCTGTCTGGGGATGCATTGAGAGGGGATAAAGGGATAAAGAGCCTCTGCTCTGGGACTGATTACTTACATCTGCCCTGTTAAATCCTGGCATGTATACGCACAGCTACTACTGTTTGCTTTGTTTACTGTTTGCGAGTATTGAGTCAGTTTGTGTGTGTGTAAACGGGTTTGACAATACTTGCGGGGGCCAAATGTTTGATGAGAAATGCTGTAGATCCAATTATCCCCATACATCTTATGAGAAAGAAGAGCTGAACAGCTCATCAGTATTTGAGATGTTTGTAAATCCAACAGTTTTGTGTTAGCAACAAATATGTGACCCTGGACCACAAAACCTAAAGAGGTAATATGATGCTTTTTTAAGGATCATTATTTGGTTTAACAGAATATGTTGACATGCTTTAATGTTCAAAAACCACATTATTTTTCAAATACTGTAAATTATTTTAGGTCCTCTATGCCCCGCTTCTCTCAAACGCGTCATTTTTCACAAAGTCCCTCCTTCCAACAAGCACAGTCTGCTCTGATGGCCAACTGACCTAGTGCATTGTGATTGGCCAATCACTGCTCGTCTGAAAAGTAACAGCCCTTTCCATAATCACGAGCTTCATCTTTCAAAATAAATGTAAAGACAAATAATAATGTCCTTAGTTTTACCATCAGTTCAAGCCCGAAAGGGGAATAGAGTCACGTGACAGACACAGTGATGAAGCTTGTATGTGTTTAGAGTACAAAAGCAATGGATGGTTAAGACTCCTGTGACTCCTGACTCCTGCTGACTCCTGTGTGACAGTCTCTCTCTCTCTCTCTCTCTCTCTCTCTCTCTCTTTCGCACACACGCAACATACTTAGAACATACTTACAAAACATACTTACAGTAGCTGATTCAGAAGCGCCAGATTGTCGTTGCAAAGTCAGAAGTACCTCCTCTCCTAGGTTCACGAAACTGTCATCCATAAAAATGTGTTGCTGTTCTGTTGTAAGTAATCTTAAGGATTCCTAAATGCATCTAGTTTCTGAAGGACAAATAAAGTGATTTTGCTTTCACCTAGATACACACAGCATCTCCCTGACACGGCTGCTTCAACACTAACTGTGGTTACTGAAACCACGCCTTCTTTCTTTGCGTGAACTTTTGGGCGACATTAGGCAAATATTTCCACATAGTGACGTAGACGTGAGGGTGTGTTTGAACGAGACATTTTACGAGTCTTAACTTTGATTAAGAACATCTCTTTGGATTTGAGACTTCAGTCTTTGCAACTTTACAGATCTTCTTCATGCACTAAGAGTTTGTAATACTCCAAAGAGAAAGGAAAAATTTTAATGGCATCATATGACCCCTTTAAGTGTTAACTTTACTACCTGCTGTTACATAAGTGCCACCTGCTGTCTGAGAGCGACAATTGCGTCTCATTCAAAGCTGGAATCAGACCATTCTGTTTTTGCTTCAAATTTTGAAATTATACAATCCAAAAAACATGTATTTAGAATCTTTTTTAGATAGTAATTCAAATGCAGTGGTCGCCTCTGCTTTTAATTAGAGCACAGCCAAAGCATTTGTTTATATGAAGAAAAATCTTTTAGTTATAATTAATAATTTTTTATTTGATATGGGATTTGTTTGAAAATTTGAAGTTAGTTTTTTTTTTCAACATTTCAATTTCACAAAGAAATATGCAGCATTTTGTCTGAGAAATATTTTATTTTTGAAAAAATAAATAAATATATAAATAAATTGTAAGAAAATTGTATTGTGTAATCTGTATCATGAATTGTATTGCAGCATAAATTTAGTGAATCGTTACATCTCTATATTCTACTTGTTTTTGATGATCATGCTGATTTGTCCATGGTAAAGTTCAGCCGATGTCTTTTATTTTTTATTTTGGCTAGTTAAATTAATTTTTGGGCTACCAAAACCTGAAGAATACCAGTGATTTAGACATTTTGCGAGCCCTGAAATAAAGTTCTTAGTAATACATATTACTAATGTACAGTACGATACGTACAAATATATATACGCGGAGAATGATTTTTACTTAATATCCTAATGATTTTTGGCATAAAAGAAAATTCTATAATTTTGACCCATACAAATATACCCGTGCTTCTTATAACTGGTTTTGTGGTCCAGGGTCACCTATTTCAAAATATATACACACACTTCAGTTCATGTTTATACATGATTATTTACAACTAATAATCTTGCTTTATATTAATATTATTGATATTGGTATTGGTGATAAAGTCTGACACTTCAATAACTTATTTGGAACTAAACAATCAGAAGAACTCTATGCCAAGTACCTGATTTTAAAAAAGTTAGCATGAGTTTTTATGTATGAGGCCATACATCACTGCTTATTGCTTTACATGTTAGATCTAAAGATGTCTGACTGTTCATCTTCAAATCTGTTTATCTTGCTGCTGTAAAAATTAGCTTCCAAGTGGCAACTATTTACACATTCAGCTCATTATGACTGTGACAGAGAGTGTAGAGGTATATTACTCAAAAGTCTAAAATCAGATACATGAATCAAAATGCATTAGGATAAAAGTAGAGAGAGCAACAATGAGTGTTTGTAAGAAGAAACGGTTTTGTTTAACAAAACACTGGTAAATCAATATGACAATCAATGCTCAATAGATTGCCAAGGCACCACCGGACATCAGGGGTCATGGATATTCATGCTCATCTCAAGCGATTCAGCTTAAAGCATGTGCAGAACATGTATCAACAATCTGTTTTAAATCTAGTGATATAGCTTCCAAAGATATTTTAACGCCTTGGTAATTTACACTTTAGTAATTACACAAACATCTAGCAACCCATTTTCCCGCGCTTTCTCATTTCCCTGTTGTCACACGTTTGAAAATATGGTGATAAATACCGATTGATTAGCTCCTCATCTCCCCAGGATTTCACACTACCACAAATAGTACATGGTAAGAGGCCAAAAAGTGCTTTGTGCATGAAGGAGTAATTTTCACATTTTCTCTGTCGTTACTGTTTAAAACAACCCATAAGAGCATGAAATTTAATATACACTTAATTAAAAGAATTACCTGTGGGCCTACCCTTTGCCTACACTACAGTGTTATTTAATAGGTTGTACCTTTTGTAAGTCAATTAACAAGTTAGTCACAGTTTTATAAAGCTTCTCATTAACTAAGCCAAAATTTCAATATATGTTATCAATGCTTAACAACTATGAACTATCACGTCATACTAAAATATCTGTGCTGTAGGTTGAACATCGATATGACAACATCAAGGACAACGAATAACAAAATGTTAACTTCATCAAATGTAATGAATTCATTCCGTTTGGAATCACTGAGACTTAAATTAGTATGAAGTAAATTTGTATTTATCCTAGAAGACCTTGGGTTATATAGAGAAAAAAGACAGGTAAAATAATTACTGCCATCTTCAGGTGTACAGAAAACCAACACTGCCCTGCTGGAGGGAGAAAAAGAAAAACATCTTATACCAGGATAATCTACACTGCTGGTCTTAGCTCCTGGGCACTTTTCAGTTGGTCAGATTGGGAGACCCGTAAACCATTTTAGGCTGGATTTTATTTATTTATTTATTTTTTATTTATTTTAAGCAGGGTTTAAAATCTGACCCCAATATAGTTTCATATACCTTTTCGTTTACATGAATTAACATCTCTGTGTACCAGATTAAAGCTGAATTTCTAATGGATGTAGAACTCATATTGCTGAATTAAACAGCTACAAACCACTGACAAAACGAGGATTGTTACCGACCCGTTCACGCAAATGAGCACGACATGTGTTTATTTCACTAGCACAAACTTGTTCGGTTTTGCCTCCAAACATCTGATAGGAAACAATCGCGCCTCGACACCGCACAAACCCCAGAAAAATCGCGTTTTCCACATGAGCGCGCGCCGAGCGCACACTGCCCGCAGTTTAGCCCCGGAACATGCACGCAGACGTTAAAGCATGCCTTTACCTCAGTGTCGTAGATTTTGGTGATGAGCGAGAAGGAGTACTGCCTGGACTCGCGGATGTGCTGGATGGCCAGCTGAACGGCCGGCTCGATGCCTTGACTGATGCTGCTCATCAGCGCTGATTCATTCATCGGCATCAGGACCATGATGGGCAACTTCTCACCATCTCTCGTGTACCAGTTGTTGTCCAGGCCGTGCCTTGTGTAATCGTTGCAGACCTTCGCCAATGCAGGATGAAATCCCAAGACGGACAGGAGTAGGCATCCCGACAGAAAGATCATGTCACATCTGCAGTCCCTTCGGGACGGAGCCATGCTACCGAACAACTGAGATCCACCTTCTCACTGTCCTGGCATCGCAATCTCTAGGTTCCTCTTGGATGCTGCGATCAGTCAAAGAGAAATGACATGATATACAATAGTACAGGCTCTCGCGCACTTGATCTCTTGAGCAGAAATGATGCGTAAAACCAAAAGGTGTCCAGTCGCAGGGGTTATAAACTAAACTGCTTCCCCTTTTACGGGTCCTTATCAAATTCTGTCCGATCCAATTCTTACTTTCATCTCCAATATACCACCGAATGCGCACATCACAATCCGCCGCCTGTGCGTTCCGCAGAGGTGCGCGCTCTCTGATTTGAGTCGACCGTTATTGCGAATGTAGTAAATGTAAGAGCCGAATACCTTCCAGGCAGCTGAGGAGTTGCGTCCCCATGTGAAAAGCACCTAGGTGAGGGCTAGTCCTGGTATGTAAAAGCGATCCGAGTGAGGATATCCGTGCGACTCCGATGCTGCTGCCTCGGAGGATGCGCTTCACTTCTTTCGCGCGCTGGCCGCGCTGTGCATGTATGCGTGCGCGCGTGTGAGAGCGCGCGCGACACAGGCAGAAAATATTCTTGAGCGATGTTCTCTCAAAAACAAGCGACAGACAGACCGACAAGGGAGCTGTTATCGCGTTCAATAACCTATATACTGTCACCTCTTAGGTGATATGCTAGGTAAATTGCCCACCTGGGCCCATAGAGTGCTTTATAAAATTGATTTAGCATTCAGAACGTAAACATAACCAAAGTGGCCTCGAGTGTCATAAGGCTAGTTGGGTTATTGAAAGATTCAGTCGTGAATAAGGACTTCTTCAATTCTATTGAATTAAATCATATTATCATGCATATTTTGGCCATCGACATACAACATTACAGCAAAATAAACACTGCCACCTAGCTATAATAACCCTGTATGTGAATAAAGTTCACTTTTCTTTCAAGTTATTGCGCATTATTTCTAATTAGGCAAAAAAAAAATGTGCCTTTCAGATATTTAGAGTTGAATCTGTTTGGCTATGAAACTGATGACCGGCTTCAAAATTTCACAACAGTTTAACAGCTAAAATATTCTTCACACCTGAAGTCACTGCGGACTGAAGACACGCGAGATTAGGCAACGCTTGAGTTCAAGGGGGTTGTATTAACATATATTAACATTATTATTTTCAACAATATCTAAATATGTTTTACACCTACATTTGACAATTTTTATATTAAAGAGGTTTGCATATTCAGGTGTGCCTTGCATGGCATGCTGTACTTAATACTATTTTAAACCTAATTTTCTAATTTGTATAAATGATTATACATGCAGTTTTTCATGAATAAATATTAAGTGAGAGACTACAAGGAATATTAATACTTCTAAAAATTCACTTGTCACACCAGCAGGACTATTAAAGTGAACAGAATTATTATTAATTTTTTTTGATTATTGGATTAGGGTTAGGGTTAGATGGGTGGATGGATCAATCACTATATGGAGACTCTATACATAGCTTTGCTGACGTCTTTCACCGCTATCTGTGTTGCTTTCTGTTGTGTGATTTCCAGATGAAGAAATAGGTCAAGTTGTTGTCCCATCTGTTTGCTTTATGCAAGACACCTCCCTCCTTTCTGCTAGAGAATATGATAAGAATCAGGCGCAAATGTGGTGGATTAAAATACAGGGACGCTCAGAACAGAACGTGAGAAGATCAAGACAGATTATAGAAATTCAGCTTTGTACTGGCTAGTAAAATAATTTGATTAAATTACAAATTATTTTAGTTTCTATTGTACACATCTGTGTGATTTACAAATAATTTAGATTGCATTATAATATTTAATCTCCAAAAAAATGTATTCAAGATATAATAAAGTCAAATAAAATACTAAAAAATTATAATATTGTAAAAAGTGTACAAAGTGTAATATTTTGAAATCTTATTGGAATGACAAATTTTCTATTAACAATTTCTATTTAAATGCATTTTAAAATGAAATGTATTTCTGTAATGGCAAAGCTGAATTTTCAGCAGCATAGAATTTTCATTCTATGGCTGATATGCTGCTCAAAAAAAACATTTATTATTGTAATTAACTTTGAAAACAGTTGAAACATGATACATTTTTCATGATTCTTTGAAGAATAGAAAGTTCAAAAGAACAGCATGCATTTGAAATAGAAATCTTATGTGTCGTTGCAAAAGTCTTTGACACATTTAATGCATCATTACCGAATAAAAGTATGAATTTCCTTAAAAAGAAAAAAATGTAATCTCACTGACCCCAAACTTTTGACGGAAACTATTTGTGAGATTTTATTGTGTAGATGGAAAACAACATAGATACACAATTACTATTTATTATATCAAATTTCACTTAAGATGTATATTTATGGTGAAGTGTGTCAAAGAAACCTGGGTGCATTAATGTCCTGAAGATCCTGTGAAGTCCACACTTGATGCAGGTGAACACACAGCTATCTGCCGATTTGCCACACACACTCACAGTCCTGTCTGACATGTCTCCACTTAATAGAGATTAATGGGACAGCCCGAGGACATTCTTCAGTGCAGCACTGCCAATGCATCCCTGCTGGATGCATCCTGAATTTTGAATGTCATATATTCAAAAATGCGTGAATGAAAAATTATGAAGTACCCATGCCAAGATCTAGCCATTTATTAAGGAAATGGTTCCATAAAATGTTATCAAATGTAAATGATAACCATGTAAACAATTATTCATTAAAACACGGCTAGTCACTTCTTCAAAATCATGAAAATGTAAAGTTTGTTGTATAAATTATATAAGTAGTATATTATAATTTACAGAGGAAGTATCACTATTTTTCAAAAGTTTAAAGCCAGTGTTTTTTTCTATTAATACTTTTATTCAGCAACCATGCATAAAAATAATAAAAAGAAAAAGCAAATAAATCAAATAAATTATGTTCTTTTGAACTTGTCATAATTAAATAATTCTGAAAAATATTTTATTTTACGTATATTTAATATTTTTCCTTCCACAACTGTTTACAGCATTGATGATGATAAATGTTTTTTGAGCAGCAATACAGCATATAAGAACGACCTCTGAAGGATCATGTGACACTGAAGACTGGAGTAATAAGGATGTAATTGAGATTTGCCATCACAGGAATAAACTATATATTCAAATATATTCAAATCCAAACAGCCATTCTAATAATATTTCACGATATTACTATTTTACTGTATTAAAAAACAACAATGATATTAGCACAACACAATAAAAACAAGCCAAAACACAACTTAATTAGTCCTGTGTTGTGTTTTGGAGATTTTGCGGTGTTGTACATTACTGGGCTAACATACTTTTTGACCTGAGCATTGTCATTCCGGGTGAAAAACAGAAATTTTGCTTATAAGAGGAGAACTGGCAAAGTCAATGCAGCTGAGCACAGGCTCAAATTTCAGTGGTCGTGCTCTGGTGAATTCTCTATGAGCTGCTGAAGGCCTTGTACCTTTTCCCTGCAATTCCACCGGTAAGACAGCTTCCGTCTCTGGAGAAGGTCCCTCAAGTCTCTCACTAAAATTGAAAATGAAATTGCAGTGATTAACTTCTCTGGTCTCAAAGCTTTCATACCTTTCTGAGCTCTGAGACTGCAGCTTTTGCACTTCCAGAGCAGACCCGTTCCCATAAGAGAAGGTGTTTTCAGGAGAATAAATAACACACACTTTTAGGAACACTTTATTAGGGAGCAGAATATGAACAATGTTGACCTTGAAGAATACCAGCACAAGCCTAATCACACTTGAGTGCTTTATTGAAAAAGGGGCCATGCGCTGTGATGTGTTTCCATGGACAAAAAGGTGCAATTGTTCTTATTTGTTTCTGGCATGCATATGTAGTTGGGAAGGTTGCAGGGCTGTTGAAGAATTGATTCTGCTTTGTGAGTCAGAAGTCCCATTTTTGTGAATTCCATGCATACCAACTAGATTCTGTGTGATTGATTCTCAGCCCGTTTACAGCAGGCTGTGTAAAACACATACTCCATGCGGAAGTAAACTGAATAGATTTTGTCAATAGATGTAGGATGTACTATGTGTATTATAGATCCAGTGCACATCCACAGCACATTCCTTTACTAGGCAAACAGTTTGTAAATATCCGTAAAATATAAAGAAGTCTTAGGTTGGATGGTGCATGGACCTTTCTGTGAATCTCTTTCTGTCAACAATCATGTGATGGACTAACCCTAGAATAATGACACTTCCTGACCTTCTTTGCGGTTTCATTTATTCTGCTTTGAGACTCTTTTCCTACTGTTCTCTAGATTATATGAAGATTAAGGATTAAATTGTTGGAAAGACAAAAAGAGTGTCCTACATCTAACCATTGAGATTTAGAAGAATTCTTTTAGACCACTCTCCATTTATGAGCCACACTTTCAGGGCAACAATTTTCTAGCATGTTAGTAACCTAAGATTCACTGCTTGAAGATTTTGTATTGTATGTGATTTACTTTTTTCAAGTTGTTCACAAAGTTAAACTTTTCACATCCTTGTGATTTTTTTTTTAAATACTGTACATTTATTTATTTGGTCAAAAAATATATATAAAAAAATAAATAAAAAAGTTATTGCGAAATAATATAATTTCCCTGTAATGACAAATTTCAATGTTCAGCAGCCATTTCAGTCTTAAGCATTACATGATCCTTAATAAATCTTCATGTAGATGTAGACAAAGTTTTCTTCTTCCAGGTTTCTTTGATGAATGCAAATTTTAAAAGAACAGCATTTATTTGAAACGTTTTAATTTTCTAATTATATCCATTTTTTTTATTTTGTAGCAGAACACAATTTACAACACAGTTGTTAATTATATCTTAAAACATGGCGATGTGGGTGTCTGTACAGTCTCTATATCATCCTCTTTGGCTCTTCTGTCAAGCAAAATAAAAGCTCTCAAATTTCTGGCCCCACCTTTGTCTTGACGGAGGGAGATTGACTACCTCCTGAGGCCTGCTTCCCCACTGACTGTAGAGAAACAACCCCCAACAAACACCGTGATCAATATGGTTAAGTGTCTGTGGAGAGTTCCAGTAGAGTCCAACTCACTGTCACATCCATCACCAGCAAGGTGATGTCAGAAAGAGACTTCCACTCTTCCTTTGACAGATCTCGGCTGTCTTTAATGTGAGCCATATCCTGTCCAAACTTGGGACTGCAGGTTGAGGCTGATGAATTTGCAGACAACTCATTTTCCCAGCAACTGATGCACAGAGGGAGCCAGAGGAGGTTGTAAATGCATCTCAGTGCTGTTTCAGCATACTGAGCCTTCGACCTGTATGTGTTTGAGTAAACAGATGCTCTGTTCATTAGTGAATGTGCTGAAGGCTTGCCCTGTTTCGTGCTGCTTAAAATAGAGAACAACACGTGTTTCCTTGCCAGCACTACCATTTCTGTTGTTTATAGATATGCTGAATATAGATATATTGTCTTGTTCTGACCAGAGGCATTTTTAAAATAAAAATAATAAAATGAACTGATAAAATCTATAAATTACATACATTTCAAAAATGGAAATCATTCAAACTTCTGACCAGAGGCATTTTTAAAATAAAAATAATAAAATGAACTGATAAAATCTATAAATTACATACATTTCAAAAATGGAAATCATTCAAACTTCAGCCTAGCATTGGTTCACCTGCTCCTTCTGCTATTAATGGAAGTTGGCAAACCAACAATAAAAGGTGCTTTATTGCCACCTACTGGTTTGGAGTCTGAAGTGCTAGCTGCTGTGCAGGAGAGCAATCCACTTTTTTGCTAAGCCCCATGATGCTTTGCACAAATATGAGAAAACTTCCGTTAACACTGTAAACAAACAGCAAAGGGTTCGCTCTATGAACGCAATAATAATATATATTTAAAAAAAACTGGGTACAGTGAGGTGATATTATTTTACTCACCCTTCAACCATTAAAAGGAAATTTCATTGCCTCTTCCTTTGGCATGATCATTGTTGATCTTCTTCCTCTAATGGGAACAGCTTTGTGATTTGTCACTCCAAGATGCTACTTTGTGTTTTTTTTTTTTTTTTTTTTGCATGAGGCTATGAAAGCAGATAAGTGAGTAGATGTCTTCACTTGTCTGGCATGATTATGTTTACATTTCCTCTGTAGTCCTATTTAGGAACTTGTTAGCAACCACCTTTTTAAAGAAAAGTAAAAGCTTTTAAAAAATCACAAGAAAACTGATACTTGCTTGCGGGTTTTGGCATACCAAACTATGTCATGCCTTTCCATGCCATTACACTTGGAAAATGATTAGCAAGCTACATGTATTTTGTTTATATGCTTACTATCTTGACATCTTTAAAGTTGTCCTGCCATTGTATTACATTTGAGTTAAAATTAAGCGTCCATCTCAGTGGATAAAAGAACTTGCTTAAAGCAAACCTGCAATGCAAAAGTAAAACACCTGCAATGTAAGTGTAAATGAGATTTGAGATCTTTTTGGGAGATTTTTGAGGAGATTTTTGGGGAGATTTTTGGGGAGATTTTTGGGGTGGTGTTAGCACAGTGGATAAGACTCACATCTGTGGTGTGGGAGACCCGGGTTCGAATCCACTGTGAGACACTAATGTGTCCCTGAGCAAGACACTTAACCCTTAGTTGCTCCAGAGGTGTGCGACCTCAGATAAATGAAAATGTAAATTTTTAGCAATTACCAAACTTTGACAGTTCTCTTGCACAAAATGTTTATATGGCTTCAAAAGGATGAGCAAATAAGGAACCAGTAAAAAGATCCAGTGCAAGAAATCAGAATATGTCTCACCCTTTGGTTTCAAGACTTTCCCTGCCAGCTGAATGATGAAGAGTCTGAGCTGGTTGGTTTGGATTCAGATCCAGCTATGATGTGACTGACTTGAAGGCTCCTGAAATACCCCACGGATGTCACATAGGCCTCAAAAGCTTCACATGGCATGTCGGAGCGAGTCGTGTGGTCTTCAGTCACTCACGGTGGCTGTCGGTTCTGGACCACTAACCCTGTATCCATTCAGCCCACGCCACATATCTCTCCGTCAACACCTTCAGGCATTCAGGTCATCCTCCTTAAATCTCCCTGCTCCAACTACAAACTCCAAAAAAACACTCCAAATCATAGGCTCTTTATCCAGATCTGCAGTTTTCTTTTTGTATTCCGAATCAGTCGGGCTGGGGCTGAGAAAAAAAAAAAAACAATGACGGCTTGAAACAAAGGAGCTGAGATCCCCTAAGGGCCACAGTCACACCAGCATAGATGCCAGATTCATATTGTATGAGCATGAAATTATTATAGTGGGGAATTCTGTTCTATGCATTGCCTTCATTGCGACTTGGATCATATCCACTTATCATATCTGTCACTTTTACAACACATGCATAAAATGCTGAATAAATCATTTTGATCATTTTATAAGATACATCTTTGACCTTCAACCAAATACTTTGTTTACCTTACAGCTCTCAATTTGAGCAGATTTATTTTCTGCCATCTCTGCAAAACAAGGAGCTATTGAAGCAAGCCACGTGTGGAATCAACAGAGGCTGAAACACAAGCAGGAGCTGCAGCACGGGAAGGCAGGTAAATAACTCTTAGACCTCTGCTAAATCACAGCTTGTTTAAAACAACTCAACCTCTGGAGCAGACCAATAAAAGCACTACCATGATTTGCTTCTTCATGGCCAGCTGTGCTGCACTTGTATGTAGCTCAATCGCTAAGGAAGCCTCCCACACATGCACCATTGATGTCCTTCTCTTTACACTCTGCTCCACGACCAGAACCATTAATTATGGAATGAGTTAAATCCAAAGAGAAGGAGTGTTCGTTCCAGTAAGAGCGTCTGTCTTAAATGGCTGGAATGAAATTTCATAGTCAGACAAGGCTAATGACAAACTGAAAAACTTAGCAGTATGGATTGATGATGGAGTGCTGATGTGTTTGCTCTCTGAGGAGGGTGAAGCAAACCCAGACAGAAAGTGCATTAAGATCTCCTTTTCTGTTGTACATTAATAGAAATACTGGAATACCCCTAATGGCATGCATTATAGATGGAGTAATCAGAAGTGATTTAGAAATGACAATGTGATAAAGTTGTATAATATTATTATTTATATTTATATGTCTCTCTGTGTGTGTGTGTCTGTGTGTGTGTGTGTGTGTGTGCGTACATACACAGGTCAAATTGTGCAATGCTACAATGCTTTTTATTTAATTAATTAATTAACCTGTCATTTTTTACCTGAAACAAGATTTGTAGAGAAAACCTTTTAAAAACACTGACCCATCTATATAATTTCACTCACTTCCACTCTCTGTTGCCCACACACAATTCAGTGTTTGCCCACTGCTGGCGCATTCTTCCTGCTCTCAGCAAGCCACCCCATCATCCCATTAAGAGTCTGAGACACGCATCCAGTGACCAGGTCAATCGATAATGATGCAGACTTCTCTCATTAGGAGAAGGAGCCCAACTGCCAGGCAACCTGCCACTATCCTTCTCACCTCATCACAGATACAGTAATACAGACTCCATGATGCACAAGCCCAGAAGCCCATGGTGATATGGAAAAACCTGACAGATGGAGTCTGGTATTCACATGGCTTAGATCTGTGAATCACAGAAGTATGTGGGGGTTGGCACTCTGAGTTATTCAGGAAGGATAAATTATGTAGCTATTTCAAAGCAAGGATATTGCATGCAGGTTAAAAATAATAATAATAATAATAATAATAAATTATGTTTTGGCCCAAGGGAAGCTAATAGTATAGCTGTGAATGCATATCTAATATAACACATTTTTTGTGATTTCTCATTTGAAGCGTGTTATAGACTTGAGAAAATGGCTGCATTGATTCCAGAGACTCCCTCAAATGGAGACACCACATTACCACTTAAAGCTTGAATGAAGAAAGCAGCAGAAGATTAATTTACATACCAAAGAGGACCCGGGCACAAGAGCAAAAGTACAGTGTTTGATCCAAGCGCATCGACAACTGACACAGAAAAAAGTCAATTTTCATATATATTTGCAGACTTACTCTATTTATTTATTTATTTATTTTTGCAAAGTAAACTCTATATATTTTCCTGGAAGGAATGAAAGGATGTCATGAATAATAGATACAGCGCAGTTGCCTTTCAAAGGGACTTCGAACTCTCTCATACATCTCGCCTTTTAAACTTTGAAACCCTTGTGAAGACAGTGGTTGAGAAGTTCAGGGAGGCGAAGGAGTGTTCAGTGGCCTTCAAATCCTTCGCTCCACAAAGGTCCAGGTCTAAGCCAGTACAACCCAGGAGTCCTGGCCCTTCTCGATCTGAAGATCAGAAATGGGCACAAAAGGATAATGTCACAGCTCGCCCTTGGCTGGATTCAGAACCGGGTGCTCGACTTGCAGTGTTACTTCACTTGTCGATACTTCACCAGCCAGTATGATAGCCCTGCTTCCTTGATCATGCAGCCAGGTCATAGGCTTCTGTGGGAGCATTCTTGACCATCAGACCCCCAACACGGCACTGAAACATTTCCTGGATGTCTGACAAGGTCGCCCTGAGGGGCTTCCTGGTCACCTGGATATCCCCTCTTGCTGACACATCTAGTGGGAAGTAAAGGTAGCATTTGCAAGAACCTTCTTGTGTAATGCTGTCTCAGGCAGTGCTCCCCTCGCCTTAGAGGGTTGTATTTGAGCTTGCCTCTCCCTTTCGGTTCAGCATCTCTGTGATGCTTGAGAAGCTTTAAGTTCACACGCTAAGCTCTGTGCATTTTCTGAAATCCATATGATGATAAGTGTGAACGTTGAACACTTTGCACACTTTCTAAAATGCAGTAAATGCCCCGTTCATCGTGAGCACCACTCCACCTATGTATCCTCGGATACCTATCTAAACAGGGTGTTGCTACTAGAGATCTGTTGATACAGTTCCTTCAGAAAGCTAATGCAAGAGCAAGCGCTAGCACCTGTGTGACAGGCAAGACTTAGTATAAAATCCAAGCTCTTTGCCGTATCCCTTTAAAGGAATCTTTCTTGATTCCAAGCTTTGAGCTCTACCCCGGGCCGAAGACCTTACAGGTAAGTTGAGTATGTAGCCTAGGCCTTTGGCCGTAAGGGATAATGTCATGGACAGCCGTCTAATGTCCCAGGGGCAACTCCCATGGAAATGTTAGAGTTGGTACTTAGTGAACGCCATTGTTCTGGCCTGCACTCCCCTTAGCATGGTGACATGGGTATACTGTTCCCCTAGAGGAGGCAGTTAGAAGTTTCCTTGAAAGGGAATGTCTCAGGTTACTTACAGTATGTAACCATGGTTCCCTGAGTAGGGAACAAGACACTGCATCCTCTAGGTTTCTTCCCATGCTTTGGATGCAAGCTTCAGATGAACAGTGTATGATCTGTTCTCCCATTGCCTATTTATATTATAGTCACACCGGTAGTGACATCATAGGCTTTCGCGGGCCAACATGTTGTTGGTGTTTTTTCAGTGTATGCTTCAGACACGGGTCACGACGAGGCATTCTCCATAGCGACCCCTAGAGGACGCAGTGTCTCGTTCCCTACTCAGGGAACCATGGTTATATAAGTAACTTGAAACATTTATTATCTTGTTAGTGGTGTTTGCTAAACTTCACTATTCTCATTCTTAAGCGTAGTTAAGAGTCCTTAATACTATGAGTTATTTATTTTATTTTTTTGTGATGATGACAAATTATAGCTCAAACGAGTATTGTTGAAGAAAAATGTGCTATAACATACAGTAATATTGCTAAGATCAATGGATGGACAATGATTAATATAATGATGGATGGATGGATGGATGGATGGACAAATTAGATATACTGATGAATGATAAACTGGATGAGAAGTGAAAATTTGATTTGTCCAAAAACATTTGCGTAGCTATATACATATATATATATATATATATATATATATATATATATATATATATATATATATATAATTTTAAAGCCACCATATTCTACCATAAAGCCAAAATATTCAAGTCATATTTTATGCAAGTTACAGTGCAATCTTATCGTCTGGCCAAAAAATAAACCCAAAATTTTTTTATGTTTGTGTTGATCTGAACAGATGCATTAACAACCATTCATTCAAATCAAAATATATTTCACACCGAATATTTGTCTTGGTGTGAACAGGCTTTTCACTGAAGGAAAAACCCAAGCCATATCTAGAGTGCAGAATATCACAGACCCTGTGTCCAAACATGCTTACTTCCTTTCTGTATAGTAAGTGAAAAACAGTATGTGATGTGAGCAGTATGTCAGAAAATGATGACCCACTACTTCCAGCATCTGATGGACACTTTACTATCCCCTGAGGCCGCAGGAAAGGATTTGTGATGCTGATGCTGGTGGATGTAGAAGGTGCAGATTTCCATATTCGTACATAGACCATGCTTTTTTAACAGTTGCAAAGTAAGGTTTAATTAGAATTTATTAACTATGAGACAGTATGTGCTTTTGGATGCAGCTTTTTCAGACTTGAGCTAGTAAGCATCCAATTAGCAGCCACCTAGCAACCACCCACAACACTCCAGCACAGCAGCGGTGAGTTTTCCACTTACATTCTGTACAGAAATCTTATTCAATCTACCGTTTAAGCATCTGTTCTTGTAGTGGCACATCGCTATGTTGCTAACAGAGTGTCTGTTGTACAGTAGGTGTGGTCTCATATGGAGATAAGCATGCTTTGGCAAGACTTCAGTGTGAAATTGTAGCCTCCCTAAGGCTGGCGTGGACACCACAGGGACACAGACCCTCACCAAAACAGTGGGGGCGCCAGCAACCCGAGCAATTAGCACGCCACCACTGTCTGTATGAACTTCCTCCCACCCACCTGACAGGCGTAAATGTTCCGGAGCCCCGGTGCTGGGCCTCATCGATCGCCTCTTTGAAAAGGTCGGTCTTGGCAAGACACCGGCACCCCCTGCACACACTCTTCACAGCCCACTGGCCTACTGCAGAGACAGCCGACCAATCTATTGTGGCAGGAAACACCAGCTGTCCTGTCAGAGGAAGACAGGATGCCCTGTTGCAGCGATACCTAAACATTGGGTTTAGCGCACATGCAAATGTCTCCACAGTATCTCCTGGAATTTGAGGAATTCTTGACATTTTCAAAAGAGAGAATACGTCATCTATACTATCAGACAACAAAAAGATTGTACTCCTGATGGAGAAATAGATGAGGGCATTACAGTGATGCCACCATGCCTGTCAGCAGTGGGTCTCTTCACATATTTTAGGTGGCTGCCATTTGCAAGTTATGAGTGACACATGAATTCTTTGTAAAACAGCTTTCAAAGCATTTGCGCTTCAGTCTCCCACCACAAAATAAAAACTGTCAGAGGATGCTCCCCTTTCTTTTCCTGACACATCACAAATATCTTTTATCTCCCGTGTCTTGTTTGCTGCAAGCAACCGTCTCCCTTACAAAACACCTCTAAAGACATGAAGTGTGTCAATGGAGATAAAGATGGATGGATGAATGGATGGATGAATGAATGGATGGGAAAAATTTGACAGATTTAATGATAGACGGATAGATGGATGGAAACATTGCATATAATTATGGATGGATGGACAGATGGATGAATAGGAAAATTATATAGTTATGAGGATGGATGGATGAGAACATTAGACAATGAAGGATGGATGGAAAAATTAGATACATTGATGGACACTAGACAGACAGACAGACAGACAGACAGATAGATAGATAGATAGATAGATAGATAGATAGATAGATAGATAGATAGATAGATAGATAGATAGATAGATAGATAGATAGATAGATAGATAGATAGATAGATAGATAGATAGATAGATAGATAGATAGATAGATAGATAGAGGGGTGACTGTTATGAACAGACATGGTCCGTTTCATATGTGTCGTCTGGAATTTTTTCCCCTCCCAGAATGAATTATTCTTGACAAGAAATGCCATGAACATTCGTTTTGGAATGGCAAGACGAGCAGATTCCATACTTTGCCATGCAAGTGTGATATGTGTTCTGACTCTGTTCATCACCCTGCCATCATGAACAGATTCTCCTCTTCTCAGACTCATCCTAAATAGGACACTGTTATATTATTTATGCTGCGAGTAATTGTCTCTGAATAATTCTACATTTTGATGCAGCATCACAATATATAAAGTGGTGGTGGAAATGTATTAGTTTTTATGCAACCTTGCAACTTGATTAAGGGTTTCATTCAGAAATCTAAACGGCCTATTCTGAAGAGTCCTTTAATGCTTATATAATTATTACATTTCACCCCCCTTCATAGCCACTGTCCCTCATTGTCATTGTATTGGAAATTCTTAGGAAAATCTTAATTGCAACAAGGACTCTTGTAGAACGCTCTACAGCTGTAGCCTTCTCTCCAGCCCTGCTCTGTGTGTGTCATCAGCAGCTCAATACCACAAACCACTTTTGTCGCCTTCACAGTCTGGATAAAACCAGCATTTAGTCCCAGACTTTGAAGGTCTCTGGAAAGGTGGTTGATCCTAGTGCAGAACCTGAGGCTGAGGCCTTGGGAGGATCTTACAGCAGCTGGGCTGAACACCAGGTCTCTCCATGGTTTTAGACGGCAACCTTGCAAGGCTCTTCTGACCTCAACTGTTTTCAAATAAACTTCATGGTTTATAGTTTTCCCTGCACACTAACAGACGTTGACAAATAATCTGTGACAAAATAAAAAAAAATCTGCATTTAAACTGAAAGGTCAAACATTTTTGAAAGAACACAAAAATGGTGAAAAATGGGTTTAATTCGCTTTGACCTTTAACAAGTCTGTAGATACATCTAAGATTTATGCTTCTCCCAAGACTGATTGCCCTTCAGTCACTGTGATTATTACATGCCATAGACAATTTCCTTTCTACAAGCTGAAAAGGTACGAAAGGATATGAGTTGCACTGTAAATCAATAAATCTGATGAAACACAAAGACACAACTATCAAAGCTTTACCCTAACAAACCTATTTTGTTCCTGCTTAAATGGGTCAAACTGTGAGAAATTGAATTTTTCCTCAACTTAGGAAATAAAACTGTAGCTTCATGAACTGAACACTTTTTTCCTCAGTCCAAAAAGAGCATTTACTAACACTAGACAACAGCTCTTTCTGAATTTGTGAAGTATAATAGATATTAATCCTAAACACCACAATAATTATCAGAAGAAGTAAAAAGTGGTTGCAAAGATACTGTCACTGAACACTCTCAGAAAAAAAAAAGTACAAAAGTGGTCACTTTTTTTTTTTTTTTTTTACAAAAGGTACACTTTTTTTGTACCTAATATGTACCTTAAAGGTAGCAATATAGACCCTTTAGGTATGTACATTTTGGAAAGCACCCCAGTAACAGCTTTTATAGGCTACTATTTTTTTCCAACAGATAGAGCAGCACATGCTAATGGAGGCAAGGATGCATATATTTGATCACATACATACAGTTAAAAAAGTTCAATTCAATTCAAAATCGTTTTTCTTTTTTAATGTCTTAAAATGTAATTTATTCCTATGATAGCAAATTAAGCAACATCTTTGGCATTTTCCTAGATTCCTTAATGAAAGAATGTTAAAAAGAACAGAATTTATTTAAAATATAAATACTGTCCCCAAACTTTCAAACTGTAGTGTAAGTTCTCGTGTTCTCAAGGGTCTTACAAATGTAGTTTTATATCAAAAATAGGGCCATGCATGATATGGTCCCTTTAAATTTCTAACATAATTCAACCTTAGTGCTTCAGTGAACACCTCAATGACAAACAACAAATAGAGGACAAAACAAAAAGTACAATTTCAATCTGCTTGATTCTCAGTTGTGCTTCTGTGCCTTTGTGAGGAACAGCAGGCAGCTTCCATACAGATGTACCCAAGGTTTTAGTGCAAATAATCAAATCAATTCACATCAAGAGTCTGTGTGTCTAGAATAGGCAAAGTTCTCCATCACCTCAAAGTCACCTTCCCTTGTAGATCGTCTGTCATCGGTGTCTATGAAGTCCTATGATAGATGACTTTGGATGTCAAGCTCAAGTTCGAGACGAGAAAACAAACAGCTGAGATGGACAACAGCAATTGTCCATAAATAAACCAAATTAAATGAAGTTGTCGTTGAGGTAATGGTTTGTGATATCCAGAATGCCACTGCAACTGGAGCATATGAAAACATCGGCCTAGACACAAATGGTGTAAATTATTCTAATTCTATGTAAATTTGAAAAGAAAGCAGATGAATACAGTGTGTAACTGGCATGAATGCATTTACACAGCTAAAGGTTAAAGGAAGAATATGCTAAATATTCTGAGGGTTACTTTAAAAAAAAAGAAATTTTTTAAAATAAAAATAAAAAGTTTATGAATGTAGGGATAATAATAATAATAATGCAAGGGGGTGATAATAAAATAATTAAACAATAACTTACAAGCCTTTAAAGACTATAAGGAAAGTTAATCAATGCTATGCTTTTGCTGAAGCCATTAGCCTATATTATTTTAACTTTTAGTTTTTTTAAATACATTACTACAAAACATTTTGAATATAAGACGGAAAATAATAGATCTGTCAATACATTCACCATGGCTTTAAAAACATCACACGCTATAATAAACCCTGGGCTAAGGTCACTTTCAACCACTGAATGGTTGATATTTCACACCAGAAATGTGGAAAAAGCTTCACATGCTGTGTTTAACTTCTGAAACAGTGTTGAACCTTAATGACATGTGGCTTTACAACGCAAATGCATGGGGGTCTTTTGGATGATCCACCCTAACCTCACTAAAAAACCTGAAGTAATGAGAATGGGGTGTAATCAGCCGTTCACAGCCTGTGCAGTAATTTTTTTGACAACACGAGCCAGGCGAACAGACAGTGTAGAGAATGAAAGCGAGTTCTCATCTCGCTTTGCCAAATCAAGCTTATTTTCATCTCTGAACAGAGAAGCTCGGCACACAGCGAGACCTTGTCAAGCAACACATGGGATGTAGGCGAGCAAGCGGCCTTCATATCTAAGATCCCAAATGCATCACAAGGAGGTGAGCACCGTTTTTTCACCACAGAGATCATTTCAATATTTAATGCCCTTTTCTAAAGCTAAAGAGTGACGTGGTCGTAATCCCATTTGCCGATGACTACAGTGCACCGGCACTGACGCCGCTGCCGAAGAAATGCAGCGAGACCAAAATAAGGTTCTCCACAGTGATTCATGCAGAAGGCACATCTAACACCTCTCTGGCAGCAGAGCCGGTGTGTGATCTGACGGCTTCCAGAGCTTCATTCCATGACCCTGTTTTCCTAAAGTGATCCAAACTAATCCCATCCTGCACCCGGAGAGCGAGGCAGATGACACCACACAACAGAAGCCCACAGACAGTATGAACTATAAAACAGACGCACATCATGAATGAGTAATTGAGAATGACTGCGGGGCAGAGCGCATGGTGAGGAGCATCTTGGCACGAGCGCTTCCTCATACCCAGCTGCACATCTTCAAGCCAATCAGACAGGCTGCCAATGACACCTCCACCGTCTCTCTGCGACTCCAACATGGATGGAAAGAACAAACACACATTTGGAGGGTGAATGAGATTATTTTCCACAGTAACACCCAAGTCAAGTGGCGGGAGTGTGTAATACGGCGGAAAAAAGATTGCCAGGGGTTGTCAGCTGTTGGTAAAGAAAGACGGGCACACATTGGGATGTTATTCAATGGCTTTAATGTGTAAAAAGTCAAACATGAAATCAATTATACGTTAAAGGAACTTCTTAGATCTAGACATAAAAGTCATTACAATTAAAAGGGGCACTCAATAATTTTTTTCACACAAAGAAATGGAAAATGAGATGAAGCCTGCAGTCATATCAGCACCCAAATAAAAGCAGTATTATCTGACAGCGAGTGGGTTGGTTCAAGTTAAACACTACTAACCTTATTTCAGAAACTGAAATGTCTTAAAGTCTTAACTTACTCACCTATTAAAAAAAATCGCTTGTGCATTAATAAATTAATTGCTGCTGATTTTCGAATTACATAATATGGTGTAGCGTAACAGAACATATACTGAGTGCACCTTTAAGTTAGATATTAGACATTATTAACCATAATGCATAAAAAAAAAGAACACCTTCATTTCTGATGTTAAGGTCACTTACATCACAGTATAATGTTACCTGAATTTTCTCCCAGCATTGATACCATTTCAAAACATTGTTTCAACATTCTACCATCAGCAAAGTTAAACATAAAATACAATTAAATTAAAAATCATTAATTATTCCAAGAAAAGTGCATATTAACTACTGCTTTAACCAACCCCACAATTTTTTGGCCATTCATTTTTCTGCATGTTTGATGCACCAACTTGAACCACATTTATATAGTGAAAGTATCATTCTTTGTGTTTGATATTCCCAGGATAAAATGACCATACAGCAACAGTTGTCTAAACAGGACTTAATGCCATCCGTACAGAATATCCTCTTTCCTGACCTCTTAAAGAAAACCCACTGTCAATTCTGAAGTTCTACCATCACAAACATAACGGGTTCTCAAAATTGTATCATCACATGATCAATCTCTCAATCATCTTCTTATCTATGGAGGCCCTGGAAACATCTGTCCAATCACATCATTAAACTAATTATTCCCATGATAATGCTCCATTGGCCCATCACCTTATAAATTAATTAAATATATATATATATATATATATATATATATATATATATATATATATACATAAACCAAACAAGAAAACTTCCCTTTCACTAATATTTTAGCAATAAAATGTCCTTCTTTGAAAAAAGGTGTAAGGCACTTAAAACATGTTAAATGTCTTAAAAAGTCTTCATTTGCTCACCTATAAGTCTTTCAAAACCATTTCTCTTTGTGGAACACAAAAAGAGATATTTATAGAAGCTGCTCTCTTCCATAGAATGAAAGTGAATGGTGGTTTTCACCCAATAACAACTTAAAAAACCAGATTTCTACATAGAATATAGCTTCAAACTTTTATGGACTACTTTTAAATTTCAAAACTGCCATTTTGGAAAATAGCAGCATAAACATTCTTCAAACGTACAGTCTTGGAACAACATGAGGGTGAGTTAATGTCATTTCTGACTAAAACTCTACTTCCTATTTTCGACATTCCATCAATTTTTAAGGACACCAGCAATTCCTGAAGTAATAAATAACCAAGAAAGCTAAGTTAATCAAATAAATCCATTGTAAAAGGACTTACAGAAATAATCATTCAGCATAGGGAACGGAGACGGCCAGAATTTAAGGTTTATACACCACATTCTCCAAACTAACAAACCCAAACAGTTTCTCTACAACTTCAGGGAAATATATATAAAAAAAAAAAAACAGTGATTTGGCCACTGCAATCTAGTATTTGCTGTGACATCCAGCTCTGTTTCGTCCCACAATCTTTTCCCTACAGCAGGTGAATGACTAGAGGTAGGCTGCCATATGCGTTCAGACGTAAGTAATTATCACTGTACAGCTGTATAAAAAGTGTAATCCAGCATCTCAATCACTGCATAGTGGGCCAATTAAATCACACACATATAAATAAGAGCTGATGTTAAAACATGGAGGACAAAGCAGGACCATCTAGTTTTCTAGATTTGGCACCATCTAGTGGTTGGAAAGACAACGGCAGCAGCGCCATCGCCAGCACCTGCTGCTTATCTGAGCCTAACCTCAATACTCAGCCAGAAATACACACACAACCAGTGCAAGCGAAATCTGACTTACATCAGGAACCAGAATACAGAGGAGTTTTATAAATGCTAGTCGCTAGTAGCTAAATATGTCAAGATTTTGAATAAATAGAAGCTAATTTGCAGAATAGCAGGGGAGGAGGAGACACCAGCAGATGGAGCTGGCAGCACTGACTGATTAAAATAACTCAAATGACCATCTTGTAACATGGTAATGATTGTCAATTGCGACAGAGAGACCCAGAGGTTATGGTGAGCACTTAAATACAGTGATATCTTGTTTAACAGTGACGTCTATGTGCAGGCCAACCTGGAAGACTAATTCACCATGTGTTTCCTCATGGTGAACTTCCCGTGGGCTTTAAGAATACCAGTTTTGGATTTATGATCCAAATAAGGTCTCTGATTTTAAAACTTTCACATTTGGTTATACAACATACACTGATGTTAAAAAATTTGGAGCTTGTAAGAAATGTTTATGTTTTTTAAAAATAAGTATTTTATTCTCACCATTAAAAAAACAAACAGTAATTTTGTGAAATAATATTACAATTGAAAATAATTGTTCTATTTTAATATATTTAAAAATGTCATTTATTCCTATTATGGCAAAGTTAAATATTCAGTATTCAATGTCATATGATCCTTCAGAAATCGTTCTAATATTCTTAATATGATTATTTGGTAAATCAAAGTTCAAAAGCACAGTATCTATTTGAAATAGAAATCTTTTTTAACATTATTAATGTCTTAACTGTCACTTATGGTCAACTTAATGCATCCTTTCTTAGTAAAAAAATAATATTTTCTTTAAAAATAAAATCTTACTGACCCCAAACTTCTGAACAGCAGATTATGTTGTAGCACACATACATTATTTTACATCGAAATTTTAGAGTACACTCATGGCATGAAAATGGAACGCTCTTCTCAGGGTTTTAGGATTACAAACTGAACAACTCTATTATGAATGATAAATTTGAATACACTATCCCAAAATTTTCAAATCGAATATGTTAATTCATTAAAACATACTACTGTGCAAGTCGTGCAGCTGAAAGGCACTATCAATCCTTAACGGAGGAACTGGAATGCTTGATAAGCTGGTGTGAAGTCACATATGACATGCCCTTTGACTGTAGTGCAGGTGAAGAGTGTAGAGAGAACCTTTACTATGTTCTCACTTCAAAGAACCACTTCTGGAAGTCTGAGTCGGAGCAGGGCCGGAGAGCAGGGCCAGGGCTCCCAGTGTCAGTCCGGGGTACTGCCTCAACACACTTCTGCGTCTGCACATGGTAGAAAGAGCCGTCCTGGCAATACAGTGATTATAAGAAGTGTTAGACATCCAAGTTTAGGTCAGGGGTTCATTCAAATACTATAAAGGCCTTTGGTGCACTAGAACAGAAAGCTCAGTCAATCTCAGTCACAGAATCACGCTGACGTCACGCTGCTCTTCAGGTGCTTGCTGTACTGGCAAAGAGTTCACCTTGCTGAATTAAACAATTCATTTCTTTCAACATATCTTATTAACCCCAAACTTCTGATTAGCAGTGTATATAAAGTATGTGATTATTTAGGATTAATTCATGCAATTCATTTGAATACAATTTTATTTGCATGCAATCAGGTTGTACTGACATGACTAGTGATCTCACCTCTCTGAACAGAAACTTCTGGTCTTCAGGCACAGCTTCCCTGGTTTTACTGCAGTGATTCATGGTGAGGAACGTGGAGACCGGGTCAGCCATGACGCAGCCTGCAGGGTCCCGCGTGTTATAACGGATCTCTTTGAGTGTGGAGTACTCAAAGAACTGTCACAGAAAGAGAAAGGAAGATATTTACACACACACAAGAAGCTCAACACATCGTATTAAATATTACGGTTATCTCATTATAGTGTTTCTCACAGGAGTGTTCCTGTGGCTCAAGTGGTAACGCATTGAGTTAGCAGTGCAAGGTTGTGGGTTTATTCCCAGGGAACACATGTTAGGTAAAAAAATGTTAGCCTAAATGCACTGTAAGTCGCTTTGGATAAAAGTGACTGCACCTTTAATGACAGACCAATCAAAACACTTTGCTGATGTTATACAGTACATTACTTGCCATTCATTCAGTATAACGCATTAGTGTGTTAATTAAAATATTAATTCACACAAGAGCTATTTGGTTTCTTTTATCGAAAAAGCGTGAACTACAAATAATTTCACTACATTCAAAACATTTTAAAAAATTGCTAATAAATTCATAGTTTTTCCTTCAGCTAGAAATATGATTTTTGGTGAGAGAACAACACCACAAACTGTATTAGTAATGGATTTGATGAATTCTGTGATACTAACTGCTAGCATTTCATTGTGTAAAATTACAGCCATTTTTATGTCAATCGCATATCATAAATTATCAAGCTATAATTTAATAAAGTTGCCTGATCTCAACCAGAACACGTCTGAAGGTCTGCTATACCCTTTTATAGAAATACTTTCTTAAATTTAAACATAAGCATATTTTTTTTAAGTCTCAAACAGGACTGAACCAAATGTACCAAACCAGAAACAGAAGAGCGCTTCTCTTTTATTCACAGAGAGGATCCATTAGAAGAGTGTTGTTTTGTTGTACATATGGCTGATATTGTGCGCTGATGAGCCTCCAGGGCTCATCTGTCTCCCCACAGAGAGGGAGGAGACGGATAAAGTCACGCCGCTGTGCCAGGCGGCTGGAGTCTCTTTAAAAACAAGCGTGCTGTGGAGTACACAACACACTATTTTCTGTGCCGTATCAGGATGCTGTCTTAATAATACATTAGAAGTGTAAGACACACTTTGATGTGTATTCCTGAGGACACATTACCATCTCTGTGTATTGTGTGGCAGTGAACACTAATTGGAGAGGTGTGGTTGTCTGTCATTACAGTTGAGAAAATTTAAGTGACCTGGTTTTGTCCCATGCCGTGACAGGAGTAAAGAATGACCCGGTGACCGGCCATATTATGATCATCAGGTGGGTTGTAGTCAAAGCAGTAGTTGACCATTCCTTTATTCTTCAGCTACGATTGAAAAGAGACAAAGAAACATTCAATAAACAGGGTCCTAAAGTCTATTTTTGCTTATTTAAAGGGATAGTTCACTCCAAAATGAAAATTTTCATCATTTACTCACCCTCATGTTATTCCAAAATCATAAGAAATTTGTTAATCTTCATTTGTGTTCCTAAGATATTTTTAATCTGATGTCCCTCCACTAAAAAAAATCTGACTCTTCATGGTTTATAATATGTTAATAAAAGCAATCTGTTCAATTAAATAACATTTAAACAAATTCATCCCTGCTGCTACAAAGCTGTGCATGTAAACAAAAGTTTGTCCGTCCTCACCATGCCAAACATTCCAGGCCTGTCCTCTGGGACTTGAATGTCAGGGTAGATGTTCTCCAAGAACCACCTAAAATCTTTACAGCCGAGACGCATTCGGAGTTTCCGTCTGTCCGTCACATCACCATATGCTTCCTGAAACAAGCGTGAAAAAATATGAATATTTTACTACATTCAGTTTCTTTTTTGATCACAATTAATAAAATAGGGTATAAGTTAATAATTGTTTAAAATAGCATAAGGTATTGTGATACATTAATATACATTAAACATACAGTATACATTATAAAAAAATATTAATTAAACTGACATTAAAGAGGTCATATGATGCTTTTTTAAAGATAATTATTTGTGTATTTGGTGTAACAGAATATGTTGACATGTTGACATGCGTCAATGTTCAAAAAACACATTATTTTTCAAAAACAAAGCCTCTCTCAAAGTCCCTCCTTCTGACAAGCACAGTCACAAGTGCATTGTTATTGGCTGAACACCACAAGCTCTCAACGGGAATGTAATGGCCTTTTCCATAATTGTGAGCTTCATCTTCCAAAATAAATGTAAAGATGGTTAATAATGTCTTTTGTTTTACCAGCAGGTCAAAGAGGAACAGAGTCGCGTGACAGACACACTGATGAAGCTCGTAAGTTCACAAGCCACGGACGGATAATACACGAGACGTTTGAACGAGACGTTTTAGGGGGAGAGGCAGAATCTCAACTTTTATAAAGAATATCTCTTTGGATTTGAGACTTGAGAACAGCAACAGCTTTTATGTCACCAAGATGTTGAATTGCTTGTTTTGACACATATTTTGTTGGGTTTTCACATTGGTCTATATGACAGCTGTGGTTCTGCAAAGAAATTGGAGATATTTCTGAGATACAACAGGCAATGTTTTCTTTATAAACAACCATACATCCTAAAATGGAGCTTTACATAGAAATCTTTTACTGAGACACATTTGGCTGCTTCAATCATCTGCATTCAGAGTTTACTTTTTTAATGAATTTTTCTGTCTGATGTGACGAGACAAATATTCGGCCCCGATGTGAATAAAAAGGAATGTGAATTTCCTGTGGGAATCCATCAAGAATAGGCAATAATAATTCTTGCCTTAGTAAAGACAACATGAACAGACTGTTTACAATGCTCTCTCTTCATACGTAACTGTTTTCATGAAAAACCAAACATCTAATCAGATTTTGTCATCTTGTTTTATAAGCATTCTGGCGCAATTACCCTACAGCGGTACACCACAAAATTGTTACATGCTGCAACATCCTGTCGCAAAATAATGCTGTAACCTCATCTCAACAAACAAGCCTGATAGAGGCCAAGTTCCTGTGTATGTTTGTGGCTGTGGTATCTCTTCATAACTGCCCGTCAGACAAGAATTACTGGTGAGTGATGGTCCACACTGATGAGGAACATCTGTTGGAGGTAATGCTCTGCAGTAACATGAATGACAAGAAGTGCACTTCTAATTAACCAGCTTGACAGCGAATCATCAATAACGTACGGCGGTCCCGCTGTGAATGCCAGTCGGGTGGCACAACATCACACCCATTGATGATCGGTCTGTGATCAGGCTTCAGTCTCGACAAAGTCCTGAGGCGGCACGTACCGTCCAGCTACACACTCAATCAAGCGGCTGTCAAATTAAGCATTCTGATCATCTAGATCCATCACAGAGCCTCTTTTTGGACTGTGCCGCACAATCTGCAGAGATTTTGGCCATGAATAAAATATGCCATAAGACTCGGGAGGGTGAAAGAGAGAGTGATCCTCTTACAAATTTGCGTGGAAGTGGAGTATGAAGGTTGTCAAACCTGATCCACGCTGGCATGGCTAGTGTTTGCCTGTGGTTTATACCCAAAGAGAGAGAGAGCCTTATCTGCTGGCATCACATCAGATAGGTTTTGAGTTGGCGGTGCCAACCTGGCAGCATCTCCAAGGTTCAGACAGAAAAGAGTTACCCGATCTTTCACCAAGAGCACCTCTCTCTTTAGCTACAGGGCTCAGTGGGGAGGTGCCACAAGGGCGGCTTAATGACAAACATTGCTGAAAGAGGTGCCACTTCTCACTGTAGTAATTTCACACCAAGCACAGAGAGGACCTGAGGAGTTTCAGTTCACCTGCTAAATGGCATTCATTTAGAGCATATCAACACTTTCTGTGAAAGTGGGTGAGGATATATCTAGATTCGTGCAAAGAAAATGTGCGTCTTCCACAAGGGCTATGTAAGATAGACAGTGATAAACGTGTTCTTTGAAAACAAGCAGACAGGGAAACAAAGGCAGAGTTATGCAACAGACCGCACAAGTAGGCGTACCAGACGAGCATGTGGGCTGCGATGGTAATACACTTCTTTGAATTCGTCCATCCAGACTTCTGCCGCCCGCACACTGTTGGCCAAGGCCTTTCTTCTCGAGTATGGCGCTTGCTTCGGAAAGACGTGACCAACGTGAGAGCAAGGATGGATTTCCAGACTCCCTCCACACTGCCAGATCTGAAAAACACCAAGTCAGGAAACAGATTAGCGGTCCGTAATAATACATATTATGACAATTCCCCAGGTGTGTATTTTCTTGTACAGACCTATTTATACTGTGTGAGAAAAAATATTGTTATATTATAATTAAAATAAATAATTACAGAAACGTTTTTTGTATTGTCATTACACTAAAGCTAAAGTAAATGATTCTTAAAATATAATCAAATGAATACTTCAGTGTATCTTTTTGTCCCAGTTATTATAGATAGATATATAAGGCTGAAGATACACATCGTAAATTTTTTATTTAATTAGAAATGTATTTGTATATCACTTAGATAATAAGCATAAATATTGCTCCAAACTATTGCTTTAGCTGTAAAAGTTCCTGCCCATAGACAGATGCAGATAATAAATAGGCTGGCCTGTCATATTGCACTGACAGAGCAGCTGTCTGGTCTTTGTGACGTTCCTTGATGAAATCTGGCTAAAAATTTAGCTCCTGGCATTCAAGGTACTCAAAACACAAGTGAACCATTGCTGTCTTTGTAACAGTGTTGGAATCCTTCAGGGGATGAGCTGAGTAATCAGAGGAATAATGAGTAAGTAAATGCTGCATAAACATTGAAGGTCGCATTAGTCATCATGCTAGCTGGCAGACACTTAATAAAGGCGCTGACTGACCTCTTAACCTCATATGACTCATCGCACCGTTTTCAAACTAGGTGACCATCTTCCCAAAGGCTCTCTCCCCTCAGGAAACAACAACTTGGAGAAAAACGAGAGGAACATTTTTACAGAAAAGTTCAACAAAATGCACTTACTCTGAATGAGAACTCCAGGTTCTCTCCACCCCACACCTCCATTCCTGTGTCATATGTGCCCAGGTAATGGAAGTACTTCTTATTGACTGCAAACAACCCCCCAGCCATTGTAGGAGACCTGGATCAGAGCAACAGACAGCAATATTTCTCTGCTTCTAACTTACAGTAACTTCCAGGAAAAACATAATGTAGGGTGATCATACATCCTGTTTTTCCCAGACATTTAAAATGTCCAGCTTTTGGCTTTGTTTTGGCCTTTATACATTACATCTATGCATATTTGAATTGTTATGACCTTCTTTATAGATTCCACCTTCTTGCACACGATTGGTCAAACTACTTTTTGGTCAGTTTAGAACGGAAATTTTTTTTAAAAAGTCGAAAATCTGACATTTTAGGCATTTCTTATTCAAGACATATAGGAAAATAAGGAGATATGGTCATCCCACTTACATGCATGGTTTATTTGCATGAACTTATTTCATTTGGAGAAAAAACATTAAAAAATGGTCCCCAAAATGTTTCTGTTTTCTGAAATATGGCCATAAAGACGACAAAAATGTTTAACTATAAAATGGTTTGCTCTGTCATGATTCAGTAAATGCTCAGAACCTACTGATATATCAACCAAATCAGTGTCACGTTGCATTGTTTTTAATCTGGAATGAGACCAAGAATTTAATTTCCCTTAGTATTACAAACTGTTTTCCATTTGGTGCATCCATGAAGCACAGACCTGATGACATCAGTGGCAGAACTTCTTCGTTTCTGTTCATGTTCTGGGACAGTGTGCCACGTGAACACCAATCGCCAATCAAATCCTCCGATCTGAGGTTCTCCAGGGTTGCCCAGGTACTGGAAGGTGTTCCAGTCAATAACATCAATCACTGGACACACCACAGCTGAAGGCTCATCCTTTATTCTACAGGATTTAGAGGAGAGATTAATATTAATTCCTTACAAAACAAACAGTGTATGTAGCTTAGGTGTGACCTGAAAAAGCATGCACATTTTGTAATCCAAAAAAGCTAATTTATATACAAATGTATGAAACTAATGCATGTTTTAGGTTGTTAGAGGGTAATTTATCAGTCTCACCTCTGGAGTAAAGGCTCCAACCAGCCTTCATGAGACTCACAGTGGCAATCGAGGAAGGTCAGCACTTCTCCTGTGGCAATGGACGCCCCCAGGAGCCGTGCTCGCACCAAACCCTCTCTCTTTCTTGCACGGATCAGACGCACCTTTCTGAGATTGGCGATGTAGTTCTCTAGAGGCTCCTTTAAATGATCTGTGGGTCAAATTCATGAGAAGTGCTCAGTAACAGCTGCAGGCCTAGAGGGAATAAGAATTTAGGACAGAAATAAAGTATGCTAATTGGCTGTGTAAAGGAACAACTTGCTGTTTCACCACAGGGTGGAGCTGAGGCTGTTGTTGCTGTGGTATATCATTGATAAGAATCTGTTTTCAAACCTTGATTAATAGTTGTATTTGATGATTGATGATGAAATAAAATGATTTTTGTGTTTAGGCTTTAAAAATTAGAAGAGCACAACTGTATGCAACACTGATTATAAATCAGCCTATTAGAAAGATTTCTGAAGGATCATGTGACACTGAAAACTGGAGTAATGATGCTGAAAATTCAGCTTTTATCACAGAAATAAATTATATTTTAAAGCATATTTTAATAGAAAATTCTTATTTTAAATTATAATAATATTTCACAAAAAAGAAAAATCTATTTTTGACAGCCTTGATGAGCATGAGAGCATGCTTCTTTGAAAAACAAAAAGTTTTCTGTAAGGGTTAGGGTTAAGTGTAGGGCGAAATAATATATTGTCTGTACAGTATAAAAACCATTCTGACTATGGAATGTCCCCATTTAGATAGCCAAGTAAACGTGTGTGTGTGTGTGTGTGTGTGTGTGTGTAATCAATAATCTATTTGCATCTGTTTGTCATTGTTTGGTTAGAAATTAGCAAACATTTGCCTAAGGAAAAGTGTTTTTACATTTTTTTCTAAAGAAAATGGGAGTGATGTTTGTACATGCAAAACTTTATGGTAGAGCTGTTAGCTATGAATATGGCAGCCATATTTATTTGCTAATGTGGTTGTTAGTCTTGTGGGTGGTTCCTAGATGTCTCAAATAAAAAATGCACCAAGCTTAACCTAATATGATTTTGTTACAGATGACCTTAATGTTTTAATAGACCAAATATGATCATTTATCCTTGGTTTATTTAGATTTTCTCTACATAAACAAGTTGTATCATATAATTACAGATTAGCAGTACCTTTAGTATGTTCATACATATGATCTTATGATAAGTTTGTGCTCAAAGTTAGCATGAGAAGTTTTCATTCAGACTGATACCTCGGTCACTGTAGTCATCCACCAGTATGATTTCAGTCAGCAGCAGGTCCGGCGAGGTTTCCAAGACACTGTGCACTGTCCGCAGTAGTGTGGACCAGGCTTCATTGTAAAAAGCTATCACTACTGATGTTGACGGCAGGCTCAGGTAGTCATACTTCAGGTTTCTACATCTGTATAGACAGATCTTGTTAGATTATGCCATGCTTGCTATATCTTCAGACTGCATTCTTGTATACAGTGGCATTACATTGCTTAAATATGCAAAGTGTCTATGTAGGATTATTTGATCTTAATACCCAAGAGTCAATTATATATTTGGCATTAAGGGACACGTGCAACCACAACATATCATAAAACATGGCACAATATCAAATCAAAATCCAATTAAACAGTTTATAAACCCAAACTGCACCAAAGTACTGTATAGTATAAAAAAAGATAAATATCACATATACAATAAATAAAATAAAATATTAGCCTAATTGCATCTTAAAAAATGCATAAATTAAATAATAAACATCATGGGTCTACCTACCCTAGTGGTCATTATGCAATAAAAAAAAACAATAAATACAACACATTAAAAACTAGTAAAAAAAATAAATAAATAGTAAACAGTAAAATACTTAAGCTTGTTGTTTTACTTTTTTTTTAACCTATCACAATAAAACCAATTGCAAATGTTTCTTTAGGTAACTATAACAATGCACACCTTTTGGATATGGGATGGGCCATCTCTTTATTGTTTGACTTCATTTTTAGTCAATGTGTCCACAAAAGAATATTTCAAATTTAACAATTTCAGCATTTTCTTGAGATAACCACTTCAACTAAAACATATCATTCGGGATTTTCGATAAGTCTTTTTATTATTATTATTATTATTATTATCATCATTATTTATGAGTAAGACCAACTGCAAACTGCACCTCTGTGACAGCGCCACATTGAACGTTTTCCTTCTCGTTTGTTACTTTTTAGACGGTCCCTATCGTTAATCACGCATTAGCGAAAGGCACTGGGGTAAGATAGGGACTGTTTACAAAGCATTTACAACTTCCATGCTTTGCTATAAGCCGGGGCGGGTTAAAACTAATAAACTATCATGCATATCCTGTTCTACGTTTGATGCTATTCAAACAAAACCATTAACCACCTTTATACAAAAAATATCTGATAAACATCAAACAAACTTCAAACATTCCTGTGCAACAAGGGCACTTACAGTGGATTCCATCTTTCAGGCAGCCTGCGGTGTAATGATATCCTATCACTCACATAAGTGTTTATCTGGTGTTTGTTGATGCTCTCCTCCTCCTCTCGCTTCTCTTCTTCATTCAGGTCCAGTTTAACAGCTCTACCCATCTCTCCCAACGCATTTGTGTCTAAAGGAGGCTTCTCGTAAACAGGTTTCTTCAGGAATTCCTGGTCCAGATTTTTGGGCTCCTGAACTGTAACTTCTCTTCGACTCGCCAGTCCGACGTCACTGTGTGTGTTCCTATGAAACACTAAATATCCCACTACAAACGCCCCGAGAACGTACAGAATGAACTTGGGCCGACTCCGTCTGCCACATATTGCCATAATGTGTCCTTCTGGTGCGCCCTGGTTTCCTCAAACTGTTGTCATCCAAAATTCAGTCTCATGAAAAGTTCAAAAAAAGTTCGTCAAGGTAAGAGGATCTCGTTTTCAAAGTGCCAGATTTCATTGTAAGGTTGACTACAGTGAAGGGGAAGTTATCCTGGCAAACCGATAGTTGGTCATTTCATCTGTTGTTGAAGCCAACTGTTCGACATCGACGGCGAGAAGAGCCGGTCGCAGACGGGGAGGAGTTGAAAGCACATCCGTTAATGCGGACACTTTCCATGCGTTCGACATTAAACAACAGTCGGTCGCAATCGGGGAGGAGTGTAGAAGAAGCGTGAAGTCAAGACAAATGCTTTCCGCTTACGTATATCTATCTACAGCAACTATATAAAACTACGGAAGATACATGTTCCACTATTCATATTCACAGACGTCAAAGTAAAGTAGGCTTTATGCAAAACAGGAAAGCTACATTTAAATTTACATTAAATTAAATTTATGTATTTAGCAGACGCTTTTATCCAAAGCGAATTACAGTGCATTCAGGCTAGCAATTTTAACATATCACGTGTTCCCGGGGAATCGAACCCCCAACCTTGCGCTTGCTTGTTTGTTGAGCTACAGGAACACATTTATTAGCTAACTTTTTTAATTCAACTCGGATTTAACTCGATATCAATTTAGATTGTGGAAAAATAATGCGCAGGTCTTCAGTGGTGGCCCAAATGATTTGAACGCTAATATTTTCAGCAACTAACAATGGTTTTAAATCAGTTATTTATATATTTTAGTGCAGTTTGACAGTAGAAAATATCTGTTTACATTTCCAAGCATTTATTTTGCCATTAACCTCTGAAAACCCAGTGAGATTTTGATTTGCACAGCAGCCAGTGCTTCACATAGAGATCTTATTTAGTTTGTCTGAAATGATGTGAAGAAGACAAATCTGAGACAATAAATCCAGAAGAACTGTGGCAATGCCTCCAAGATGCTTCAAGAAACCAACCTGAAAAGCTACAGTAGCCTGCTGTTAAAAGTTTTAGTCACTTCTGTTAAAATGAGGATGCTGTCAAAAAAACTCAACCTCCAGTAAACTAGTATCACAATCCATACAAGACCATTGCATCAGATATTTAAATAATCTTGTGAAAACCCTGAAAATAGCTAATGAAATTTGAGATCAATGCTATTTTGTTTCGGACTCTGTGACGACGAGATGGTCATTGAAAGTGTTTCTTTCACTGTCAAACCACAATTAGATAACATTTAATGCTTTCACTTTTGCTTTAAAAAAAATGAAATTCACAAAACATTTTTTGTATTATTTTTTGTATTTTTTATACTGTTTATGTTATAAAATGTTTTATCCCTGTCAGTGTGTCCAGTAGGAATCCCTGGAAGAGAACAGTTCAGTGAACACATAAATATTCTTTAAATACATTCGCCCCAACATTTACTGGTTTTGAGCCACAGCCATACAGTGGCACGTCCTGCAGGTCTGAGCACTGAGCAGGGATGTAGATTGAAGTAGAGAGGGATTTGCGTGATCAGATTAGCAGGCTTGTTTGTCAGATAAGGCCAGCAGAACTGGAAGAGGCATGAAGAAAGAAATCCAGGTCAAATCACAGAGAGTCTTAGGGTTCACACACTGTGACAGAGCGCTAATCCAAATCCTTTTAGTGCATGTACGCTTTATAAACACAGTTATGACAAGATATAAGAGCCGGTCAACGTTCATAAACATTGTAATGTGAAAATCATTGTTAATATGTAAAATCATGTATGATTAAAATAATACTGACTCATTCACATTTCAGAACCAGCCTAACTTTTTAATAGTTCATCTTGACGATAGAAACAACACAGGACTTATGGTAGGGTCACCCTTTCTTCTCCAAACAATCGATTTCCCAAATGTCCCAAACAGTCGGAAGGGAGCTTCAGCAGAGAGAGAGAGAAAGAAAAAAAACTGTCCAATCCTTGTACTTCAGTCTGTCCTTGACGTTTTTCTTGGAGAGAAGTAGCTTCTTTGCTGCCCTTCTTGACATCGGGCCGTTGTCCAAAAGTCTTGGCCTCACTGTGTGTGCAGATGCTCTCACACAAACCTGCTGCCGTTCCTGAGCAAGCTCTTCACTGCTGGAGACACGATTCTGACTCCTCCAGAGAAGACGGTCCTGGTGCTTAATGGACACTCTGGGACGTCCTGAAGACTTTTTTCACTGCAGTCGAACCTCTCTCCTTGAAGTTCTTGATGATTCGATAAACAGTTCTTTCTGGTGCAATATTCTTTGTAGCAATTTCCTCGCATGTGAGGTCATTTTGATGCGACACGATGACAGCTGCACATGTTTCTTTGGAGGTAATCATAGCTCAGAAGAACACAATGGGTGCATCCGAAAACTGAAAAATGCTGCCTTCAGAGGTGGCATTCCAAGGTAGGAAGGCATCAAGACACGTCCGTAATCAATTGTCAGCTTCATTTCCTGTCTCCTGAGATGCCTTCATCTGGCCGGTTTTTGAAGGCAGCATAGATGTATCCTTCGCTGCCTTTGATATCCCACAATCCTGTGCGTTCCATTCTGTGAGAGTTAAGCCAAAAAATAAAGATGGCGTCTGAAAGTTGCGGTCGGTGGTCAGTTTTTTGTGTAAATGTATGTTTCTGAACAACGTTTTACACTTTTTATGTAATTTCTAGCGAGAAATTAATATTGCAGTAATGAAATATCCACTTAGTTTTTACCAAAGCTCTCTATATTTTACTGTAGATCATTAAACCATTACTCCGCCTCAGAAGCCTGTCCGAAATCAGTTTCTTGAGGTGCCTTCTGGAAAAACGCTGCCTGCAATATCATTGACTGATTAGACAGCAAGGCAGCAAGTCACCTGCCTAAGTTTTCGGATGCAGCCAATGATTGGAAGTGCTTCTTCCCTCCTTTTATAGCAATCAGTCTGCTTTTACAATCTATTTAGTATGATAGTGATTTCACCTTAATAGTACTCATTCACACTTTTACATGTGCTGCTGATATGATTAGTCAATTAATGTTAGCTGCTCATTTTGTGTCAGGATCAAAAACGGCCAATGAAGCTTTTAGCCGATATTTAAAATGCATCCGATAATAATGTGAATGAACACCACAACTGCTTAAGCTGCAAACTTGATGTAACTGCCAAAACGTTTGGCCATGACTGTAGTGTATGTATATAGTGCTGTAAAGCCAATATTTGTTGTGTACACATCTTCAGTAGTGTAGATGTACTATTTAGTCATACTGTATACTGTATATGTGTTCATTCATGTAGACATCACTTTTCTCAGTGCCATATTACACAGTTTTGTCTCTTTTAAATGTGTGTTTGCATTTAATTAAATAAAAATAAAATTGAATCCATATAATCACTTGCATGTCATTAGTGTTAGTCTTTGGAGCATAATTTGTGCCTGTAAGAGTTTATATCATGATACAGTTGTGCATTTTCTATAGTGACCTGATGGATATTATCTAAATAAATAATACTAAATTACCAGAAAATAAATAAAACACTGTAGTAGCAATGATATTTTGAAAGTGCTTAAACTGGATCTCTATGTTAATTTAATGTGGAGTGCTGTATTAAGATAAAGATCATCCATATTTATTTTTGGACACATTTGTGTACATTCTGCTGAACCAGAGAAACTGGTTTCAAGTGAGATTGTAAGTTTAGTTTTCAGCATTCATCTGGGTTATTTAAAATCAAACTTAGTGCTGTGAAAACTTTATGCCAAAGTTTTCATTTTGAAAAACTGATTGAGAAAGCCGTTTTGATTGGGCTGCTCCCTTTGATGTCATAAAATTATTTAAAAATACAGGTTCCTGTACAGCTTAACAATATAAAACTAAAAATGTATGAATTACAAGATGATACTATGCATGTATTTAGTCACTGTCACTACAGTTTCTAGAAATACTGATGGGAATTAATCAGTAGTTTCTGTCAGAACTTTCTTAAAATCCATACCTTAATCTACATCCGCAAAAATACTGTACTATTTTCAAAAAATATTTATGATAAAAATTCCAGGCAATATTTTATAATTAATATGTAAAATGATCCATGTAGCAAGCAAAATGTATGTTTATCCAAATGAATGTGTTTAATTATTGATTAGGCTGTCAGAGAGGTTAGATAGTAATCTGAGTGCCACAGGTTTTTGATTGAACACTCTTATTGTAAAAGATCCAAAGAGTGTTGTAATAATCTATGGTACACTGAACACAATGTTGCACAGTCATTTACCACATGCAGTATGAACACACAGTTTAAACCAGTTTTTCTAAAATGTCCAATCAGACATATGTCTAATATAAAGGCTGATACAGTATATACTTCATAACACAATGGAAGTTCTATTGGGTTTTATAAGATTACTGATGAGGGTTGTGTAATAGATATCACTTTAATAGCAAACTGCCACCTATCTAAATGAACAGAACTGCTTTAAACAGAGGAAATCAAGTTGTTTGGACTACCACTGCAAGACCTCAAGGGAAATGTGACGAGTCCTTCATCTCTAATTGCCATCTTACTCATTGCTGCAATATTCCCAGAGGAACAACAGAGGCGTACATAATTGGCATCAGTTTAAGGGCATTCATCACGCACCCATTGCCCACAATCCAATCACAAGTTATAGGGGACAATATAGCTTTGTTTATGGATGCAGCATGACAATGTTCGGTGACCTCCAGCTTTATTTATGTAGTTGCGTGGCACACCTGGAAAGTGAAGCATTAAACATTTGAGCCTGACTTGGCAGAACCAGTTCTTCGTGATCTGGTTTATATAAGAGGCTCTGGTCACAAATATAAAACTGCAGGGAACACCTTATTTTAACTGCCTTTTCAAATATCAACGGAAAGCACGGAAATAAAACCGTTTGGATCCCAATCCCACATCTTATTTTCTCACCACTAGATGGCACAGCAACAGTGTCCAGGACAGGTCACACCGTCAAGATGAACAAACCACCGCAACAATGTAACATTTAAAACTTAATTTAATTTGAGACAAAAATACTTTTGACTTTTTTCCATGTTCCAAAAATACTTCATTACAGTCGATCAGGAAAACATGATCACCACAAACTGTGCTTTATCAGTAGTAATTCAAATTTCATGTTCACTTTCCCACAATCCCTTTAAACCATTTCATTCACTGACAATTTCAAAGAATGAGACCTAGAAAAAAAATCATGTTGCCATTTTAAATGCATTATTTTAGTGCAAATAATCCATGTTCGATTATTTATGATATAGCATTTTCAAGATATTTACCAAAGGCATTGATGCATTATTCAGTTTTGAATGTGTGAAAGCTGGAAGACCCGTGATAAAAGCACTTAGTCAATTTTCTGAATGTTACTTTGGCCAACATCATGATAAAGAACTGTAATACTCTGATTTGTGAAGGAAAATGCACCTTTTTAAAAAGTCAGGCTGAAGAGGCACTTTCTGGTGTGTCTAAGAAAATGATTTACTGGTAAAGTGGATAATTCCCAAATGCGTAGTAGAGAAAAAACCACTAAAACGGTTTAGGATTTGAAAAACTTGGTCCACAATTGTCGTTACACTTCATATCAACTCTGAAGTAGTTTCTGTAATCTACTTCAAATTGAAGTGTACATACATTATTAACACACGACGAACACTGCTGTAAGTGCGAGTGAGAACTAAAATGCTGGTACAGTTCCATCAACACCAGTGTGCCAAAATAGTCCATGCAGCCAACACAAAATCAGACGAAAAGTCCCTAAATACCCTAGTAATACACAAACCAGCCTTAAAAATGACAAAAGGAGAACAACAGTTGACAATCAAGACAAACCCACTCACAACATCCTCAAATCAGTCACTTCTGGAACAATTAAATTAAATTGCTGTGCAGTAGATCTAAAGGTTAGTTACTGCAGAGTCTAAAAATGATTCACTAAAAGCATATAGTGCATCAATGTAAACAAAAACTTTTGCTACAATGTGTTATTAATATGCACTTTGTACTCATAATAGCACACTGAACGTCTCTAAAAAAGGAAACGCAAGAATTGGCACTACAAGTATGTCCACTTTGGTTTGCAAAGGCACAATATGGAGGGGTGGGTCCCATTATTTGCCTTTTCTTCGCTCCTTTTTTTTAATGCCAAGCCGGAAGTGACGTTCTGTTTGATAATTGCACGTACATCCAAGTTCACATGGGGTTTAAAGTCACTCGAAGCTCCAGCGCTGGTGTTTGTCTCCTGGAGAGCAACTTCTCATCTGGATATCTGCACGGCCGTCTTCCGTGCGGTATGTGGTGATACACATGTTTGAATGAGGGTGATATATGCTGCCATCCTGAAAAGACACAAATGCTAGATTAGGAATTTGTGGCATGGAAATGCAACAACATAGCCGATCTGATATACGTGATATACATATATGATGGTCCTGTGAGCTGAGGGCGAGCAGACTCACGTCTCTGAACTCCCAGATGATGCCGGGAGGTCTGGGAGCACCGTCTTGCGGACAATGCTTCATCCCTATGTGTGTCATTCCATCCTGAACCTCAGCACACAGCTCAGTCACGGAGTTAAACCGAATCTCCTTTTCAGATGTGTACTCGAAGTACTGAGAGACAGAGAGAAATAACGTTTAGTTTGAAAATAATTGTGGCACATTTTAATTTCAGTTTTTTTCTCATATATTGTTGATGGCGAACAGCCCATTTCAATGAATCAATTCATAACTATGATATTTGTTTGCTTCACCACTCAGAAATGTTCATTGGTACATTAAAATTTTGTATACACTATAATATTTTATTTGCAAATTCATTATTTTTATTTCAATTACATTTTGGTAAAAAAAAAAAAATTATATATATATATATATATATATATATATATATATATATATATATATATATATATATATTTATTTATATATATATTTATTTATTTATTATTATTTATTTTTTTTATTATTTTTTTTTTTTTATAAAATATTTTAAATGCTTAACAAGGTTGCATTCATTTGATAAAAAATACAGTATAATATTAATATTGACAACTATTATTACAATTTAAAACAACTTTTCAATTGTAATATATTTTAACATGTAATTTATTTCTGTGATGGAAATTTCAGCATCATTAATTTAGTCTTTAGTGTCGGAATGATCCTTCAGAAATCATTCTACTGTAAAATGCTGATTTACTGCTCAAGAAAAAAATTTATTTCTATAAAATGTAAAAAAAAGTTATATGATATATAATCATTTTTATTTTTTTCCAGTATTCTTTTGAATATATATATATATATATAATTTATCCAGGTGGAAGTAGATCCTTCGAGGGTAAAGGCTCGAAAGGTTGAATCAAAACAAGGCTGGAAGAAACTACAAAATTTAGCTATTTAGAGAAATAACTGATCTCCAGTGTTTTTCAGATGGACAGATGTGATGTGAGCACAGTAAGGAGAAAGCTCCTATGTGGCTCAAACTTCAGTCACCATTAGCCTCACTGGCCACATGTATATTTGATACACACATCTATCTTTGAGCAAAAGTGGCTAAGGTTTTCTGTTCAGTCTTGGCTGTGGAAACATTGATTTTCACTCACACATGCTGCTGCTTCAGAGTCCCTTGATGCACAGCGGTGACATAAGCCACCGGACACATCTGCAGGCTTCCTCCCCATTAAATATACATCCTTTGCAACTCACTCATTTTAGCAGCAGTGACACTAGATAAATAGCAAACCTCATGAAGGCCAGCACATCTCAGGATGGTTATATTTCAGCACAAATAAAGCTCGCTTTGTTTCACTGCAAACGCACAGAACAGGGTCTAAAGGATCTCCTGCATCTGCTGTCGTAGGTGTTATATAACTGGAAGTGAAATGCACCTCATGCTCATTTTTAAAGTTACTCGATAGCTCTGGCATTAATAGAAAGCTCACTTCTAATCCAGTCAGGCTGAGGGGTAACAGTCCCTGTGGAAGGCTATTCTCAAATCTCATTCACTTCCTCAGATTCAAATTGGCCTATTAATGATACACGTGAGAACCAATTAACTCATTCTCCTCCACTATATTCTGCTCATATGCATTGGACTTACATAAGCATGTACCACAATGATATATTTGAATTTGAATTCTCAGTCTAGACTAGAAATATAGCACACGAGTCATGAGAAATACCAAGAACCTAATCCTAACCCTGACCATGTAGTAAGTAGATGTAGTTGATTAATATTACTCAGTACTTAAATCTATAGTTACATTTTAACAATGACACCTTTAAATAAAATTTTACCTAAAAACGTGGGCAAAGGGAAAGAAACTGAAAATCACTGGAGTAAGAGAAATCATGAACTTAATATTGATGATAGCTACCTGGTTACCACCTTGACCATGGCAGCCAAACAGGGACAGGTGAGCTCCTGTGGGGTTGTGGTCCGGGGCGTTATAGTCCAGACATTCAGAGTGGACTCCAGCACTACGCACCTACAACAGAAACCAGAACAGGTGGAAAACCAGGGGGAAAATAGTGAGAATCACATTAAAAAGCAATCCGGAGGATATCAGAATAGATTCGATTAGTGACATACCGCTCCATGCCAGCCAGGCCTGTCCTCTGGTACATGCAGACCAGGATAGACGTTCTGCAGGTACCATTCAAAACTCTTACACTGAAGCCGATTTCGCAGCACAATCCTTTCAGATATATCTCCATACGATTCCTGCAGGAGCAAAGAAAAATCAGGCCTCAAGACAAAAGGCCTTGCATGACAAGATTAAATTTATTGTACTTTACTCTAGTTGGGAGTTCTTAAGTCCCATTCAAACCAAGCACTATAACTATAAAGATATTAACTAATAAATATAAAGAAGAGTGCACACCACAACTGTAAAGATAAAGGCACAGAGAAAAGATATCATTGGAATCACTTCCAGAGCAATTTTTTTTCCAGCTGATGAGCGATACAAGCAATGGCTATGTTTGCATGCAACCAAATAAACCGTTTGTAATGGGACTGACGGTTCAATCGGACTGAAAAGCCTTCATGTAAACACCTTAATCGATCCAACTGAGTTCGATGGGAATTCAAATTTCGATCGGATTGAAGGGGGTGGATTATTCCTCTTTTAATTCTGTAAGAGAGTGAATGTAAACACTCGATCAGATTGAACCATGAAACTAAAAGAACTGCGCGTGTGCAATGATGCAGAAATAACGTAACTTTACCAATCACTTTATTTAGCGTTCATGTAAACGTACGTTCGGATTCATCAATCGCAATGCATTCAGCCCGATTGAACCAAAAATTGTGCATGTAAACGTAGCCATTGACAGACAATCAGAATCCATCCTGCTATAACAAGCTTGAGAATTTAAAGCGACAGACACGTGTGCCCTTAGAATATACAGACGATATCGTTCGCTGGTGTGGATACTAATATCGTTATCATTCTTTAGACTACATTTCTATCAAACAGAACGCCACGTACCTACCTCCTGTTAGCTGTCCTGTAATGTTGACACAAGAACTGCCACGACACACTTCCAACTAACCAAGTGTCAACTCCAACAGCAAAACATGATCATATTCATTTAGGCTTTTAAAGGGTGTGTCTGCATTCAGATGATGTACACGAACAACTCACTGCAGCCAAACAGAGAGGTCAACTATTCTTACTCATGACATAGAGAGTGATTTATTATTTGACCACAGCTCTGCGTCATTAATAATGTAAATTTTCTACAGAGTCATATGGAGTTACATGCCAGATTCCTTCAGCCAGGGGGATATAATATATGTTTGGCCTAGTTTTATTATCTTTGTCAGCTAATAAGCTTTTCAAAGACAGCCAAAGGAAGAACAAATACTGTAAACCGAAAGCACTCAAGCAAAACCTGAACGTTATTTACCTCATACACATTTTTTCCCCTATGTGTGTATGTAAGCTATTTTAAGAACAGCTCTTGCACTAACAGCAACTGAAGCTGTTAAATGAGGAAATGGCACAACGGCTGTACACCTCAGATTACACAATGGCACAGGATATTAAAGAAGTGTCATCCAATGAGAGTTTGTGGAGGTGTACCTTGCGTGCTGGAGGGTTTCGGTTGTAGAAGTGCTGCTTGTACGAGTCCATCCAGACCTCCGCAGCACGGACAGTGTTCTGAAGGAAGTTGGATCGGGAGTATGGTGCTTTCTTGGGGAACACGTGACCCACGTGGGAGCATGGGTGAATTTCTAAAGCCCCTCCACACTGCCACACCTGCAAGAAACAAAATATTCTTTAAAATGAACAAAATGTATATAAAGAAAAAGAAACTTTTATATTACTTTATTACTTATATTACTTTATATTACTTTCATATTACAAAGTAATAAATAGTAAAATAAAATTATGTTATTAATTATAAATTAATATTATTATGTATTACATTTATTGCATATTACATTATTAATATAATCAATAAAAAAAGCGAAGTACTGTATATCATTTCTGCACCACTAGTGTCACAACAATAATGAATAAATATTCAAATAAAATGATGAATAAATAAAAAATGCATTTGGTAATTACATATGTGTTAATAATTATAAATAAATAAATAATACAACAGTAAATCATTTTCAAACAGGCTGTGTCAGGCTATTCCAGACGAGAAACAAAAGGCCATCATTCACACTTTTTTTGTGTGTGTGTGTGGGGGGGGGGTAACCTACAGAAGGACTGAAATATATTTCTGCATATTAAAATAGATACAATTTTAACATTGAAAAAATCTTTCTTTAATGAGATTCGACTCATCCGGCATAACTTTTTTTGCACACAAATGCAACATTTTTAGTTCACAAACTTATATTGCCTGATTTTACCGGAATGCACCTCCTGTCAGAAATAAAACATGACATGACAACATTGCTTTAGATCTATTAAAACAACAACAAGATTCCTTTTTCATCTATTTTCCTTCTGCATACTTCTGTGGAACAATTCACAGCACATCAATTATACATGAGCGGCCCTGGAAGAAACAGCATTGTATCCTGTTTCCATATGCATAACAGATTACTCCATGGTATATGCTATCAATCTTCATTTTCTACCAAAAACCCATCGACATGCTCCAATGGGACGCCTATGCAAATTATCAGAATGTAATGTGAACACAGAATACAGGAGTCTTACCCTGAAAGAAAGCTCCAGATTCTCTCCTCCCCAGACCTCCATGCCCATGTCGTAAGTGCCCAGATACTCAAAGTAGGCCTTGCTGACTGCAAATAGGCCCCCTGCCATAGTGGGAGACCTGAGAAATGAAAAGCAGCAGAGCATTGGCAAATCATCAGAGATATTCCTTAGCACCAATTTTCTAGCAGGTAAGTGCTTCTTAGTTTTCAGCGAGCACCTCTGGTCTGCCCTCAGACGAGCCTTGAGAGAAATCTAGCGCTGAACTGGACAGTATTTGAAAAATACCCCTGGGTCCGAAAATTAGAATATAGTCTTTTCACTGAACTGCAAGGGAATTGAATCAGCACATTATCACTGCAATCCAATTTCAGTCCATTTCCTTCTGAAAATAACTTTTTTTTTGAAAGTTTTTACTGGAAGAACGAGAGACCCACATGTATTTAAGGGATAGTTAACTCACGTCATTCCAAACCCTTATGAATATAATTTAGCAATGCTCCAAAATGAACATTTTGGCTTTATGACTTATGGCTGACAACCGATAAATTACCAATATTAAATTACCATTTTGTCTATAAAAAAAAAAAAGAAAAACACACTAAAATCTGTGAATTAAGACATCACAACATTAGGATGTACAGTTAGAATAATTTCCTAAATATGACATGTAACGGTGTTATTAAATCAACAGTATATTAAATGTTAACTTTCAGATGACAGCAAAAGTAATCGAGTTGTAAAAATAGAGGAAATAAACATGAGCAATTAATTGTTTTTTTAAAATGGCCAAGAAAACCACATAGCAAAGCTGGATTTGGACAAGCTGAGCAGAAACCAACCGAATGGGGTCAATTCTGGATTTGCGTATCTTGCGATCGATTTCAGGCACAGCATGCCACTGGAATGTCAGCCTCCAGTCAAAGCCGCCCACCATCGGCTCATCTGTCTGCATGTAGAACTCAAATGTGTTCCAGTCAATGGTGTCAATCACTGGACATATGATGGTGCTCTCATTCTGGGCAATTCTGAGGAATTAGACAATACATAATTATAATAAATTAACATCACAAGTGTTTATATGATGCATTTGAATTGGATTTCTTTTTAAAAGCACACCTTTCCAGTAGGGGCTCGATCCAGCCAGGCACACACTCACAGTGGCAGTCAAGGAAGGTGAGAACGTGTCCCGTAGCGTAGGTGGCGCCAATGAGCCGGGCCCGTACCAGACCTTCCCTTTTTTTGGTGCGAATGAGACGAACGCGCTCCAGGTTACTGACATACTGAGCCAGCTGTGACTTCAGGTAGCCTGCCATTCATACAAAAGCAAATCTGAACCCTTTTTTATCGGGATCAAACAGATAAAGGCAAGATCACAGGAAATCAACCGATTTACTAGAGACATCTGGACTGAGCTTTATTTCAGCAAATCTATGAAATAATATCATTAGCTGACTTGCTACCCAGAGCTTTGCAAAGAAAGCATAAAATATGCAAACACGGGAAAATGTGCGAGCATACTTTAATGCAAATACTGCTTGTATTTGGCTGTATTTAAATGAAATAAATATTTACATATCAGCTTCACAGACTATTATATTGCAGTTAGAGATTCAAAATGTAATGAACAACATTTAAAAAATGCCATTTGCAGAAATACACCACTCCCGATAAGAAATAACCAATCAGAGCCACGGTCCGTAACTTTTTTGTGTTCAAAATTTACAAAATATATATAATAAGAGAGTACACCATGATTCCATTTTCCAAAGTGTTTTTAGCCTGTCCTGAATCACTAGGGTACACCTATAATAAGCCTATAATAATACCTAATGTTTTTATTGGGACTATTTTAGATTGCTTCAGGAGTACTGCGGCAGAGTAACCCAGTACCTTCGTGATTCTTCATAGACATAAACAGAGAGAAGTAGTTCCGGCTACAATGTTCTTCAGCAAGACGCAAGCAGTTCTGTTTATTAACCAAAAAGTGTCAAAAGTTACCGATTGCAGCTTTAAGTTGGTTAATCATTAAAATTGTTCATCTTTTAAAAGTAAATCAACATTACGTAAAAGTAAATAGAATTGTTTTTGCAATGGTTTTATTATTCATCAACCGTCATTCATTAGTGTAGCACCCCCCATAAAAAAATAAATAATATATGGAACGGTTAACTGGTTGTGGTAATGCTCACCAATCAGGACAACACAAATCTTCTAGGATGGAAGAGGCTTTAAATTAATCTGGTGGAATTGTACATTTATGAGCGAATTTCTGAAAATTGGCTAGAAAGTGTCCCCTCACCTCTGTCACTGAAGTCATCCACAAGTATGACCTCCTTCAGTAGGATGGCTGGTGTTGTCTCCAGCACACTATGGATGGTTCTGAGTAAAGTGGACCAGGCCTCATTGTAAAACGCTATTACCACTGATGTTGTAGGGAGATGACGGATGTTGTATTTCTTAGCTTTGCATCTGGCATTGGAAAAAAAAAAGCAAGAACTCATCAGACGGTTAAGAAATTTGGCTGGTATTCAAAACATGTGGTTTAGACAAGCAGTTTCCTGAGAGTTACACACTACACATGACGAAGTGCAAATGTGAACATCTAAAACATAGAAGAACCTGACAATGCTGTGAAACTGACACCATATTTTCTTGTTATCCTGACTGACTGCATATACTATTTTGCATGACAATTATTAATTATTATGGTGTAAAGAAAGAATCTGGCTCAGAAACGATGCAGGTGGAGTTTAATAAAAGTCACTTTCAATTCATAAAACAAAAGTGTTTTGTCTTCTTTTCTTTGAGCTTCATTCCTCAAATCCAGAATCTGTAATGACAATTTCTGGTTGAGAGACAGATTCTCTGTAAACAGAGAGAGTTGAATGAGAGGTGGGAGATGAACAGACATGCCAGAGAGGTCTTTACAGCATTCTGAGAAACCAGCTTCATACCATTTAATACAAAGATGGAACGATAGTAAACTGTACTTTGAAATTGCAGGTAACTCATTATTTGATGTACACTACCATTCAAAACTGAAAGACATTAATACTTTTATTCAGCAAGGATGCATTAAATTGATCAAATGTAACAGTAGAAACATTTATAATGTTACAAAAGATTACCGTTAAATGCTGGCCTTTTGAACTTTCTATTCACCAAAAAAATGTATTTAAAAAATGTTGTCAGCAGCAGATCAGCATATCAGATTTATTTCTGAAGGATCACATGACACTGAAGACTGGGATAATGGCTGTTGAAATTCAACTTGCAATAACATTATTAGTCAAATAAATTGTAAAATACATTAAAAAAAATATTTAAAACCAGAAAACAGTCATTTTCAATGTTTTTACAATATCTGTGATCAAATAATTGCAGTCTTGAGAGCATTAGAGACTTACAATTTATTCTACAATAAAGCTATTTTACCAGCATTCAGCCAATACAAATGTATAGGACTGATTAATAATAATTTTGGTGCGAGTTTAACAAAATATTCTGCTACCAAAAAGAACATCTAATGACTCAAATTAATCAATAAATAATTTTAACTGTTCATTAATGAAATAGTCGAACAAATACATTCACTAAAATCAATCAGATCTGCATGTTCAATTATCACCTTGTTCGTTCAGCTTTAAAGTTGGTCTCTGTAAGAAAATTTGACAATAATAATAATTAAAATAATAATAATAAATTAGTCTCATTACACCACTAATGTTTGGAGCTTTTTACACTAGAAAAGCTACAATGTTTTACAGTCTTATGTTGGTAGCATTGCTTCTTTTAGTTTAGGGGAGACAGTATTAAGATGGGGCATTGAAAAATAGATTCAGCTGGGATTATGAATAAAGTGAGTCATAATGTTCCAGAGAAGGTTCTTGAACTCTCTTCAAACTCACCGCAAATATCTCTAGACTCAATGACAGCAACTACATTTAAGCAAATATTCAATAATTACCCCTACAAAGGGGGGAAGAAAAAAATCCAGAGCATAACATTTCTGGCAGTAATGCTTAAGTCTTTGACAAGAACTAACTTGCCTGAAAGTTATTTCAGAAAGCAAGCAAAAGAACTTCACATCAACAGATAAAAAATCCCTGCTGATTCCAAGAAATGTGCTACTGCCATGTGTGATCTCCAGAAGAGCCTGTGATGTGGCAACCGGAGCGCAGTTGAAAGACTGCGGAGGAAAAAAAAACGCATCCAATTTGTTTCACTCCTCGCGTCTTCCAAGGGGACGCTTTCTCTTTTTTTTTTTTAGCAGCAGCTTGAACCCTACTTGTTATTGTGTGACAAGAGCCATGAAACAATTACTCTCATACAAAAGCACTGCATTTCGGAGGAACCCTCCCAGCTTTGTTTTCTATTGTTGTTGGTTTTTTAATCATGTTGTCTGGCTGCAGGCAATAGTTCATGTCAGACAACAGACAACATTTGTAAAAAGGTGAAGTGTAGAAATCACCTGAGGCAATCACTATTCAGAACATCATTTCAATTTTTCAGGAAGGGGAAAAGCATCATTTTTCAGAACTACATTTCATAAATGTCATTGCAATGGCAAGAACGGAGGACTTAATGTTATTCTTAGTTGCCAGGGCTTTGCTATACAGTCACATGCTGCCGTGCAGTTGCTAGGGTGCTCTGGGTGGTTGCTATGGCACTGCATTATACAGTTATAAAGGTGTTGTAAATCTTGTTATGCAGCTGTTGTTATGCTAGGGTGCTCGGGATGGTCTATAGTTATTAAAGGGTTAGTTCACCCAAATATTAAAATTATGTTATTAATGACTCACCCTCATGTCGTTCCAAACCCGTGAGACCTCCGTTTATCTTCGTAACACAGTTTAAGATATTTTAGATTTAGTCTCAGAGCTCTCAGTCCCTCCATTGAAGCTGTGTGTACGGTATACTGTCCATGTCCAGAAAGGTAAGAAAAACATCTTAAAAGTAGTCCATGTGACATCAGAGGGTCCGTTGGAATTTTTTGAAGCATCGAAAATACATTTTGGTCCAAAAATAACAGAAATGACGACTTTATTCAGCATTGACTTCTCTTCCGGGTCTGTTGTGAGTGCGTTCACAACACTGCAGTGGCGCTGTTGACGTATGGCGCTGCTGACATGATATCTTTGTTATTGGGCACACCAGAAAACACGTCAGCAGCGTCGTACGTCAACATTCACAGAAGATGCACTCACAACCGAACCGGAAGAGAAGACAATGCTGAATAAATGTGATATTTTTGGACCAAAATGTATTTTCGATGCTTCAATAAATTCTAACTGACTCTCTGATGTCACATGGACTACTTTGATGATGTTTTTCTTACCTTTCTGGACGTGGACAGTAAACCGTACACACAGCTTCAATGGAGGGACTGAGAGCTCTCGGACTAAATCTAAAATATCTTAAACTGTGTTCTGAAGATGAACGGAGGTCTTACGCGTTTGGAACGACATTAGGGTGAGTCATTAATGACATAATTTTAATATTTGGGTGAACTAACCCTTTAAGGTATACTGGGTGTTGTCAGAATGTTGCTAAGCAGTTTCTAGGGTCTTCTGAATTATTTCCAAGACATTGCTATCTGGTTGCCAGGGCTTTACTATCGAGTTACTAAGGTTCATTTTGCAGTGTGGTCGCTAGAGTATTTTGGACGGTTGCCAGTTACTAAAGTGCTCAAAGAATTTTTCATGTTTCTCTGTGTTTGCTAAGGTGTTCTCTGTGGTTGACAGGGCCACATTTACTACAGTGTTTTTACCATGTAACTATGTGGTTTCTAGGGTGTTGCTAGGTGGTAGGGTGTGTAATGAGTCCCTCAGTGTGACAGACATACTCATGCATCCTGTTGTCTTGAATATGGCGATGAAGAGAGATCTTGTCGCTGATGAAGATGTTGATGGCGTAGCGCTCAATGGTGGCCTCCTCCTCTTTCTTCTCCTCATCGTTGAGGGTGAGTCGAGTGGCTCGGCCATATTCTCCAGGAGCGTTGTTGTCTGGCGCGAGCTTCTCATAAACGGGTCGCTGGAGGCTGTCGGAGTCCTCCTCTTCCTTCTTGATGGATGGAAGATCCCGGACCAGGATGTCGTGTTGACCATCTTTATCAGGAAGAGACGGGGGGGACGAACGGACTAAAAGAAGGTAGAAGAGCCACAGCAGAGAAAAGAGGAAGCAGACCTTGGCCAGGAGAGCCACCTTCCTCGACCAGCGGATCTTCATCACAACAGCACCAGTCAAAGAGCCCCAGACTCCCAATTTACTGAAGGATAAGCCAAGAAACAGAAGTTCAGATTAGTGACAGACTGATGCATATTCTGGAAAGATATACTGAGGGCCTTGTCAATGAATATTACACTGTTTCTGTTTTCAAACACAAGTAGAAAACAAGGAGTAAATATACATATTTAACATATATTAAACAGATTATGCAATAGGCTGCTTACGTGCAAGATCACCTGGGTCACTGATGCTTATTATTTCTTTTACGGTACTATAAAATTATCTGAAAAACCTTTTTCACACATGAAGCATCCTAAAAACTGTACCGTTAACAAAATATCTACAAAACAATCGAAATGGAATACAGTACTGTATGCAATTCAGTAAATTGCCAATAACACTTTGCCTACTGGAAAAGTGATGAGTGAACCAGCAATTTACAAAGATTTCATATTCATTCAAATTAATAGCAAGAACAAAAATTGGCAGAATTATTCAGATGCACCAATTTTACGGCTGTTTTGACCGAAGCCCTCGTGCTAACCGCCACCTCCAATCACTGAAGCTGAATGTGAGGGGTTGAATACAGACAATCTATCATCAGCTGAGGGTAACGGAGTAATCACATAATTGAGCTGCATTAATATTTCAGCAGGCAGGGATTTAGCTGAACAGTGGTCGTGACAGACAGACAGTCTGAGACAGTAATCCCATTCCTCAATCACGACACGTTTAACCTTTTAACCCCATTGAATGATGAATGTCGCTTACGCACACATATATATACGCAACAAAACCGCACACTAAATAATCTACATGGACCATCAATGCACTTCAGATATTTGGGAGTCTGTGGTTTAAATGTTTGGCAGTAGACAGCTAATGGCTTAACTACTCTATGAATGTGGGCAAGAGCAGGCAAAAAGAGGGGAAGATATCTATGAAAAACAAACTCAGGACATTCTGAGAAGAGTGAGAAGACTAGATGCTATAAATATCTATCGGCTTGTTTTAAATTGCTTTCACTGCTCTATAAAAATAGCCCCACACGTATAGGTTTAACTGTACACCTAGTGTTGAAACCAAATGCCTGGTATGAAACATCTACTCATAAAAAACTGTCAGATATATAACAATTTAATTTTTTCATTCATTAGTTTCATGCATTCCATCGTTATAAGAGAAATTATATATAAACTAATACCAATCGAATGATTTTTTTTTTTTGCCAACACACATAAAAGTGTATTTATTTTAACAAAGATTTATTTATTCCCTTATAATTATTGATATTTATGAATTGAAGACTGCTGCCCCAATTTATTTATTTTTTATCATTTATGTGTTTTCTTCTGCTACTTAGCTCTTTCGAAGATGTAAAAGCTGCCCTTTCCAAAAGACTGGTCACAAGCCAAGGGACAAAAGCTTTCTGGGCTTACAGAATGGAGAGCTCTTTGAAAGCAACCCTTGACTGGGCACCCATAAAAACTTCCGTATTAAACCTGATAGGCTGGATGGATGTGGGAAAGCTGAGGAACTTCAGCTCTTCAGGGTTGAGAAGCTTGAGTATCACCTTTGTGGCATTATTACCTTTAAATTGTAGGTTCAAAAAGTGGTTTGGTGCACAAAAGCGTTTGAAAACAACAGTCTTATGTCTTTCGAAACTGGTTTTACCTTCTTACATAAAAGGAGAAATGCATACAGCGAAGATGAATAATGACTGCAGTTGTCAAGACCAAATTGTCAGTGAATAATGGTTTAAATGTCATGCTTAGTACTTTAAAAAATATAATTTTGTGGAAGAGAGAAGATCAGACATTCTGCTAAACTTCTCTTTTTGTGTTCCGCAGAAGACATACAGATCATGAGGACAAGTAAAATGATGACAGAATAGTAATTTGTGTGCTGTATTAATAAGAAGGAGAAAATGAGGCAACCAGTGTGTGTACAGTCATCCAGGGAGAGTTTAGTCAGAACATTTTCATAATGCTGTTTACAGTAAGATGGATTTTGCTGTGGATCAGCAGTCAGAACATCTGTGCATTAGTCTATGTGTAACAGTTCCTGGTGAAAGCAATAATTGCTCATATAATGAACATTTCTAACAGACTCTCATGACTTGAATGAAATTAGGTCAGTTAGTACCAACCCAGAATGTCTGAAACATCCAGATTTACTTGTCTGACAAGTGCTCTCTATTCACAGCTTGTTCTCTTTCGTTTGTCTGATTTTTTTCAAAACTTTACATGCCACATCCACTTTAATCACTAGCATACACGTTGCATTTCCTTCTGTTTTCTCTTTATCAAAATGTAGCATCACACTTCTGCACATTCCCCCTAAAACCACTGGTCCTCAAACCATAACATACACTGAGGTAAGTGGTTACAAACTTTTTATCTCAGCTATATTTAAAAAATAAAAACATGTTGAAAATTAGTCAAATTTATTTATTTAAATGTAGCTAAAATAAATTGATTGCAACCACTTGCAACAAAATTTTGTAAACTCAATGAATCATACTCAACATGTGTTTTCAAATATATTAAACTTGAGAAAAGTAGAAAATAAATGTTTTTATCTATATTTCTAGTTCTATTGAGAGCTATTTGAAGTATTTCTCAAAAAAATTTCAGTTTCAAACCCATACTCATCAAACAAACTGCAAATATGGATTCTTTTTAAATTAAATTAAAAAAAAATTACAATATATTATGTAGTATTTTTTACAACCATGCTGGAAACACCATTTTAAACCAGCCAAAGATGGCTGACTACTCTTGGCCGTTTATGTTGTCCACCCAGCCTGGCTGGACTGGTGAAAAATTAATAAATAAACATTTTGAGAGGAAATGGGAGAAGCAGAAGATTAAGAATGGAAAATTCCTAAATAATAAGCAGCTATGCCAAATAAGTAATGGATTTTGACTCTCTCAACATCATTCACATAATCAGATCAGACATGCCCAAATACACACAGAAGTACAAAGAATATGGTAGAACAGAAAACAAGGTGGTACCATGATGCATCTACCACGATGCAATGCCATTCTTTAAAAGCTTGAATTGCTATGCATGCATATGATAATTCAAAAGCATGATATATATATATATATATATATATATATATATATATATATATATATATAGCACAATGGTATTACCATGACTATACCATCGTACCACCACAATACTTTTTTTCAAGAAGACAGACACACTGTAATCTGAGATCTAGATCGTTTCGTAAAGATACAGTAGAAGCATCATCAAACTATTAATATAAGTAGGCTAACTCGTAACATATTGACCGTACATAACATATGAACACATATAATCCAAAATACAAAGATCAATACAACTGAGCAGCGACTTTCTGAGTAAAAACATGAGTGTGTATGGATCACGAGCATCAAAACAACAATCATCGAATGTATCAGTGTTGTGACTGCAGGCCCTTTAACATGCAAAACAACTTTATATCGCACAGTCAGACAGACACACACACGACACTGGTGTAACTAAACACCTGATGATCTTACCTGATCTCTTCATGCCGTGCTCTTCCACAGATATAAGGAGCTGCTGGTTCGCCGCTCGTGCCGCTGTCAGCACACACACATCCTCCTCAAACAACAAACCCGCTCTACTCCTCCACACACACATACACGCACGCACACACACACACACACTACTGCCCACGCTAATCGCTTTAAGTAGCTCGACTCCTTACAAACGCGCGATCTTTTGACGAGTTACACGGCTGAAGTAAATGTCATGGTCTTGCATGTACTGCATCGCACCCCAGGAAGTTTCAGATTTGACAGTCTGGCTTCATAAAGTGGGCCACGTGACTGGAGCATTATGGGAAGTCTGGGAGTTCAATGTGCGTGCATTACAGCTGCACACACTCAAGAAGAGCCTGTGTGTCTTATTTAATATTCACACTGTGATTTCAATGTTTTTAAAAGATTTCCTTAGTACAACAATTTTTTTCAAGAATCAATCATTATTTATATATTTATTGTGTATTTATTTATCTTTTTGTCTATTTATTTGTTTGTTTGTTTTAAAGGAAATTGTTTTCAGTTGAAATTGTATATTTTTGTATATACATTTTTCTGTATTATAATTTTTGATAATCAACCATTATTAGTTTTTTTGTATGTCCAATCATGCTTTTTTTTGTTTCAGGCATAATTGTTTGTTTGTTTGTTTGGTTGAATGCATGTTTGTTCAATTGTGCAATTACATTATTTTCTGAGAATCAACCATTGTTTGTTTGTTTATCAAACTACCAAATTTTATTTATTTATTTATATTTTATTTATTTATTTATTTATTTATTGAGAATCAACAGTTTTTTTTTGTTTGTTTTGTTTTTTTGTGTGTGTTACTTTTTTGTTTATCCAGATGAGCATTTGTATTTTTTTTAAGAAACAACTAAATTACTAGAATTTTTACTAAATGGACCCTTTTCACAAGACTGATAACGGGCATTAGCATCGTAAATCCTCAAAAGTTTTGACTTGAACTGCCTAATTATAACATTGGAAAATATTAACCCAGGCTACGTCTGTATTTCTTTGTTTTATGTTTTTTATTATTTCCGTATCCATAATTACATCCAATGTTGTATTTAATTGTTGAAGTTAATTGTTTATACTTGTAATAATAATAATCAAAAATTTTATCCTCAAATTTTTTATATTTTGATTTTTTTATAAATGTACATTTATAACACTATGCTATGTATTATATCACATTTGCATCAAAAAAGAAAAAAAAAGAGAAGGTCTTTCTAAATGCAGGGTCTATAAGAGGGACTCTCTTCTGACTGCTGTTATCAGTCTCTCACAATTTGATTTTTTTTTTTTTTGAAACTCGTGAAAACACTATCATCAAGCTTTTCTTTTTTCTTTTTGAGCAAATGAGAATGCAAAAATATATACTAGTGGTAATATTCTCCCATTCACTGCTCTCGAAGTTAACCCAAACATGACGACTTCCGCTGCTGAGAAACCCGGAAATGTGAAAAAGCTCTATTACTAACATGTCTATATCATAAAATGTGCAGCAGATCATTAGTTAGAAAACTAAATTAGTTAATACTTAAAAAGGGCATGCAATTTCCTTTCAGTTCTGTACGTTTTATCTTCTCCAAACAGGAAGACCTTCAGAAACTCAAACCCATGAAGCCCATGGTTGAAAAGTTAAGAATGGATTAAATAAAAATGATTGATTGATTGTTGCTGTTTAAATATCAGCACATATCTTATAATATTTCTGACATCGTCATAGCAGTCATGAAGCTTTAACATCTCATCAGTTTCAGTGAAAACATGGAAAACCACAGACCAAAATGAAAAACCTCATCCTCTGTAGAGAATACAAAACAAACAAACAAACAAAAAATAAGATATTGTTTATAAAGAGAATTCTGCAAATAAGAACAGTGCTTGCCAATGGAATACTGCAGGTTTTTATTATATAAAAAAAGTATAAATCACACAACATTCAAACCAATTGTAATCCTAGCATTGAAGCTTTTGTTGTTGCAAGATGCGTAAGTATGTTGTAATTCTTCAGATGTTGACTCAACAACGCCCTTAACTTGCAGAGATCCTCCCATCCTGCAACGTGGCAAGTTAATGTTCAAGGTTAGACTGTAAACGACCCTATGTTGGACACAATAGGGTTACGTGTGCTTCACTACTACCTCTCTGTTGTACAGGTGAAACAGGTATATCTAGGCCCTGCGGTGTAAATCATTCCCAGCTCTGCACACAAACCACAATCCTATTCCTATTGTTACTATCGATTGTAAATTAACTAAATACAATGATATTAAACAGCTTAAGCCCAAAGCAGACTTGTGTAGGTGGATATTTCATTTAGTCTTTTATTTCCATGACAAATCATATTGTGTGGTCACCATGAAATAACCACTGTCTGTAATGTCAGTTTTTTCTTAGCACATGATCACTGTTACTATAATATCTAGATCAAAAGTAATTATTGACAAGGACGGAACATGAACTGCATGCTGGCCGGTGTACAGCTGCATGTTGAACAGAAAGCTGAGCTGCGCTGCCGTGCCAATGCACTGCATGACTCTTGTCTGAAACATTTATGCTCATTCTCATCTGTCCCAAGGCAGCTATCTAACTATGTCTCAGATAGTTTTATATGCTACATAATTCAAATGGACACCGAGACACTACATTTATAGTCAAAATATACATGTATATATATAAAATACATTTATATGCCATTATAATTTAATGACACTGTAAAAATCATCTTTTTAATAAGCATTTTGTCATGTTTTCCAGTAAAAGTTTCTAATCAAAATGAGAAAATAAGGTTTTCACAGGAAATATTGAAATATTTTTTTAAAACAACCATACATATACATATGAATAATGTTACACTGTAGATCATTTTCTTATATTTTGTCTAATTTTCAGTCAAAATATTTGTTATTCTCTTCTAAATGTTTTAGCATGCATATTAGAATATGTAGTGAGATTTATGAGGCCAATAGGGAATGTAATTTAAGATTATCTAAAATAAATTCTTGCAAAATTTACAGAGAGCAGAATTCTTGCAGAATTTACAGAAAATTTAAGGATTTGTTGATATTTTTAATGGAAAACTAGAATACATTTTATTTTATTTTATTTTATTTTATAAAAAAAATCAGCTGTTCCTTTATTTGTTTGTTTGTTAGTTTTTGTTTGTTCAACTACAATAGTATTTTTTTAATCAACTAAATTGCTATAACTTTTACTAAATTACTAACATTTCTATATTATAAAATGTGCAGCAGATCATTAGTTTGAAAACCAAATTAGTTTATACTTAAAAAATGGCATGAAATTTAAAGGTACAGGTTGTAGGACCTGCCACTAGAGGGCACACTACCAAAACAATAACAATGGAGTGGTTTGATGGCGCTAAGAAGGAGCATGAAATGATGGGAATTGTTGTCTTCTACCCAACCGCTGACGGCCATCAGATGGAAAGATAAATCATGGATTTATCGCGAGTTCAATGTTTTGCGCGAGTAGATTGCATACAAAGTCAATGCAAAGACGCGATCAGACGATGGATCAGACACGTCCTCGCGTGGGTCTAGAGATGCGATGCCGCGTGTTTGGCGTGTATGCCCCATAATACTAATCATGTTGATCGTTATAATAGCATACGTTTTCTGTAAAGATACGAATAAAAACAACTCACCTGTCGAGTAAAACACAAGCGAGGTCAGCATCTCTTTCTAGTTGAAGTTTGTCACGAAGCTACTTCCTCATTTGTCCACGACACTGTTGTCATGTGGTTTCTACGTCAGTAAAGGCGGCCACAAAGGGTAACTAACGTCATTGACAGGCGACTGCACTGCCCCGTGTCACATAGACAGTAAAAGAAATGGACACAGCGACCCCATTGGAACTCAATTGAGACAAGTGACGCCCATTTTTAGCGTTTTTTAGCACTTCCGTTTCTGACGCGCAGACTCAAACGTAGCTTGACGACCTCAGCAACCTGTCTGACAGATGTAAATCTTCTAAGTGGCTGTGCGTGCAAACTGCCATCGTTAATCTTGCAGAGACGGCGAGCTTGAGCGGGGAGTTCTTTGTCGTGAGTGAGCAGGAATAAGTATTCTGATAAATTATTTTGTATAGTATTTTAAAATGTAACGCCAGTACGCCATATTAAGTTAATTGCCTGCGAGCTTCTCATCCTGTCTGTACGGTAATGCGACAGAGAGTTGAGTGGTTATGACGCAATCGTTAGCCTATTTTTTACAAAAACTGTTTATACGGGGCCATAATGTAACATAGAAGGTAATGGAGCCCTTTGTACATGGTCGTGCATCTTTAGAAATAAATAATGGACAAACGGAGTCTTTAAATGCCTCAGATGTAAAGTTATTCGCTGTCAAAGTGACGCCAAAATGAATGGGAGTCAATGGGAATGCTAACGCAAGTGAAGTTCTGCTAAAAGATGGCAGCCCCCACCCGACTTCAACTTCCGGTCGAGTTCCTTGCCCCCTGCCGTGTCACTGTTTAGAATGGGAATTTTCTCATGATTTACAAGTAGTTGAAAACATTAGAGATATTGTTAGTAATCAGCTGGACAAAATATATAACACTAGCCTAGAGATTTTTGGATATTTTACTGCAAATATTTTATTTATGATGTTTTTATTATTTATTTTATTTTATTTTATTTTGCAGTGCAAGTATTTAGAGCTGTGTGTAAAGAGAATATATTTTAACTGGAAAAGTAAAGTTTTTTTGTATTTAATCATTAAAAATAACTATTTTATTTATTTATTTATTTACATTTTAATATTTTTATTACATTTTTCTGTGGTGCAAGATCAAGAGAACTTTGTTGTCCCTAATGTACGGCGATGCCCTTAAAGTGACAAAGGCCATTGTAAAATCCTTCTCTTATGAACCGTGACATTTACACGTTCCACACCCAGTTTGATTTCTTTGGAAAGGATTGGTATGTCCTCCCCATCATGTCCTGCTAGTGCCGGACTCCATCTGGTGCTTGTGAAGCATGACAGCTTTTAAAGACACAACCCTTCATTTCAGAGCTGCTGTCCGACAGATCACTACAGAAAACACCACATGCTTCAAAGCAACAAATTCACAAACACTGATGCAGCTGAATAGTTTAATAATTGTTAACTATCACATCCTTGACATTCTTAGAATCACATATTATCTGATTTTAACATCTAATATCTACAAATGTAATTATTATTGTGGTGTTAAAGCTACAGTATAGTGTTTGTCTGCCGATGTACTGCATGTTCAGTACCAGACGTTTTCAGTTTTCATTTTAGGATTTTGGATTGCACCTTGAGGATTAATGTTTGCCAGTTTGATATTTTGCCAGTTGTGTTGCTGTCTTTTCCATGCCAAAACCAACTGATTTTCCTTTTTGGTCTCATTGCGAGAGAAGGAGTTTTATTTCCATGATAAGATCTCCAGCAACCTTTACTAGATAGGTGCACACATTGTACAAAGTATGTGTCTTACATTACCGCTTTTCTTCAGTGCACAAACTTAATAAGCCTGTGCAAAGTGGTGCTAGACCTCGAGGTGTGCTTTTTTCTGAAAATAAAGGGGAACATAATTGTACTAAAACCTGTAATCATTTATATCAATGTTGTGTGTGCATTTCTATACTTTGGCAAACTTCAATGATGGAAGTAAAAGATGGAAGTAAAAAAAAAAACGTTTTCCCCAACTATTTTATTTTTGTATTCTTTTAGAGGACTATGTAATTCTGCATACTGCATGTTGCCTTGGCTTGTATATTTAACAGAAATATACTGCAAAATAAAAAAATATATATTTATGTCTTGTTTTACAGTACAAATGTCTAAACATGTCTAAATCAAGATAATTTATTTGAGAATCAAAAAGACAAGATATTTTCTGGGGAAAAATGGAAACAAAAATGGAAAATGTAATTATTTATTTGCTTAAAACAAGCAGAAAATATCTGCCATTAGGGTAAGAAAAATGCCTTTATTTTCTCTTTGAGTTAAGTTTATTTTTCTTACCCCATTAGCAGATATTTTTCTTGTTTTAAGCATTAAATCTCTAATTCTGATATATTTGAATTAATTCTGCATAAGTGAATGTATCGTGATTTAAGAATGCTTGCTTAGATGTTTAAATGGAAAACAAGACAAAAAAAATCTAAGTGAGAAATATTTTTTGCAGTGTAAGTAAAAAAAAAAAAAAAGTATATTACAGTAAAGCACCAACAATTTAAATGACAGTTTAATTTTCAATCTGTCCGTCTGTAGAAGCGTGGATCTCTCTCCTCTGCCATGTTGATGAAGTGAAGGCTGTCACCTAGTGGTTATTGTCTGAATCTCGTGACATTTAACAGATTTATTAGTAGATCAAATCCGTTTCCCTTTCACTAAATATTCAATCAGCATAATGTGAGAATCTGACTTCTCTTTAATAGTTAAGTTAAAAGGAAAATTTTATTCTCCAAAAACCCCACCAAGGTAGTAGCTACTCTAGTTCTGCAAAATCGTCGTCAAGTTTTATAGCATTTGACTGAGAATATTTTTTCCCCGCCAGACCTATTGTCATACCATCAGATATGTTGGGAAAAGTAAGGCCGCAAGCATTTAACAGCATTATAAATCATAGCCAGACTTCAAAACAAAACGTCTCCAGCTGATGATCTCACTGAAGATTTACTCTGTTCGTTTGAACTGTCTCATATGGAGTTTGGCTCGCTCTCCCAAAGAATAACGATACAAGTTGTGACTTTGCCGAGTCTGAAAAGATTTGTAAGCAAAAAAAAAAAAAAAAAAAGACTTGACTTGTTATGGTTATTTGGTGAAGGACACAGTAAGGGTGAACGACTCTGATTTGAATTTCCCAGGGGAGCAGATATTCACAGTCACACACCAAGGCGTTATTAAGGTCTATTAATAGTCAACACTTATAGTACAATACTTCTATTTTTTAAGGAAAAGAGAACGTCTGCTTCTAAAGAAAGGTCACTGAGGTCGCTGTGGCATTCTTAATCTCGAGGAGACAGCAGCTCCAGGGTTACAGAAGCGGCATGCCATGCAGTCATTCTCCGGCCAGGATAGCGGTCTATTGAGAGTTGTCTCTGCACTGATTATTTTACTCTGCAGCAGAGTAGAAATTGTATGTAGGGCCTGTATAGTTTACCTCATTTCTTACTTTCTTCTTGTTAAAGAAACCACAGAATGCATTGGAACAAACAGAGTGGCCGTGACAAAAGCAGTCCTCTCAGGGTGTTCGCCTCAACCATTGACCTCTCTAAACCCTATCAAATACCTTAGAAACCTGAACTCGGCATCCTGGCAACAGGCAGAACTGTTTGCTTGTGCTGCATTATAGACAAAGGGTGAAAACGTAGATGGAATGAAGCATGACACTAAGAGGAAGCTTTGCTAGCTGTCCTCTGTGAATGAAGGAGGCCGCGTTGTGCTACTGAGAGTCTATGAAGGGCTCCTTGGTTGCTCAGCTGTCACATTCATTTCATTAATAACAATCATGAGATTTTTTCATCAAAAAAAAGGTTGTGAGGTGAAAAAAAGTGCAAACAACATGAGATGAAACATGCAGGTGAATAAAATTTGAAGCAGTGAAACAAAAATAAAACTTTTCTATGTGTAAAACTGTATGTATTTTTACACATATAGACACACACACACACACACACACATATATATATATATATATATATATATATATATATATAATTTTACATAATACATATTTTATTTATTTTTTACAATATTTAATATACTGTATATATATATATATATATATATATATATATATATATATATATATATATATATATATATATATATATATATACACATATACGTGTGTGGGCATAAACATGGGTTATATTTGTGGGGTGATAATAAGAAAAGATGATGCTGCTGATTAAACAGTGTCACTTGTCTTTATCAATAAATAAGATGGCCGTCTAGGAGATGCTCTGGAGAATCTGCCAGCTGAATGAGTCACGCTCACGCAGGAAGGAGAGCAACACGGCTACGATCTCGTTCCTGCAGATGGGGCCCCATGACTCTGCCTGGTTGCTCCTGATAACACTGCTGGAATTGTTCCTTGCTTCACTCCCCCTCACATTTATCAAAAGCGAGTACAATGACATCCTTCAGTGCTGCTGCATGCTGAGGTGCTTTCATGGTTTTTGGCCATCACACCAACATCCCCAGCGCTCGCATGAATATCACTCTGGAAAATGTTATGAGTTTACATGAGACAACAACATTCAGACTTAAACGGTTGTTTCACCAGCAACATGATTGTAACACATTTTTACCTGTGGGTTTGCCATGGCTTTGCTGTGTGGTTGTTAAAGTGTTCTGAGAGGTAGTTAGGGTTTGCATTATATAAATTCATACAAAAATGCCACCTCATGAAATAGTTACTTCTTTTTTCCATGAGATCTGGTTGGTCTGAACGAGACTTGGAGCAGCAGCTGACTGAAGAAGACACTGACAATATGAACAAAGTACTCTTTGGCTCAATTAACACATGGATAACTTTTGCCACTAAGCATATATAGGCTTTTTCTTGACACGGCTGCCCTCGGATGAGGAATGAATAAACCATGATGGAGAAGAGAAGGGGAGTGTGTGTGATGTAGTCAGCAGTCTGAAAGAGACTGGCACAGATAGTCACCTTGTCTGGTTTCCTGTCCTCCATTTCACCTCGCCGTGTTTCCGCTGCACCTCCCGCAGTTGTCTTTCCACTCCGAGTGTTTAATGTTTTACGATGACAACTGGGACGATCAGTCGATATGAAAAACTGTTTGCTACATTTAGCACAACAAAGTCACTTCATTACACCTCACATTAACAGCACATCCTTTATTGCTATTTTCTCACAGAGACTATAGTTCTTTATATTGGTGACCACGTGGCTTCGCTGTTCTGACCTAGACAGTCATTGTTCATCCTTTATAAGCTCACAGCATCTGGCTTTGATAACATAATTTGTGTGCCAAAATTTTACTGTACAATAGCGGGTTGTTTTTGCTAAATCAATGGCCATTATTTCTCCCATTATAGGCATAAGCCCAACAGAGGCGAGTGCAGGGCGATGTTTGTGTTATCAAAGGCTGACTCGAGCACTCGGGTTCGGCGTGCAGAGGTAGCAATAAAACTCTCTCAGTCTGTGCACTGTGTCACAGCTGAATGCTTTAACAGAGACTCACCCACACATCTGAAATGCTCAGCGCTTTGTCAAGGACATCCAGTCATTCTTCCCATTTTCTCTCACGCTGTAGTCTTTTTACTGCACCAGAAGGTCTTAACACTCTGACAAGCGACAGCTATCATAGAAACAAATGGAGTAGAGATCTCTTTTTAATAACCCACATCACTCTCTCTCACTGTTATTTGAAACTATTATTTTTCCAGGCTGTATTACTCCTAAAAACATGCAGTTATTGCCGTAAAGAAATAGTTCAACCAAAAAGAAAATTCTGTCACCTGTCTGCTCACGTTTCACTCACATTCGTTGCGACTTTGTGGAAACAAAAAAGGAATTGCAACTTTTTTTAAAAAGAGATATAAAGTCAGAAAAGAGATATAAACTTGGAATTGTTAGAAAAAAAAGAAAAACAAAATTATTCCATGGTGCAAACTGCATGGCTTCTTACCCTCATTTTATATAAAAAATAAAATAAGTTTATTTTATTTTTGTTGGTAACCAAACAGTTTGTTATTATTGACTTCTTATGAGAAAGAAAAACAGATTTTTTTTTTTATATATCTTCTTTCATGTAAATTATATAGATTTTGATAAATAAACATAAAATCAAGTGAAGAGTTCATTTCCAATAAGGGATAAATCAGTTTTTATTTATAATTAAAAAAAAAAAAAAAAAAAATTCATTGTGCATTCCAATCTCAATCAAACTGCAGTTTGGTTATTTTGATTAAGTAAAAAAAAAAAAAAATTGCAAATCATTTCTTCAAATGATCATTATTTAAATTTTTGGGTGAACAATGTTTTTTATGTCAACAAAGTAGCCAAGTAGATTCAGTCATCATGAATATTTTTGACTTGAATAAACCAGTTTAGATGTTAACACCTAATATTTCACAAAGCTGAGATATATTGAGAAAGCAGCGCTCCTTCTGAAGGTCCCTAACTTAACATGCAATATTGACCTTGAATGTGTAAATAGATACGAGTGAATATCGCTGATAAAGAGCTTGATTTATAGATCTGCTGAGTGGCGACTTCGTTTTGTGCATTCACACCAGCACCTGGACGCGGCTTGATGAAATGCAGCTACAGACTCAGGTTAAGTACAAATCTAAAGGGCAAGGCAGCGAGCCAGCTACCTGACTCTACCAATGAGAGAGCTGTGTTTTCTAGTCCATGCTGCAAGGGTAATCAAGAGGACGGGCATGACAATACCAGCCGCTGTACCCATAACTTACACAGTCTGTCACAGTAAAGCATTCTGGCTGGATGGATGTACTGTCAACAGCCAGGTGCAAAGATGCACATTCACGATTCACACCGAGCAGAAAGACTTTGATATGCAGATCACTGCTTGTCAAATGTGGCTTTCGTCTCGGCTGTGGCTGATGGCTTGTCTTGTGCTTGTTGAATTGGCCATTACAATACCCATAAAACGAACTATTGCCTGCAACGGAAGTAATCTGCTGGAACATTGACCTCAACCCCATCGAGCAAATTTGGGGCGAGTTGGAAAATAAACTGGACAGATCTACTATACATTCAAAGGAAGTTCGGAAATATATTGACACTATGCCTGGAGATGGGCTGCTATAAAGGTGGACGTACCAAATATTAAAGTTAAAAATGGACAAAAACAGTACAACTCGCTTCATCTGATATTCGTTGTGCTCAGAGCAACCTTCTGCATGTTTCGTGAACATTATGAAATTAAACCATGTGTTGGAGGCAAAAGAAGGGTCAATATTTTCAGATCTGTCAGGTGTTCTGATAATTTTGGCCACTATATAATATAACTTAATATATATTCAGTTATATTACATTATATATTACATTACATTAATATTTTGAACTGTGTAAATAAATATACTGCATAGAAACAGCTGCTAGTTTCATGTCTCTCAACCATATCAAGTCAATTCAAATCAAATTTCTATCCATTTATTTATTACATTGTAGTAAGCTTCTATAAACTAAGGGACTAACATTGGTGTTTATTTCTGATAACGATCATTTGACTGTACATTAACCCATGCTGTAAACCTTACATAAAAATATATTTCAATATATTAGAAAAAACTATTTATCACATTCAAAATAAACGTTTTATTTACATAATACATGTGTGTGTACTGTGTACATTTATTATGCATATATAAATACCCACACATACAGTATATATTTAAAAAATCTATATACATGTACTTACATGGATCTGATTAATCGCTTGACAGCACTAGACAAAATGTATTTTTTTTGTCAGTTTTTGCTCTTATCATGTTAGACGTTGTAGCCCACTGAGAGCACTGTTTGCTGAATGCAGTTTTGTCCTATTCCAGATAAAAGCAGTTTGTCTTGTCATGCTGCATTCAGAATTCAGCCCATCACAATGCGTTTGACACAAACAATTCTCTTTGAGCTACTGTTGGATTTAAATTCCAATCAAGTGACATCCCTGACAGAAAACTACTTCATTTCACACGTTTAAATGGGCAGCGCAGCTTGCCTTTCTTCAGCTCTGACAGGTCTTAGTTGGCAGAGCAGCAACATGATCTGAATATTTACACATCTGAGGCTGCTTTTTCTTTATCTGTGTGTGTTTTTATATCTATATGTAAGTGTGTGAGGTAAAGCCAAACTTCTTCATGTGTGTTACTCATGCATAACCTTGAGGGAGATAAAAGACCATTAATAAAGCACCAGACAGCCAGAGTGTGCATTTGACACTTTTCTAAACTAAACACAGGAGCATCAGTGTTGACATGGTTTCACGCCGTCACTCTGAAATGTTTGCACACACTAAAGGGGATAGAACTGCTAGGAACAAGGAATTTAATAATTGAACAGTTCATTGAAAAGTTAAAATGTTCTACAAATGTTTTTTGTTCTACAAACAATATTTGACATGATTTTTGAAGACTGCTGAAGACACAGCTTTACATCACAGGAATAAAATACAAAGATATACATATACATAGTATACAAAAAAATCTTGTGTGTTTAAAGCGTTACATTGGATATTTGTAATTATAATTCCTGTGATGCAAAAGTTTTCAGCATCATTACTTCAGTGTCACATCATCCTTCAGAAATCATTTTAATATGCTTATTTGCTGTTCAAGAAACATTTGTAATAAAAAAATGAGTGGTACATCACTTACCCTATTACAAAGAAGTACTAGCTGCTTTCCCTTTGCATTTATTTTAAAAGCTATAATGTCTTTTATTCAGAAATATACTCAGAATAGCTGTGTTTTCCTTTGAGAAGTAGATGAGAAGAGCAATGATTTGAGAGGCAGCCGCTGTAAGAGAGTGTAATGTTCCCCGAGCGCGATGCTTCCTCCCATCTCTGATGTGGACAGTGCAGCAGTTCCACTGGCTGCAACACAAGACACGAGCGGGAGTGAGAGGCAGCTCCCATGTCCTGTGTTGCAGCCCCCGGCCCAGCCACAGGTCACCTTCAGCTCTCCCGCTTCTGCTGCCTTGCTGCAAAAAAGATAGAGAGGCACACACTGAGTGTAAAGGAGAGAAAGAGAGAAATAATGCTTCTATGCCTTGAACACCACATCCATCACAAACACTGAAAATAGCCTTCCTGTTTCATCTGATATCGGAGTAGCCCTACCCCTCACGCGTGACCACGCCAGGGGAATGCAGCCACTCTGGCCCAAATTGCTTAAAGTGAGGTTAATGACATCGTAAGGCACCTTCCAGCAAAGACAGAAAATCTCTCGAGAGTCTTCCTCAGATATCAAACAAAGTCAGAGCAAACCATTTCCATTTTTATCACAGGTATGTAAATCCCACAGGTATGAAACAGATAGGTTGGTAAAAAAAAAGGTGTAATTTAGAACATACCCATAATAAAAATGCTTAAAAATGTACCATGTTAATGTCCTGTTTTTTTTTTTTTTTTGATGTACCATGAAAGTCTCTTAAAGTACCATGTACTGTAAATGTCTTCAAATGAATACAAAAAATCAGTTTAATAATAATAATAATAATAATACATCAAACTTGTATAGCGCTTTTTTGGACACTCAAAGACGCTTCACATGGGGAAACAAACAAAACAAAACAAAACAAAACAACAAGGGTTTAGGGAAAAGCTAGTTTGAACAGGTGGGTTTTGAGTACTGATTTGAAGTTTGGCAGTGAGTCCGAGTTTCTGATGGATGTAGGGAGTGAGTTCCAGAGGGTGGGGGCAGTGATAGCGAAGGCTCGATCCCCCAAAGTCCGTCGGTTAGTGCGGACGATCGGAGCAAGGCGGTTTGTGCCAGCTGAACGGAGGTGGCGGGTGGGTTGGTGCTGTTCCAGGAGCTCAGTGAGGTAGAGTGGGGCCAGGTTATGGAGGGACTTATAGGTGAGGAGAAGGAGCTTATATTGAATGCGATAGTGAACAGGTAGCCAATGGAGCTGACGGAGAACGGGGGTGATGTGTTCTCTTGACCGGGTGTGGGTTAGGAGGCGGGCAGCTGAGTTTTGGATGTATTGCAGTTTTTGTAGTTGATTGGTAGGAAGTCCGTATAGAAGGCTATTGCAATAGTCAAGTCTTGAAGTTATGAATGCATGAATGAGAATTTCAGCTGTTGCCAAGGTAAGGGAGGGGCGAAAGCGAGCAATATTGCGGAGGTGGAAAAAGGATAGTTTAGTGATATGGTTGATGTGTGTTCGGTATGAGAGGGTGGGGTCCATTATGATCTTAAATAACCAGTTCACCCCCCCAAAAAAGGCCTTTCTGTCATATCTGCCATATAGAAAACAGTTTAACTTTCTTTGATGAAAAAGACATTGTTCAAATGAAGCAGAAATCTTTTATAAAATTACAAATGTCTTACTGACCCTAAACTTATAGTGTATACAGAAAATATTTTCTAAATAAATGTTGTAAAATATATAACATATTAAATAATATATGTGACATTTATAGAATATATATATATATATATATATATATATATATATATATATATATATATATATATATATATATATTATTACTTTTTTCAACTTAATAAAAACAGTTTCTTAAATGAACATAATATATATATAGAAAAAAGTTGCATGAACATTCTTTACATGTGTATGTGTGTGTGTGTGTGTGTGTGTGTGTTCTACTGAAAAAAAATATATATATATATATATATATGTATATTTAATGGGTTAGGATGAGTGTGTAATAGCAGACCATTCATTTTTGGGTGAACTTTAAATTCTCTCATTTTCACATTCTGTTTCTCTCTCCCATTAAGGTGACAGACGGCAATCAGTGAAATCTCACAGCTCCTAGTGTGAAAATGGGTCCAACCTACTTCTGAAACTGCAGGGAGACGCATGATACTTTAGTCAGTCCAAGGACGACCCAGCAAGGTGAACTGAAAGAAGAGCTGGCAGGAAAAACGTACGTGCTGACAAAATGGTGAAATTCAGTCTGGACCCGATAAGATAATACGGACCTGAGAGAGTCCGGATGTGTTCTGTGGAGTGTGCCCTGGCACTGTAAAGGAAAAAGTGCTACTAATATCCTATCTAATGCAAAAAATATATATAGAGATGATCTGAGCGTGAATTATGGCACCCAGGGGAAAAGGAAATGTCAAAAAAAGTAGACTTGAATTGAAATACTTTGTCTTACAATAAAGCTTATAAAGTTATTTTTAAGAAAAAAAAAAGTAGGCCATCTATTTAGGCATTTATTCCTTTGCTAAGCCTGAATTGCTTTTTATCAGTGCCTCAATGAAATGGATTAAAACGAGTCTTCATGGTTTCAGGGAGCTGTAGGCGATTAATGAAAATTGTAATTAAAGAATCGATGTAAGCTAATGAGAACCACTTACACAGTAAAGAATGAAACATATACGTGTTCTGCCTTGCAATGCCTTCATTCGAAGATCACAATGGTGTACTGTACACACCAAAACAATAGCCAGATCCCACAGAGGAGGTTTAAGGGCGATAACAATGTGAATGACTGTGCAGAGACACGCTTTCCTGTATTATAAAGCTGACATAGAGCTGTGGGCAGTGACCTTGGGGTCAGTATGAGGGTCTATTGTGCTTGGTCCCACAACAAATAGTCTTACAGTTCTTCCTGTGTGCAAAACAATGGATGTCCAGTTTTCAATAAGCCCACTGCAATCCGCAAGCCAACAAACATCCTTCTTCTGTACCAGGCTCAGCCATCCTGCTATGTCAAGTGACAGGAACTGTACTTCAATCAGATCCATGAACAATCGGCCAGAGGAAGCGTACAGCAGAGCCTCCGGCTGAGAACTAATTCACAGGGCAGTCAAACTGGACACGTTCTGTTTTAATCCTAGTAAACAGGGCCTTATTAAATCAATTTGATTATGGAAACTCAATGAAACGCTGTCAAAAACCACACTGCGATTTGTCAGAACTTGCTTCCACTGGTATTATGAATTATGATCAACGTTTCACTTTGAAAAGAAGTGTATTTGATGAGCGTGTTACAATTCACTGTCTCAATAGAGGCAACCCTCATGTCTCTTTAAAAAAGAACAAACTAATTATGCTGGGCAATTTCATGGTTCGAGACTGGTTTACACCATTCTTGATGGGGTTCAATAGGTTTGCTAGCTGCGGCATATACCTTACAATTAATTACCTTCCTCAGAATTGTTCTAGTGGTTTTGAAGTGTCTACTTGAGTAAGAGGAAAACAACATCTGTATATCAGTCTCATGAAACCCATTCTTCCCCTCATGACATCTATAGAGCGGCTAAACTTACTGCAGTCTTCTCTTCATTGTCACAGTACTGTTGTCCCTTGAGATGCACACTAGACGTCTGAAGAAGAACTTCTATTCCTCTTTACAAACCATTTGGTTCCGAGGGCAGGGCAATATCAACATTTTGGTGAATAGTTGTGTGTGCACAATGCATAATATTTGATTATATTAAATATTAATGCTTCTATTTCCCTATATGCTTTTATTACATTTTATATTTAAATACTCTTTATTGCATAATTTAGTGTTTGTCCTTTTTTTTGTCACTACTGTAATCTGTTTCTTCAGAAATTCATCTTGGAAAGCAACAGAGTTGTTTTTGTTTTTTTGTACCAAAACTATTCAATGAACTAAATGTTCTTTCCACACTTAGCTTTAATGCTGACTTCTATTCTTGTCCTGTTGACAGATCGCAGGATTAAATAGAGCAAGGGATTTCAATGCGGATAAAACGTCAGGGTTTCAATAAAATGTTTACACTATAGATTTGCTTCATTGTCAAAAGTAAATGAGGAAGCAAAATCACCACAGAAGAAAAAAATCAGCTATCTAGAGGCTTTTTAAATTGTGTCTGCATGATATGACAAGTACAGGGACATCTTACGGTGCCAATTCATTCCCTGCTCTCATATCTATCTGTCATTTTGCCAGCAAATGTATGCACTTTTAAACTATACATTTGGGTGCAGTGACAGAAATATAAGAGGACTGCAAGTTAGATCAGAGTGGCTCACACGGACCTCTGCAGCTCCTAAACCTTTATTCGCAGGTCTCAGCAGAATCAGAGTTGGTGTTGCATTACATATTCGTTGAGAGCCTCACTCAGCTATCTGCCTCCTACAAGCTGGTTTAGTGTTTCCACTATGCTGACAGCACACTTCATCCCCCTCAAGATTTTGGATCTGCGAAAGGGGACAGGTTTTATTTGCCACTACAAGCGGGTTTCTTCACTTAAAAAGGCAAGGTAGATCGTGCTAGAGCAACATTAGGGGGGCACAAACCCTCCTGCATATAGTTTTGCAGTCAGTGACAAGCAACGTTTTGAGCTTCAATGAGCAAAGTCAAGCAAGTCCCTGCCAAATGAATCTGCATCATATGCAAATTACACATGATGTTTAAGGACAGCTGAGTAAACAAGAAATTCATAGGCTAAATAAATCTATTATGTGTTGCAGTGATATCTGCTTGAAAACACAAACTAATTTACAAATTGATAAAATTAAAGCTATAAAGGAACCGTTTAGCTGAATGGAAAACAGTCGTTTGCTGGTTACAGCCAACATTTACATAACAGCCATCGCCTAATTCCAACATACATAACGAATAATGAAAGAAATGGTGGTCGTGATAATAGTAACAAACGTCTATCCACAAAATAAATAATAAACAGTTGTAGCAACACGATTAAACGGGTTGTAACGATAAGTAGTGCGAGGTCGGTCTTGACTTACCTGCAGATGGAGTTGAGTGACACGCGCTCTTCTGAAGTGAGAGCTCGCGGTCATCCACCGTCCTCCTCAAAAAACCTCCGCGTTCAACGAGGACTCACCGAGTCCGTACCTCGTTCTCCTTCCGGTCATGTTATATGAAGCCTCGTTCGTTCGCAAGACATTATTTGTCAGTGAGTTGTAGAGCGCCCGCCTCTCTGGCCGCGCGCCGCGGAGAGTGAATGCGAACTGCTTTCTGCGCTGCCTTAAATATCCACTTTCATCGACGCAGCGCCGCGGGCCATCTGAGTCCGTGTGAGGATGATGATGATGATGAAGATGATGACTTCCTCTCTGTGATCTGAGGGAAGAGACGCCGCAAACGGTCCAGGAGGAGTCCGTCTTCGTGAAATGTTGAAATGGGTTAAGTCCCTCGACAGTAAAACAATTCACTGAAGCAATCAATCTTGCTTTAGCTGAATAGATAGCTGAATCTTTCGCACTGTTTCATTTATTTATTTTTTATTTTTCTTTGGAAATTATTTTCTTTATTTTTGACATATAATAATCATAATGACAATGACAAAACATTTACATTTACTTAATTTAATTTACATTACAATAATGATTATTACTTTATTATATTGTGTTATTTTACAATAATTTGCATTATTAGTATTAGCATTTTTATACAATGATTATTATTATCATTATATATTAAATATTAAGATAAGATAGATATATCTTGTAAGTGTATATTTTGTATATTTATTGCATTGTTTATTATTTGTTGTTGATAAATAAAAATAAATACAATAATATATCTAGATTGTATTATATTATATTATATTACAATAATAATATATATGGGCTCGTTAATAAATGTTGAAATGAATTGTTATACAATAATTAATAATTATATAATTAATAATTATAATATAATAATTATAATAAATTATTTAAAGATAATATATCTTGTAAGTTCATAATATATCTAGTATATTTATTTTATTGTTTATTATTTGTTATTGATATATTAAATAAAAACAAATACAATACAATACAATATACTATAGGCTAGGCTTTATATTGGTAAGAGTATTCTAATACTTTATTATTATTTTGATGATATGGTTATGATTGTGATTATGACTATGATTATTATTAAAGATTTTGACCATGATAACAATAATCAGATGGAGATTTTACTATATCAACTTGTTTCGTAGCAAGTGTATTTACCTTTTAAACAGTAGTGTTTACTCAAGCCCTTAGATTATACTGTAGCATCATAGCAAAAAGGCCAACAAATTAAACAGATGGCACAACCTCTTCCATGCTCACCTTGCAATTGCATTTAGTTACATAACCATAATATAAATTACATAGTTATGTTTAGTAGTATCCTACATATATTTAATGATGGTCTGCACTGCATTGAAAAATGGTATAACATTCTTAACTGTCACTGTAAAGGACGATGTGTGCCGTTATTAAGCAGTCAATCACTGATGACCAAGCCTACAGTGCGAGTCTTTAAAATAACTCGCACTCCCATAATTCCTCCGCCGCGTTGATGCATTGTGGGTAATTTTACGTGACGCGAGGAAACGGGTATTATGATTATTTCCTGTAGTCACACCAAGAAAACGCACGTTTTTTTAAAAAACTCTTTCATTACTGACCGCAATAATCTGCTAAGGGCACATTTGTTGTACGTTTGAACGCTGGTCTTTTTTTTATCGCAGAGCTTTGGCTGTTAAAGCAGACGCGATGACCCAGAGATTCTTATTTAACGCTTCTCTACTTTACAAAGACATTTGCCCTGAGCAGTCGCGCTTTCTCATGTAAGTAACGTTACTTTTCAGTTTTTCTAAACTTTGCATATTATACGGATCATGATCAGCGTGGATTTTGAACATGCTGTTCTTCACATGCTCTTCGCCATGCTTTTCTGCTGTAATGTTAGGAAGTTACCAGTAGATGGCAGGCTACTCATCTTTAACATTTAGGGATTTTGTGTTGTATTTGAATACGTTTAGAGATATATTACGTTATAAACATTACTTATCATTTATTTTTAGATTAGATAACTGATAAACGGAACCATTTTTTTATTTCTGCTTTTTGGCACAATGCATTTTAGTAAACATAACAGTGGAAATGCAATATACCTGATACATATATTGATGACCGTAATCACATAATAGCAATAAAAAATCTTGTTTTTAAAAGTACGCACTTGTTTTTATTATTATTTATAACAACAAGTACAGTACTAATAATGACGATGATAATGGTTATTGTTATTAATTTAAATACAAATTATTATTTGTGGATATTGTTACTACTATTGTTGTTGTTTTTAATAATAATAATATTTATGCAACATTGTTTTGTAATCCTAATAGTCATTGAAATGTAATTTAATCTGTGTTTTGTGTTAAATGTAATCGTTAAACCTAAAATTATGCAAAAATCTGATTTTATTAGTTGCATTAATGTTAGTAAATATTCCTCAGTAAACTTTCCCGGTTGTCTCAGATAGGGTAAAATATTTTAGCAATGTTTTCAAGTGCAGTTCCAGTCATCATATTTACACATTTGTGGACATAATAGCATCAGTAGCAGAAATGCACCATCAAGGTAATGAAATAAACACGTGCACTCAAATCTCATCAGCTAAACAGTGCGTTGCTCATTTGATAGTTTTTGTTTACTGTGGTTAATCATCATTAAACACTTCTTCCTTTAATATTAAAAGTGGATGGAAAATGTCTTCTCTCTGTTGAAAACCCAATAGTGACTAAACACCATATATACCAGTGTTTTAGTGTAACAATGAAATCCAAATGAACAGGATTACAGCTTCAGTTAAAACTGTTTTTAATTCATAATAATAATTATTAGTAGTATCTAGATAGTAAGTGTAATCTGTTCATTCTTTTCAAGGGCAGCTAATTCAAATATATCATCTGCGTGACACAGAATCTAGTAAATTAATGGTGAAAAGACAAATAAAAATGAGTCTGGTAAAGATTTGCTGAAGTTTTATTTAATGTTTCTGAAGCTGCTATGAATCACGTGTTGTTTTGGATAGTACTAGCAGCAGAGTGAGGGAAGGGCTGTGGCATGTTTTTCTTGGATTAAATGTTTCCTGACCTCATGTTCATGGTCAGTGCGCTGCATGTTTCGAGTGTTAGTTGGCTTGTTGTGCTCAGCGAGTACACAGCACATCTTCACTGACTCACGGGGTAGGCGTTCATGTACGTAAGTTACTGGAATCTTTTGTCTGAATGGATGCGTACCACGAGTCCCCTTTTCGATGAAGTGCACACAGGTTGCGTTTCTTATTTATAAACCACTTGTTAAGCTCACTCTCAGTATCTTCCACAGGTGTCATTGTAAGACACAGAATGCCTGGTTCATTGATAGGGACAAGCTGTTGTTTCTGCTGGAGTATTTAGTGCACTGTAACGGGGGCCGTATTCTCTGTGTTGAATTTTATCTCAAGTGATTTACCAAGAGATTAGTCTTTGTTGATATTATCTTGCTGAGGTAGCACATTGTAAACTGAATTTAAAGGTTCTTTATCTTTGTTCTGACTGAGAGCACTTAAAAGGAGTTGCATTATTAATAGGCAAATTATTAGAGTAGCACAGGGAAGAAGTCATGTGCTTTTTAGGCAGCCTTTGTTTAAAATTAAACAAAACCTCCTTTTGGAATTAAACAAGCTTTATGCAGTTAAACAAAATGATTAAAAACAAAATAAATAAATACCCTTTTAAAAAATAAATAAATAAATAAATAAATAAAATAAATTAGACAAAGAAATGAAGGAAATAATAAATAAGACTCTTAAACCGGCAAACAAACAAACAAAAATATTTTTTTTTATATCAAAAGGCAATATACAACCTTTAATACAATGGAACAAAAACAATGAAATAAAACCAAAACAAATAAATACTTCAGAAAGTTTCTGAAAAGCTATAAATTAAACAAAATAATAAAAACAGATCAATGAAATAAACAAATAAATAAAAAAAGTGCTGTGTGATTGTTTCCTATCCTAACTTTGTCAAATAAGCAAAATAATAAAATCAAACAAAGCAATGGAACAAACCAAAAATCTAATCTTTGAGAATTAATTCAGTCGAAAAAGAAAAGCACCGATGAATTTGTTCATTGTTTGGATGACATTTATCAGATTTTATAACATGTTTTATTCATTTTATTCATGTTCACTACCCAGATAATGGCTCCATGTCTTATCATTGGGAACAACATCTGTGGCATGCTGTGAAATATCCTCTGTGGCATCACAAACAGTTGCAGATGATGGGACAGTGGATGATTAGAATTAAAAACCCTGCCCCCCTTAACATGCACATGCCACACAATAACAACACCCAGCTTTTAGCAATGTGAACTAATTTTAGACAGGATTGTGAAGCTTAGATAAAACAGGGAGGCAGAACATCACCATGTCCAAAAATAGGGTTCACACACACAAAGTCTCGAGGGAAATTAAAGCCACTGGGAAGTCATGGCCATGAGTTCAGGCCACTGACGGGCTGTGTGTACAACTCTTTGACCTCAGTATTTTTGTACATAATAATTCTTACTAAGTCTTCCTAAGAATAATTTTACTTTTAGTATTCAACAGAATTTTGAGCATATCAGAGAACAGCACTGGGAAGTAGTGAGAAATCTCTGCCGCAGAGTTTTCACCCTGTGTGTAGGAATCAATAAGATATAAACAGACCGCAGTGTTACTCCATCAGATCGGGAGTGAGACCTCTCGCAAGCTCATAAATGATTCATAAGCTGCCATATTTGAGTCGAACTCCTGTAAAGTCTAAGTTTTAAAGACTAACTTTTTTTTACTGCTTTTTCATTGCAGGCAAAGGCATCAGAGCATTGGTAAGTTTCAGCTTTGTCATTTATATTAACAGACTCGTATGGGGTTTTAAAGTGCTTATTTGAATCTAGTCCCAAATCTATATAAAGCCTTGTAGGCAACCGAACAGACAGTTGGTTTTGAAATGGAACGGTAAACCAAGTTAAACCCATTAAGTCCGACCACATTTCCTGATGTAAAACTAGAGTCCATTTCTACGGCCTTCACAAACCTCAAAGATGGCCCGACAGACGGGTAGGATGACCACATATTGGAAAAGCTGTCCAAAATGCCAAACCATCCTCAGAATAGAGCATCGCATCACCTGTTTTATTTTAACCAGTTGCCATGCCAAAAACCTCCACTGTATTTCTCTCTCCACTCCAGCGTCTGCCCTGCCGGTGTCTATGATCTGCCCCTTCTGTTTCCAGTGGAGACAGCTGGGCAATCATCACGTGCGTCTGCGGCCCAAGCGGAAGCCCACAGCCACGGTTAGGAGACTTCTGAAGAGGGAGTCGGCAGGAAAGAGACTGAGCGCAGAACAGACTGTAGTCCTACAAAAATTTAAAAGGGCCTCCAATGCTCTGGTGAGGTCACGTGCACCTGTTTTATGTCCTCTTCAGTTTAAATTTCATCTCTTTATGTCGACCAAGTCTGTTCTGTCCATTCCTTAAAGAGAATTGAGATTTTAAACTAGGAAGAACAAACACTATGTTGCCATATATGTACATACCTCTCAAAAGCTTGGGTTAGTCACCACTGTTTAAAAAAATCAAAAAAGACATTTATTTTGAAAACTTTCTTGGTGTCCACAAAAATGTTAAGCAGCACAATATTTGTTTCTTGAGCACAAAATCATCATATTCAAATGGTTTCTGAAGGATCATGTGAAGAATGGAGTAATGGTGCTGAAAAGTCAGCTTTATCATCGCATGAAGAAAATTACATTTAAAAATGCATTCGGATAGAAAATAGCTATTTTTAAATTGTAATAATATTTCACAATAATATATTGTTTTTACTATATTTGGATTAAATAAATGGAGTTTTCTTTCAAATACATAAAAAAAAAAATCTTACCCCAAACATTTGAATAGTGGTGTACAAATAAGGGAAAAAATATTCAATCTATGATAACAGCACACAGTTGTTCATACATTTGTAGTACATTTTTTGTTTTAATCTGAGAAAAAAAAAATCTTTCAAAAAAGCAAAAAACTAAATCTTACCGACTTGAAGCATTTGAGCATTTGAGCAGTTATATATATATATATAAATATACAATAGTGGGCAGAAAAGCAGCATCATAAATTACACTTAAATATCCAGTCAAAAATAGTTTTTGATGCATAACCGTAACACTAAATATGGGACATTTTAATTCAAGAAACATTTTATCCTTTTTTTATCAGTAGCTTTTACTTAAAGCCTTTCCTGAATGTAGTTTTAATACATTAGCTATGCTTTTTTAATGCACCTTATAATTTATTGTACAATCTCATGAATAATTGTAACCACAGTTAACAAAAAACTTATTCATTAAATTCATAATTGTTTAACTATGCATTTTAAATTTGGTTATAATTATTAACGACAAGATTTAATGTATTGCAGTGCACGTTATGAATAAATATAATGCATTATAGCCTTTAATAACACTTTATAATGCACTATACATAAAGGCTTTAATGAAAGTGTTAGGAAGACAGGAAATTATGGGTGAAAGAGGTGGAAGGGGATCGGGACATGACATAGGTCAGACTCCACATTGGGGTCCTTGTGAAGCAGCAGCTCTTGCGTATCTGATCTCATTTGGTTTTTGAACCCCATGCTTGCTAGACTTCCATTGTGAGTGAAAACTAAAGGACACGATAAAACAATAGTCCAGTAATTGAACATTCGTTTGAAAATAAACCTAGATTTCTCTTTGTCTGCTGCTCTTTCAGTAGACACGGACAGGATCATTGACGTGGCTCTAAAAGCAGTTCCCATTAACTGAATGAATGCACTGTAGTACTGATGCACTCTTAGAAGACTGTAGGGCACAATTAAACACTTAAAAGGCTTTGGACGGTTAGCCAGGAGTATGATTTCTATGTTTAGAGATATGGTTATAGACTATCACGTTAATTATCATTCATCAGACAGAAAGGCATTAATCACGCACAGAAACACTCCTTTTATAGTGATTCATTTAGCATCAGATGACTTTGATCTGAAAGCCAGGAATGATGATTTAGAGCAGAAATGTTCCTATTTTCTGAGGCTCTTCTGAAGTGTGACTGGATCAGTTGGGTGATTGGGGGTGTTTAGTGAAATGTGGATATTTGTAGAAGTATTTACCCCAGGAAAGCACCGCTACGGAGGTCTACGTGCTGGTGTACACGGATGAATAGCTGCATGCTGTGCGAGGCTCGTGGTTCTGGGGGTGGAGGGGTAGGCATTAGACTGCTAGATTCTGTGCACATTGTTGGCGTGTGTTTCTCTGCAGGAGAGGAACATTTTGGCAAGGCCAATAAATGAACTTGATAGACAGCCAGTGTCAGCAGAGTTCTTTTCTGTTAACTGTGCCTTATTTTTCCATAATATAGTAAATGGGACAGTGTTAGCTGGGAGGGAAACAGCATTCAGGGCACTTTCAAGGCAATCATTTCTTTTGTGTAGGTCATGGCAGATCAATTTGCTCTGTTTGTTAGCTTTGAATAGTTGATTTGTCAGATTGAATTGAAAAAAAGAGTTGCAATAAATTTAAATTAAAATCAGCTTTTTTTTGTTAATCAAATAAATTTAGACTTAATGAGCATTAAATTTATAATAACATTAGACTTTTTTTTTGTACATTTGAAAATCATTGTTTATTTTAACCTGTGTCTGTAAGTTCTCGACGTCCATCACTTCTAAATGGTAATTGTCCATCATGTCTTGTATTTGGCAACAAATTAAGACGTGAATAGTCAATTTGTTTTATTAGTATTATTTAATTTTCCATTTGCATCCTAAACATTTCTGTAATCATGATTGCATAGTAGTATAACATTTCAATTTTCATTAAAAAGGTTTACTGTACAAAAAGTATCATTAATCGTCATAGAAAATTCTGTGAAATAAAATGTCTGAAGCATGATTAATAAGTTCCCTATTGTAAAATGCTAATTGTGTGACTCATTGTGGTGGGTGTAAATGAGTTAATTCCTGGTGTTGGCGTCTGTTGAATTGTGGTATTTGTCGTTGAGTGGAAGCTCTTGGCCTTGAACTTTGAAATCAGTCAGAGCCACACAGTCTCTAGCAGCGAAATGCTTGACATGCTGTGGCTTGTGACAGCTCTACCAGGTCTTTAGCAAGTTATTTTAAGTATCCTTTTTAATATACTTGTTGGCCTGAGAGAGATTAATGCCCGTTTCATCTTCTCAAACATGTGTAGTATATGGATTTGTGTAAAACTCAAGTATTTTAGATGTTCGTTTTTAGCATGGCTTGCTAGGTGATTCCACTCTTTTGAACTGCTGTATGCATACTGAATACAAGCGTGTATCTGCGCATTCAAGATGGTGTGGAGTTCAAGTGCTCCCAATAGACTCTTCTTAGCTGAATCTAGACTGTTTCTCAGTTTTCTTACTTATAATATGCACAAATGGATACTAGATACAGAAATATTTTGTCACATGCTACATTATGAAACCATATGCATCTATAGCTGAATTAATCACCTTACAATTCATTATTTCTTCATCACCCAAAAAAGAAAATTATGTGGTCATATACTCTCATTAATCTTAGAAGAAAAAAACTAATTAAGACAGTGTTAATAAAAACTGAGAGGTTTCTGACCTTTCACTGAATGTCAAGGAAACTAAAACTTAGATTAACCAAAGTCTTAAGGGTTTGGAATGACATTAGAGTGAGTAAACGTTTTACTTTAAGTTCACAGTTTTTTAAATCGTTCTCTCTGCTTTTTTGGAACAGAATGTTCTCAAACTCCTTTTCTGTGCAAAAGGGCTTTCGAGTCACAGATGCATGGGCACCTTCTTTAAAAATGCAATGGAAATGGGTCGGAGCGTCTTTGCCAAGAAATGGTATTTTCAACATACCATGGTTTGTGGTGCACTAATCACATTTCATGTCCTATTTAGGATAGATAGTATGCAAATTTCATGCAGTGCTGCCTCTGCTGCTGCAGTTCCTTTGTTATCGCCACCTTTTGATTTGGAAAGGTTCCACACCTCCAACAGAAAGCTCAGATGTTGCTTGTGCATCTTTCAACATTTTGGGAAGCATCTGTGCCAGCAGCCTTGGCTTTTTCCAGCATACATTTAATGTAGGTTATGCTTGATGTGTGTGACATCCTGTTTTCTCCTCGGGGAGAGAATCAGTGATGCAGCTTTTCCATGTTTGGTCAATGGGAATGGGCGTACCACAGATCGATTGGCCCTAGAAAGCATATCAATAGCTGAACACACACACACACACACACATTACTTGGTCAGGCTTGCATATCAAGGGCATCTGTGGAATCTAGAATCTCAGGAGCAAGGTCAGAGACGACAGTCTAGCCCAGCTTGTGGCTGCTGGGTTGAGGGTATTTCAGGATCCTGGAGTATTAATAGAACACAAAAAGCCCATCTGCTGGACTGATATGTGTGTGAGAGAAATGCAAAGTGTCGGGAAATGTTTAGAAATCGAGGGGTGGATTGGTAAAAAAATAATTAAACTTCATGTCTAATGCATTTATAAAGGTTAACATGTAGATTTGCAGAAAAGGCTTATGTCATATATCCATACAAGTTTTATATCATGAAAATATTCACTATCTTTTACAGGTAATGTATAGCTTATCTATAACTCAAAGGTCTGAGGCCACAGTGAAAGTCATAAACAAGGAATAAACAGATGTGTAAAGTAGTTTTTTTTAACATTATGCATACATTATGTAAAATCACGTTGGAGTAAGAACAAACTGTGAGAAATTGAGACAAACCCAATAGTAAGACATTATGAAATTCATATAAACTGTTAAATTAGAAAACTTTTGGGCCCCCACTGTACATGTGCATTCATTTCGGCATATTGGAAGAAACCTCTGGCAATATTGTTATTCCATTCATGACCCTTCACCCTGCTCTGGATGAATCTATATACAGTCATTCCAGCTTTGTTTTGCTTTCTCTGTTTGTTTCCGTTCTCTTGACAGCTGCTATGAACTGATTGCATGAACCCCTCACGACTCGAGGGAGCCAGCATAAACATGCCTGATAAAGGCTTGTGAATTCTCACTGCCTTACATATACATCGATGGAACTCTTGTTTACCAACATTCTTCCAAAATATCTAATTTAGGGTTCCACAGAAGAAAGGAAGTCATCAACTCTTTATTTGTAACACTAAAAAAAGACATTTTCAAGAATTCTGGAAACTAAAAGTTCTATTTTTGGTTGATTTTTTTTTTTTAATTATTATTATTATTAGCTGAGGCATGAATCCAGATGATTTCCTTGGTAATTTAAGTTGCCTCTATTGGAAATACCACACATGTTGTGTATTAATTGTTGTAAGTGTCCCTCCTCATCAGGCTTCTTAACTAGCTTAACCAGCATGAATATCTTAAAGAACAGGCTTCACAAGAAACAACATATGGGCTGTCCAGCTTGTTTCGCTGGAGAACGACACCATTGTGCTGATCCACCAACATAAACCCATATGGCCCAGCGTGAGTTGACCTAAACTGAACCTTTTCAGAAGGGTCATTTAGCCCAGAACTTTCCTTATAGGAACAAAGGAATAGAAAACTGGTCAGGAATGACATCCCTACCATCTCTCTGAATCCGTCCTGTCTTTCACAGTGTTTATCCCAAGGATTCATTTTCAGCCCAGATGTCGGACATCTCTGTTTTGAGAATTGTGTTTATGTCCCTGTTTAATAGGCTGAACTTGATCATGGGGAATGATCTATTTTGGTGTTGAGCTGTGTGGTGGAGATTAAAGGATATGCCAGAATCTTTATGTGGACAATCGCTCAACTTTTAAAGCAGTGGTTAACTAGTATTTCAGTTTCCTACTTTGGCTTAATCTTGATATCATGTTCTCCTAAAGCTCTTTGGTTAGTGTGGTCAGTTTTGTAGTCAGATGCCAAAGCTTTGATATATTTATTTAGCCTAACAAGATGAAAATAGACTACTTTGGGGGTATATTTGATTTGTATACATGTTAGATATTCACGCCAGATCGGCAGTGATTTTCACTGAATAATAGTTTTTTTCTTGTATGAGGAAAAAAAAGGTAACATTTTAGTATCGGGACCAATTCTCACTATTAACTAGTTGCTTATTAGCATGCCTATTACTAGCATAAATGCTGTTTATTAGTATTTATAAAGTGCATATTCTGTATGACCATATTCTACATCCCTAATCCTGCCCATTACCTAAACTTAACAACTAACTTACTATTAATAAACAGCAAATAAGGAGTTTATTAAGGTTAAAATCATAGTTAACGGTTTGTAAATCATGAGAATTGGACCTAAAATATGACCGAAACGTTTTTATTTATTCACATTCAAACTATCTTTACTTAGTCCACAGTTCATATTTATCATGTGCGGTATAAAACATACCACATTATTAAAAGAGAATAAATATGTATTATTTATTGTTTGGCAACTTTTTAAAGAATTTTCTGTAGAATTCCATAAAGGATTGTTTGGATATTACAGAACATTCCTTCAGTTAGGAGTCAGTCAGATAGACTCCGCCCCCCACTGCAGCTGATTGGCTGTTGCTGCTCTTTATATCTCCAGACTTGAAGGGTGCTGTAGTAAACATAGCTGCTCTCACATACATGACTGGATCATTTTAAATAATCTACATTTCAGCTTGGCCACCTCAACAAGCAATGGCTGCGTTTGTGTCGGTGAGTCCAGTTCCACACAGAAGGGTGTGTCATTTGTGCAGTTTGTGTTTGACTCACTTGTATTTGTTAGAGTAATGCAACAATGTAAACCTCTGTTTAGGATTTTAAAATGAGCCACTGAAAGGTTTTTCTTGTGTAGAACAATTACTCAAAAAAAAAAGAAAAAGAAAAAAGTTTGGGGTCATTCAGATTTTAATGTTTTTGAAAGTCTCTTTTACTCACCAAAACAGTGTTTATTTGATCAGAAATACAGTATTGATGTGAAAATAATTATAATTGGCTATTTCAATATAGTAAAATATATATATATATATATATATATATATATATATATATATATATATATATATATATATATATATATCAGAAATACAGTATTGATGTGAAAATAATTATAATTGGCTATTTCAATATAGTAAAATATATATATATATATATATATATATATATATATATATATATATATATATATATATATATATATATATATATATATATATATATATATATATATTCATTCATTCATTCTCAGGATTCTTTAAATGGAAAGTTTGAAAGTGCTGCTTTCTATTTGAAATATACATTTCCGTAACATTATAAATGTCTTTACTGTCACTTCTGATTAATTTATAATTTGTTTATTAGTGTATAGAGAAGCATAAAGAAGAAGATTATGGTGTATGTAAGGCATAAGAGTCCATAGTCGTGTGTCCGAGTGGAAGTTTGGAAGTGCCAGGGCTTGGTCAGCTTAATTTAGTGCTAGTCTCTGGCAGTTTCTGGCTGTTTAGATGGCATGTGTTCAGTGAACTCATAGCCTGTACCTTGCTGTAAATAGAGCTCACGTTCATATACAGTGTGTAAAATACTTGAGATAAGTGTTCCTAAGTGTCAGCAACACCTGGCTTTCATGGTATAAAACTTGTTAGCATAATAGTATAACAACACAAAAAGCAAGACGTTTGTTTAATATGTTGGTTTTACATGTGTTAAACAATGAACTGTTTTGCCATTGCATTTGATTTTTGCAATTTTGTCGGGGATTCTAGTCCATGTGAAAAGACTGAGCTAACCTGAGAGACTGGAGTATGTGGCTGTCAATACTATTCATTTCCATAGACTGTTCATACCAGTATTTGAATTTCACTTTTAAGATCAAGAGTACATCTAATGCCAGATGAGCTTTATCTCTTCAGATTCGGTTTTGGTAGTTATTTTTGTATTCAGATATTCAGTTATATAATGTAGAGCGTTAAAAAAGATTCTCTATCTAGAATTGTATGTATGAACTTCGTCTGCAACTATAGGCCTATTGATATAATAAAATGCATTGTCTCGAAAAAAAAAAAAAGTGTATATATATATATATATATATATATATATATATATATATATATATATATATATATATATATATATATATATAAATATTAAATAATATATATTTCTTATTTATTTTTAAGTCTCAGCAGGAAAGTAATAGGAATGCACTGGCATGATGCAAAAACATTTTATTATTTTACCACCATTTAATTATGATGCTTTCTTCTCTTAGATGGCAATGTGTCACACCTGTAATAAGGTGTCCAGGCAACCAGGAATGAATCGGGAGCTTTTGACTACCTTGTCAAGGATCCGAAGTACCCCAGGAAGTGCAGGCAAACACAGAACTCCACAGTCAGCCAACAAGTCTACTCCAAAATCTGTAATAGACCGAACACCGAGTGGCACACCAAGGTAAGCTACTCTTAGTGAACGTGTATGCTACAAGTCTACATAGAACTAGCTTTTAAAGCATCCATTAAAACGATTTATGCAATTCTTTCATTCCGCAGGTCAGTATCTTCAAACACCAGCTCGTCGTCATCAAAGCCTGGCAGTGCGAAGTCGTCGCCTTTCGCTCGCCTCAAAAAGATCCTCATGCTGGAAAACAAACAGCAGAGCAAGAAAGGTGGTCTGAAGGACTTCCTCTCATCTCTCTGAAGACCTCAGGGACATTAACATGAAAGACTCTGGCCCACTTTGAGTGGAGTTGCTAAAATTCAGTGCAGGAAACTTGATCACTCCTCCTTTTGTATTACCTTGCCACGTAGTGGGGGAGACATTAGGCTGGATTGTATTGAAGGACGGGTTAATATTGAACAGAACATCTCCTTTTCTTCTGTCAAGTGTCTGTTTCTGAATCCTTCTGGATGAGCGGGGAAAAAGTACTTCTGTAGGGGAGTGTAACTTGTGCTACAGAACCATGCTGTGATTTTTATTTTTAAATTTGCCATTTATTTTCATGGTCCCACATATTGCTCATTTTTGTATAAGAAAGATAACCTTTATATGTTGTGTGTTTAATGTTCATTTTTGTACACTTTGAATTCACATTTATATCCGCAGCTCTTAGTTTGGATCACTGATATTAAAACAAGCATTGTCTTTACCCTTTGCTTACACACTGATTTATTATTTTATTTTTAAATGCAAAATTTGTGCTGGGTTGTTTACATTTGATGGCTTATTTGTTGTCAAACTATGTAGCAAAAGACCAAAAATATTTCATATGGACTATTCTCAATACATTTTAAAAGAGAGGTGATGTTTTTGTCTTGTTTGATCTTTGATGGATCATTTTCAATAAAAAAGTAAAATAATGGAGTCTGTCTGTTTTAGTCCCCTTGAGAGTCAATGAAAACTATTTTGGCTTCAAACTGTAAAATAATAGATCTTTAAAAGGAATATTGATGTACTTGTGTTAATACATGTACAAAACTGCAATCACAAAATAAATCATAGTCCTTAATACATAGACACTCCAAGTTTCTGTTAATATAAATGTTCAAAAACCAGCATTTTTATCATAATTACAGCATAAACACCCCTCAAAACTATTTGTGCCTATATGCAGGGTTCTTTGAAATATTAAATTGGATAATAGTGAAAAAGCACTAATTGAGCACTTCAGGTTTTTAGACATTGTATTACTGATTAACATTAATATTATACATGCACTTTCGTTCAAATGCAAACATTTATGTACAGTTATGCATACATTAAAAAGGAAAACAAACCTACAGAAAAAAAAGAGTATAAAATAAAAAGGGGACAATAATATAAAAATACGAAGATATAAAAATATCAAATAAACACTTTCTTATTCAAAGAGTCTCTAATACAGTCTATGTACAGCTTAGTTTCATGGAACTACATTTTTTGTCAAAAATATAAGTACGTTAATTCAGTAAAGGCACATTTCGTCCTCTTTAGATTATTCAGTGAGGCCAGAAAGTAAATATTTTCCCATACAAAATAAAAAGATCCTAAACTAACAAATTAAAAAAAAAAAAGTATTGTTAGATGTATGTATCGTACGTCACAATATAACTCTCGTTTCGATATCACTGAACACGTCTTGCACATAGACAGTAAAATAAATTCAGACTTTTATTTTGACATCTCCTGCCGATCCACTGATCTCGCTCTTTCACCCGGAAGTTGTCAAGCGCTCATATGTGCCTTTACAATCATTATTACCTTAAAATCTTAACTTTTTTGGACATGGTATGTGGTTAAATATTTAAAAGAAATAATCTCTAATGAATGTACAATGTCAGGTCGCAAACGAAGCCGAGAGCACCGCGAGGACAGACATGAACGAAAGAAACATAAGGAAACAAAACAAGACGAAGACGAATTCCATAACCAGACCAGAAAACTGATTCACGAGGTGCAGAAACTCAAGCATGTCGAGACTTTGTGAGTATTTGCTGCGTTGGTAGCGCTTTTGAAGAATGTTTATAATCTGGACTTTTTTATGGTTTTACAAAAGTTGCTCGGTTTTCCTGTATGTAACGTTATTTCTACGATTTTTCCCTTTCAGCTATGAAAATCCTCCGCCTGGGCTCATAAAGGTTCGGCCATAGTTTGAAGTGCTCCAGTTTCATCATAAACTAGTTGTTTTGGCCCTCTTTTACAATATGTGATCAGAGATTGCATTACAAATAAGCTTTTGAGTGAGCATTTTGCAATACATGCAGAATTGCTTTTGCAGGACGAGGATGACAGACCAGAGGACTGTATCCCTGATGACCCTGGAAATGAGGACGCGAGGAGTTTTTTGGCTCATGCTCCCACCAAAGGACTGTGGATGCCTCTGGGCAAAGAGGTGAAGGTCATGCAGTGTAAGCAAAACTTCTCTCTTTAAAAAGAGGTATGCCAGAAGTGGTATTGTGGTGTCGATCAAGGTCATTGGCAAATCTTATGTGCACAAACTTGTGTGTGTGTGTGTGTGTGTGTGTGTGTGTGTGTGTAGGCTGGAGATGTAAGAATTATGGCCACAGAACAGGAGACAGAGAATGTCCTTTCTTCATCAAAGGCAACCAGAAACTGGAGCAGTTCAGAGTGGTGAGTAACATTAATGTGCTACTTTTACACTGCTGCAGTCATTTATCAGAAGCCATTTATCTAAAAGCATGTATATGCAGCATTTAGAGGTCTTGAGTTGTCATGGTTAACCCAAGAAGCATCAGCTTTTCTGATACCTAATAAAATCTTAAATGAATTATGTTAATTTTTTTCTGAGGTTCATGCATGTCATTTAGTTTTTCATGACCATTTTTCAATCTGACCATTAAAATGAAAACATTATTTTCCTGTGCTTATTCACATGCTATGGTTTTGCTTTTTATGGGGAAGTCATGGCCTAGTGGTTAGAGAGTTTGACTCCTAACCCTAAGGTTGTGGGTTCTTGGGCACGCAATACCATGACTTAGGTGCCCTTGAGCAAGGCACCGAACCCCCAACTGCCCCCCTGCCACCGCAGAATAAAAGGCTGCCCACTGCTCCGGGTGTGTGTTCACGATGTGTGTGTGTTCACTACTGTGTGTGTGTGCACTTTGGATGGGTTAAATGCAGAGCACAAATTCTGAGTATGGGTCACCATACTTGGCTGTATTTCATGTCACTTCCTTTCTTTTTTCCCTTTTAGTTCTTTGCCTTTTTACAAAGTCAGGTGCAAAGCTGCACTCAGTAAATGACTCCAGTCATTTCAGTGGCATAAAAATATGGTTTTATTTACTTTAGAGCAGGTCAACTCAAGTAGAGGTCATATGATCGGCCAAAAACTATTCTTTTATACACACAGAACTGCATTGTTTGTCTTTTTGTGATATTGAATTTAAGCCATTAGGTGGCAGTATAATTCCAAGTGCACTGCCATATCCACAACTAAACATAAAATATTAACTAGAACTTTAAATCTAATCAATATTTTACTCCCATTGCAAGTTTGTTTGAATTGTAATATATTGAACATGAATTGTTTGTGAATGTTTTCACAATTTCTGTCACTTTTAGGCACATGAGGATCCAATGTACGATATCATCCGTGAAAACAAACGCAATGAAAAAGAGATCAGGTACGTTAGGCTTTATTCCATAATTTTATTCCAATTTATATTTATTCCTGTGATGCAATGGTGAGATTTTATTACTTTATTAATGGTGAGATCCTTACTCCAGTCCTAAGTGTCACATGGTCCATCTGATGTGATTTGCTGCTTAAGAAAGGTTTCTTATTATTATCAATGTTAAATACAGTTGTTTATAAATATTTTTGTGGAAACCCTGGTAAATTTTTTTCTAGGATTCTTTGATGGAGAAAAAGAACAGAATTAACTTGAAATATAATTAGTTTGTAATATACATTTCTTACCTATTACTGTTGATCAATTTAATGTGCCTTTAATGAATAAAAGCATTAATGTCTTTTCAAATTTCTACTGACCCCAAACTTTTGAATGGTTGTGTCTGTATATGAGATGATGAGTCTTTAATAATGCCCAGCCTCTGCTAGATCTGCTTATTAATAAAATATTTGTCGAGTTGAGGTCTCTCAGAGGCCAGTGTTGATGAATTGTGTCAGTTCAACAAAAGAAGCCTGTTGCAGACTATTACGTAACTCTTTACTCCACTGTGATTATCTTCTGCAGTGTGGTGACAGGAGCTCTTTCTACACGGGAGTAATTAGAAACTGTTATGTGGGATGCAAACCAAATTTGGGCCGTTTTGACAGGTTATTTTGTTCGTACATCGGCTGAGCTCCACATCCATGCCCCAGAACTGTTAATAAACATTCCCCGCCGGGGGTTCGGCAGTTTGAATTTTTCAGCAGGATGTTGGAAAACAAGGAGTAGCTTGTTAAAAAAAACTTGGAAGTCAGATGCTTTAACGTTGATGCAGTCTTCACAGGATGTAGTGAATGAAAGCAAATCTAAAATGGTTGTGTGGTTCTCAAGGATACACGCCTCTGTTAGAGGTTGTGAACCCTCTGAACAGCAGAGATCTGATGAATTGTTAATAGTTTCAGGTCAGTGTGGCAAAAGCTGTCTGTCAGAATGTGTTTGAGTGTTCTGCTTCCTCTTCAAATCAATACCAATTCCATTTAGTTAAAGATAATAAAGCTCTTATTTGAAATAAGATGATCAAATACAATTGCTCGTATTATAATTTCTTTGCTACTAGCGCCACCAAAAGGAATTGCAAAGATAATGACAGAAATAGATTTAATTAGTTTATATAATGTAAGGATCACATTTTAGGATTTGGTATAAATCATATGTCATATGTATTTACATTTTAGAGTATTTAGTTTATTATTAATAAAAAAATGTTAGTTGTTAACAATAAAAAACAATACACAGTATGTTTGTATAAATGCTTGTATCCCTATAAATATTATTAATATATAAAATATATAAGCAATGCTGAAGACAAAATAAACACACACACAAATATTTGTTTAAATATTGCTTTGCCTTGTAGGATTAGGTTTAAACCATAGAAAAAAGGGGAAAATAAATTATAGAAAAAAAATTAATATATATATATATATATATATATATATATATATATATTATAGTAGAATGATAATAGAAATACACCTAAAAAAATTATATATATATATATATATATATATATATATATATATATGTATGTATGTATATATGCATGCATGTATGTATATATGTATGTAATTTTTTTTTTTTTTTTAAACAAAACATTTCTTTTAGGATTTGGTACAAACAATAATTTATATTTTTAGTTGTCTCACCTAATTATCTGGAATTGGACTATTAAAGAAGATGTGTTTTTTATGTTCAGTGTTGCTTTCTATAAAGAGAACTATTAACTATAGTTTTCTTGTCTTTCTTGTAAACATATTACAATATTAATATCATTTTCTTATGTCTTTTCACCTTTACTGTAGGATCCAGCAGTTGAGACAGCTGCTTCAAGACACCACCTCCGACTCTGACTCCACCTCGTCTTCCTCTGCCTCCTCTGATCACACCCAGAAGAAGAAGAAGAAGAAGAAGAAAGAGAAGAGGAAGAAAGAAAAAAAGAAACACAAGAAAAAGAAGAAGCACAAGGCCAAGGCTAGCGATGACTCAGATGCAGATTAAAACAAGGCCATTGGTGTCTCAGTGTTCATCATAGAAGCTCACAAGGTCTGCAGTAGTGCGTCAGCCCTATCAAATATACACAGGAGACCACCCATCAGTTCCCCAGGCTGTCTTCAGATCCGCTTAATAATGCATGGATTCGTTTAATCCCCCCATCACATTGGAATGCTTAGGATATGTGCATCTCTATCAGATTTTCTTATAGCTGGTTCTTCTCAGACTGTTAACGTGTTTGTACAGAATGCTTTCTGAATGTATGTTGATTTACATTTAGCAAATGTGTCATTGTGAAAATAACTGACGAGAGCTGATGAAACATGCCATCTGCTGTCGTGAACAGTGACGTCCGTAAGTGTCATGTAAATAAATCAATGACTATGGCTTTTTAGCAGCTGCAACTTCTTTTTATGGTAATCTGATATTTTTTTTTTAAGGGATCTTGGCATTTATAGGTTGTTCTAACTCAGATTACATGTGTGAATTAATTTCCTTTATTTAGTGTTTGGGGCTTCTGCATCTGGCTGTGGTACGTAAGCGTAGCCAATTAGCACCTCTTGAATGGCTGACAATGGTTTGCACATCATTTTTGTCACGAGAGAGGCAGCTCGAGAGGGGAGAAGATGCTTTTGCTTTTGCTTTGATCTTGTCACTCATTGCTGATTGTCGTTGGAGTACATGAACCATTTTGTATCAAGATAAATAGTGCATCACATCATCAAAGGAGCCCTTTATAATGCTGCTTCATTTTGTGACTATGTAAATGTATGCTTTTACAAAAGACAAGAATACGATGAATTATTAAATAAGATATCAACTTAATATAGTCTTCAGAATGTGTTCATAGTGGTGATAAAAGCTGGCTTCTCGTGTTTCCTTTTTAGTTCCTCTCTTCATTGTATCTCAGTGTTCCGATCTGACCAGGGCCGTTAGTAACGTGTGTGCATGTGACATGTTCCCTTTTTATCTGACAAGTCATGAATCTCACAAATGAGTTCCCCACTGTTCAGCTCCATGCTTTGTTAAATCACTATTTAAAATGTTGAATAGCTAAAGAAGTTTAATCAGACAAGTGTAATCTGAAGCTTAATTGTGATAGAAAATTCCAGCAGAGTAGTTTTGCCTGCAAATGTTTTTATAAAACATGTTATAAAATAAATGACAAAACATTATCCTATATATATATATATATATATATATATGTTATTTGCAAAAACAACAGTTTCTTTTTTTAAATTATATAATCATGTTTTTGTTGTGTTTTATTGCGTTAGCTGTATTTTTTTTAGTTATTCGTGTTTTTCAAAAAAAAAAAATATATATATATTTTTTTTCATTCTCAGATTCCATATTTTCAAATTTGTTCGCCCAAATATGGTTCTATCCTAACAAACCATTAATCAACGAAAAGCTGATTTATAAATCTTAATTAAAATAAAAAATTACAAACCAAAAAATATGGTTTTGTTGTCCAGGTTTGCATATGTATTAATGTTAGTTAACGTTCTTAATGAAATATTTAATGAAGTTTTACAGATACATGTTTACGTTGAAAGTCCTTATATGTTTTCTTTACAATATATGACAAATTACTTCTAACAAGCAAAAACATCACAGTTAAGATAACAAATAGACAGAGAAAACCCTGACGCGCTTGTATGTGTTTAATGAATGATCAGGATTTACTGTGCTGTGATTGGTGGATTCTTGAAGCGGTGGAGCCAATCATGAGCCGGTAGGAGGAGGAAAGAGGAAGTGAAAACAACATCGGCACTATCTAGCTAGTGCGCTAGAGAAAGGGAGGGAGCGCGACAGCAGCAAACTCCCAAACATCAATCCCTGGAAGGAGGAAAAGTCGCCTCGCCGCTTCAGGTTCGTACGATTTATTTCGTGTTGCCGATTCGCCTGATGTTGATCTGGTGTCGGTGCGATCCCACGCCAGTTCGCGCTATTTCATCCACGCAGGCTGAAGTTTAAACGCTGTAGTGTGCAGCTGTGAGACAGTCATGAATAGGCTCTCTATTGAGCGCGGACAGACAGATTGCAGCGGGTGGAGAGTTTGACAGAGCTCAGTGCATGACACTTCACTTTAAACTCGAAAGAAGACCGTGAGGTCCACAAAGTGTCACAAACATCAGTGGTTTCAGTTAACGATTGATCCTTTTCCAGCAGTGTTAAATTGAGAATGGTGAATTAGAGAGTTCTGCACAATGACAATTACTTCTCTATTGTATTCGTAGGGAAGACAGTGAAATAGAAAACAACATATTTTATGTAGGATACTTTGAAAGCTATTTTGCCCCTAATACGATTTATTTATTTATTTAATGGAACATCCTCGTAGACTTTATTATAAGACTTTAGTTTGGCTGTGACTGTGTATGTGAAATAAAGGTCCCGCATCTTTAAACAGCTCACCCTAATTCTGTAATAGTTTGCTCTTATGTTATTCTGTATATTGCTCGCACTCATGCCGTTACAAACACGAATGACTTATTTCTTCAGTTGAACACAAAAGAAGACGTTAGACATAATTATATTCTCAGTCACCATTTACTTTCATTGTAGGCAAAAATGATGCAATGCAAGTGAATGGTGACTGAGTCTGTCAGTCTTGTTCCTAGTGTCTTACATCGCCTTTTGTGTTCCACGGACGTGAGTAAATGATGACAGATTTTTCATTTTTGGGTGAACTGTGAGGAAACGATGACAGATGTTATATTTTTAGGTGAAATGTCCCTTTAAATACTGAGATTATAGTGCTGATAATCGATAGTCGATTTGAATAATGGAATAAAGAAGGCTACTATTATTATTATTTTCCCAGTTGAATGAAACTGCAATTATTTTACTTAAGACGCAAAATCTAATTATGTGTGGCCTATGTGTTATTAAAATGACTCATACAAAAATAGGCAGTTATATAAAGTAATAAATAAAACGCATCTAAACAAAAACACTGTATGATGGCAAAAAACAAACAGAATAAAACAGTTTAAAAGCCTAGACTGGAAAAAACGTAGAAATTGCAAGTCAATTTCACAAGTAATTACAATGAAACGTCAAGTAACGTGTTGAATTATGACATTTTAGAAAGATTAAAATAATATTTTCATGTAAAATGTATAGTCCAGTACTCTGTTTTATTTAAATCTTTTATTTTAATCCTTTTTTAAATTATTTTTATTTTTTTAACCCAACTTTAGTGGAAGAACACCTTTTGCTTGCTGTAAGGACTTTTTGGCCAATTTTTGCTGTGTCTAACATTTATATAAAATCCCTGTATTTATTTTATTCAAATGAAGGTACTTAATTTTAGGAGGGTGTTTCTCATGTACTATAGGTTTCCTTTTGTAGATTATTATTATTATTATTATTATTATTTTTAACTTATGTTATTTTGGTTTAATTGTATTTATTGATGTCACTGACATGTCCAAACTATTTCTGACATTTGTTGATAACGATTTTTATCATCAACCAATTAGTTTTTTTTAGCCTTATGAGAGACTGTTGAAATACCAGCAGAATTCTTGATACTCCAATATATTGCATGCATATGTATATTGAGGTTTATTCATATAAAATAGCTCTGAAAGTGTGTCAAAATTTAGGAAGAAATGCCATTTGTAAGTGGTAGAAACTTCCATGCCCTCTGGGCAGGAAATAGTTTCTTCCTTTTCATTTCAAAACTATCAGAAGCTCAAAGTCTTCATCTTTTTCATGCATATATTTCCTTGACTTTGTAGTTTGGACGCATGCTGGTCTTGTGGAGTCCAGATGAGAATGTGTTTTGTTGCAGTGGCAGTCTGTTTGTTTTATTCTCATGTCGTTGAGTCACTTTTGTGTCTGGAGGCAAGTGTGAGCCCAGTGTCTTGCCCAATTGGTCCTTAACATCACATGCATGCGCTGTTGGTCTTGAGATGTAAGCATGTTCAGTGCATGTCAGCAGCATGTAGAATGTTTTCTGGGTCAGAAATAATTTAGTCACATCTCAACATTAATGTCAAATGCACGTTTTGCTGTCTATTGGGTGCCACTGTTATTTTTTGTTTTATAGAAAGTGAGAAATAGGACAGGATTGACAGAGAGTAGAGCATGGAAGGAAAATAGTCAGTGTTGCAAGCCAGATTCGAACCCACTAAACCGAAATGAGCAACGTGACACAATGTATCAGAGCTTATACTGCTAGACCACAGTGGTTTGATGTATGTCTGCACTACTTTCAGTTGCTTTTCCCCTCTTTAAAGTTTTTGCATCATGCTAAACTCATAAGGGAGGTGTTTTTAGTCAAGTAAGAACTGCTTCTGCTTTTCATTGTCTTCAGTTGATGTCAGGGGGTTTATCATTGTCTGCGTTTGCGGTGGAGGCAGTAAGTGAGATCAGATGAGTTTTCTAAGAGAGTCAGAAGTTTAAGGAGTCGCTGTGTGAACGGCTCATTGAAATTCTGCACATGTGCAGCATGTATATATAAATTACTTTCTGCAGTTTCTCAGTCTTTCACCTCTGAGTGCAACCTTGCCAATTTATGATGAGTTCTTGACTGCAAGTGTTTCTCTCTCTCTCTCTGTGTGTGTGTGTGTGTTTCACATTCCTTCCTTCTTCCTCACTTTATATCTTTCTCACCACCCAGCCCCCTTATCTCACATCTAAACTCAAGGGGGGAATCTCAAGCGTTCCTTGTCTAATGTGTTCATCGCTGTCTTCTCTTATCTTTCCTGCCACCAAAATAAGAGAAAGGAGGATCTTTGGCTTTGTCTTCCAATGCAGCTCCAGTGTGGTCACGTAGAGAAACTATTGCACTTACAAACAGGAAAAAAGACAGTTGCGTCAGAGGTTGCTACGTGAAAATGATCTGTAATTTAAAACATATTAAAAACATTGATGAATCTATAAAAGGATATTTGTAATTTTATCTGGCAGTAGAATTGTTTATGGTCAGATTGGTCCTCTACTCTATGGATTTTATCCTATGTCGAAACGTGAAACTGAGGAACAGTTTGGGATTTTTAAAAGCAGAAACTGAAAATGTCCTTATGCATACACCAACTAAAGTTCATGCATTCAAATGCATGGTCACAATATGAATTAATATAATTATATCTGAATATATAAGTTGATGCTTAAACATTGTATTGACTTTAAGATGGACTGCTATTTAAGCTAATGAGAATTAGTTTGAAAGTTGTTTTGAAACAATTTGGCAGTCTGTTTTTATCAGGTATACACTGTATTCAGATGTTTAAAAAAAGTCTCTTGAGCTCATCAAGCCAGCATTTATTTGATCAAAAATATATTAAAAACAGTAATATTGTAAAATATTATTGCGATTTTAAATAATTGGCTTGTATTACACTATTGTCAAATGCGATTTATTTCTGTGATGGCAAAATTGAATTTTCCGCATCATTACTCTTCTCTGAAGTGTCACAGAAATCCTTCAGATTTGCTGCTCAGATATTTCTTATAAGATATTTCAAAAGAACAAGTTATTTAACAATTTATTTATGTAACTTTCAAAATGTTGCTTTTTTTTATCAATCTAATATATCATCCCTGCATTAATTGATCTCTTAAATAACTGACCCAAAAAGTGTGTCCAAACACATTTAGAATTCACTCATAATTGAGCAGTTCCCTTTCTGAAAAAGTGTTGATCTTGCAATTAAATATGTACAATATATAAATCTTATGCTTTCCAGCATGACAATATCTCTTCCACTGCATAAAAGCAGATTGCTATTTCTTCTCATGGCTCCAGATATCATCTGATGGGCATCAGCAGCGTCCCTCCAGCAAAGCCTGGCAAGATCAATTTCCTGGTTTAGTGGATAATGTTGCAGCGCATGTAATTACTGCTTCTGGCAATACATTAATTACAGATGCAGACAAGTTTAAATGAAGGTGTTAATGTCGCTTAATAAGTGTCAGTGGAAGCGTAAAGAAAATCTATGATGCTGTCGTCGTTTTATTGGGTTGAAAGTGACCATTCACTTCCATGCTTTGGATGATGAATATCAATGGGAGTCTAAAACCAGGTTTGTAGAAAGCTTTAGTTATTGTTCAAACGGGGCCAGTGTCTTGTGTTTGGTTTTACTTTTGTCTAAACATCCTCTGTGACTGGGTTGGGCTTCATTTCTGGCCTGTGCAAGTGACAGGCAGGATTTTCTTCGCACCTGTGCTCTCGGGAAGCCAGTGATCCTGCGGCGTTGCTTGTATGTATCAACATTTGGTTTAACTGGTCCTGCTGGTACTGATTTGGCCCAGTCTGCCGTCTCTGAGCGGGCACAGATAGTCTCTGTGAGCCTCAGGTCACCGCAGCTGCACGCTTACGATCGTCCCAGCTGTGCACTCCAGCTGTGTGCTCGCAGTGCTCTTATCATGCCATCTCATCACTTAGCCAAGACTTTTAGGCCATTAAACGAGCAAGAGGTCTGGAATGGCCGTATTAACAGTGTTGGAGCATGTGTGGGGATCAACACAAATCCAGCTGTGATCCTCTCCACGAGGATCCTGCAGTTTTAAAGTAGGGTACTAATGGCCCACATCTTGATCCACTTTTCTAGGACTTCATCTTGGGTTAAGATTCGTCTCATTTTTGTTGTGAGCCATTGGATTGTAGGTGTTTTCTGGTGTGCTGATTCACTGGCTCTCTGTAAACACATAGAGACCCGCAGCATCACCTGTGGTGTTTTGCTTCAGGTCAGACCGTGAGCTCAGTGTGAGTCAGAGAGAATAGAAGAAGAGAGACGCGGCAGGACAAGTGCAAAACTGCATGTTTATTAAATGGATTAGTTAGCTGAGTAACTGTTGTTGAGGGAATTTGGTTAATGACATGATGTTTTTTTTTTTTTTTGCCATTCAGAAATACAATGACTTAAACCTCTTCTCTAAGGGTGTTCACCCCAAAAAAGAAAAAGAAAATCAGTCCATGTTTTACTCACCCTCAAGGCATAGGTGTATATGTCTTTCTTCTTTCAGATGAATCCAATCTGAGTTCTGTTAGCAATCTTCCTTGCTCTTCCAAGCTTTATAATTGGCATGGGCAGATGCTTTTCTTCAGTGATTCAATAGATCACAAATCTCAGAGTTGGGATCACATTATGGTTTTTGAGCCATGGAGCAGATTGGTTTTCGGATCAGCAAGAAAAAAAACTGATATTTTGTGTTCCATAAGTACGATACCACAGCAAAAACTCTTAGCCTAAGGAAGTTCACACATTATTAAAGAGACAAATGAACAGCCGGTAAAAATAATCGGCTACAATTACAAGTATAGATGTATATAACATTTTATTTTTTTAGAAATGTCATATAACCCCTTTAAGATTAGGAGTAATTAAATGCAAAAAAAAAAAATGTTGTAAAGGCTATCAAAACCAAAAGAAATCAACATAAAACACACAGAGTACATTTCTGTGTTTAATTGACCATTTTTATACTCTGCCCTGGATGTATCCAAAAATACATGCATGTAAATGTAAGATATAAGGATGAGAGAAAGAGGAAGTGAAAGTTTGGACAGGATGCTAGGAGCACTGCTGTCATCAAAGCTCTAGGTTTCTTTGTCTTTGTGTCTGTCTCGTTCTCTCTCAGGGTCAGTGAGGTCTAACAGCATCGCATGCCTTTCCAAGAATGTTTGTTTGCACAAAAAGGAAAACGCTGCACCCCCATTTTGGCTTTCTTCCTGTTGATGAGCATCATTAGGACTAATTACATTAAGCCTCAGTGGAGATGTTTGTGCTGGGTGTGTCAGACATGCGCTATATGAATCTAGAGGATATACTGTACGTTGCTCTTTTATACTTCACAAGGTTCCATTTAAAGACGGATGATTCATCAAAAAGATTTGTTTCACCAGAGCCAAATGCAGCCTGATACTGTCACAAAAGACAAAGGCAGTGCCTTTTGTGATGGCATCAGGCTGTGTTTGGTTGCAATTTGAGGAGGGTAGACGCAAACATTGGGAATGAATTTGTCATCGCTGTCTGGTTTTGACTTAAAAACCTTTGTGGATAAAGATCTAGGAGACTGTAATGTGCTTGCAAGGAATTTTATTCACTGTTGGAGTGCATGTCAGAGATGATGAGACTCTTTTTACTGAGTGATGGTGAATGTGCAGCAGTAAACAGCGGGTGTCTCAGTGTAAACAAATGAAGCAGTATCACTGCAGATAGTGATGAGTGCACGCTACAGTATAAATACAGTTACATTTGCAGAGGGTTTTAAAGATGGAGAAACTTTTTTGATATTTTTGATAACGGAATTTTCATTAGCTTTGGGGAATGATTTCTGTGTTAATATTTTAAACTGCTATTTTTTATAAAAAAAATGCTCAATGTAAATTATTATAATGTATTATTTTATGTAATATTTATATAAAATATCAAAGAATAGTTTAAAATGTTTAATAATAATAATGGGGTCCTATGAAATCTGTTTATTTTTCCCAAATTCAGTTTGGGAATTTTAAAAATGTTTTTATGTTATAATTACATTTTATTAATCAATAAGAATTTTTTTAAATAATTGAATTTGTGAAATTTCCACACATAAACAACTATTTATAAAAAACAAAAAACAAACAAACAAAAAAATAACGCGTAAGGACATATGAAATGCGTAAAAAAAAAAATCTCCCAAATTATTTTTTATTTTTATCAAATTCTGTGTATTCCATACATTTTCTGGATTCCATTTTTAATAGTTTTAATGATATTTTAATATTCATTTTTGTTTGTTTTTGTTTTTATAAATAGTTGTTTATGTGTGGAAATTTCACAAATTCAATTATTAAAAAAAATTCTTATATATATATATATAAGAAATCAGAAACAATGTTCTGTACATTTACAATAAGGTATTTTGTCTGCTAAGTATTCATTTAAAGTCATGTTTTAATAGTAATTTTATTAGTAGTAGTTGATGAACTATCTTTACAATAAGCAATATTTCTGTCACAGTTTCTTCAAGTTGAACCAAACTTTTATTTTGACGGGTTGCTGTGAACACCTTAAAAATTTTCATTGCATATGATACAACGATGTTTAAAAAAAAAAAAAAAAAAAGGTAAATCAAAATCTTGCGCCATTCATTTACAAAGAAACATAGAACATGAAAGATTCATTTAAATAGTATCTCTGCAGCTTAATATTCATAGACATTAGCACAAAAAGTGTTTCGATCTAAACGTACTGACCTACTTTTAATTAGTTTATTCAAAATTGGCCACATTCTGTGACACTCCATAGTCATCTAGTGTCATCTAAATGTTGATTCACATGGTGTGTTCCAGGATTGTTTGGTTAACCTGCATCCATCTGTGAACCTGCTGGCGGGTGTCTAGTGCCGCCCGTATGTGAGGATAGAGCTGGTATCTGTACTAAACCACTCCTTTTAGTGCTCCGTAAGATGTCTAGAGCTTGAGCTCAGCGATAACATAACTTCTCTAAATGCACTAGAGCTTGTCAAGTTGTGTCTCGTGAAATTACAATCCTACTGATCAAAATCTGAGGCTTGTGAAGAAGATATGCACATTTGCAGAAGTTGGCCATATGTACCCATCTGCAGGGCCTAAAGCTGCATACACAAATGGCTGCTGGGAGGGGCTTGTTTTTTTTGGAATAAGGTGCTGGAATGTCTCCTCTGAAAACATGGTTGACCTGAGCTACTGTTCTGCTAGGAATGTTCTGCAGGTGGTTTTCTTCACTGCCGTTCTGCTGTTTCTTTTTTTCCACTCACTCTTCTGTGTCTATCCATTTGTTTTTCGTCTCTGTCAGGCTGCTGTGAACTCTGGCAGACGGTGCATCTGTCTGCTGACCACCTGCTGTAGACATTGTCACAGTGTCTGACCCCTGACAGCCCTGTTTCTGCACGGCATGTTTGTTTGTGTGTTTAAGTGAGCACTGTTGCAGAAATCTAACTCTGTCCGGTGTCAAAATAAAATATAAAAAATAAAATGAAAAATAGATCTTGAATTATTGATGTATTATGATTAAATCTTTCAATACAGGCCACGTTTTTTTTACATTCACCTGAGGCTTTTTTATTGTCGCAGTTCTTTGTTTACATGTCTGAACTGGAGTCACGTTAGAGCCACTGTTTCTGAAAAAAAAAACAAAAGAAACTGCACATCCGTCCTCAGTGGAGAGGAAATGGAGTATAGAGTCAGGTTAGCTGCTTCCTGTGCTGCCTATTGTGCACGCTCATCTATTTCCTGTTATAACGGATGCGTCAAATGTTTTTCCAGAGATGAGTGCTATGTTCTTTCCTGTTTGATCACATCGTAATGACATTCAACAGGTGTTACTACTCTCTCCATGGCCTGAACAGGACTCTGCCTTTTATCGCTGATGTAATAGATTTAATATGAACAATTGTGTAATAAGAGAATCTTCAACATTTTGAGAACAGTGGCAGACATGAAGTCATTTTATGATGCATTTTCTAATTGTTCTGTTCACCTTAAAAAAAAAAAACACTTCACTTCCCAAGCTGAATCAGTGTCATGATGCCCCTTTTTGTATGGATGATACATTTGTTTTAAAGTATATACAAATGTAATTCACACTTATAATTATTTGAATACACCTTCTATGATGAGCGTGTTTTTATTTTCTACATTAAAATTAATTTTTATAATTTAGTTTTTCTCTGGTTTTAAGTAAAAAATATTGTTAATTTGTTGTTATTTATATAATATTATAGTATTTGTTTTTTTTTATTATTAGCTTTTGTTGTTTAATTTTTTAATTAAAAAAATTGTTGTTATTTATATAATATTATAGTATTTGTTTTTTTATTATTAGCTTTTGTTGTTTTAATTTTAATTGTTTAATTTTAGTTCTGTGCTTTTTGTAATTTTTAAGTAACTTATTACAAATTAATACATATATTAAAAAAACCTTTAAGTCATATGGTGCAACTAACATTCAGAAACGTGCTGAAAAAGAAACCCAAAACAGGAAATGATATCATTCATAGCCCATTATTACTGTTTGTGAAGTCACTTTAGATGCTGGATACATTTTGACAACTAAGGGTTAAATCATGATGTAGAATGTAAAATGTCATGTGGTGCGACTCAACAATAACTATATTTATCCATTAGATTATAATATTTGTTAAAAAAAATACCTTGAAATATACATTTAAACAGTTTTATGAAAAGATGTATATGTACTTTAGACAGTTTTAAGCGCGCTTTAAACTAGATTTCATGTACGGTCTTCTTTGTCATTGTCCCAAAATCAAACAACAAGAAAAAAGGTGCTCATGCCTATAATAGATCCACACCAACTGAAGGATGTCCTTGAGAGATGGAAACGGTACCACCATGAAGAATAACAGCCCAAAGCAAACCCCAATGAATGGGTAGAGCAGGGCTGAGGCCCAAAGATGAAAGCGTGTGTGGGCACACACACATAATGAAGGCTGGCATTGCGATGGGCGTTTCCAGTGAAGGCAGTTTGACTGAGGAGAAGATCCTAGAAATGGACAGTGGAAAGGCCTGTGTTTGGTCTCGGCCCCTGATGATGGGGGGATGGTTGGTGAAAGACCAGATACAGCTGGGGGTTTGGGAGGAGCAAGGGACAGCTGGTTTATGTGTGTGTGTGTGTGTGTGTGTGTGTTAAGCACAGTGTCTCTTTGTTCCCCTCCCCTCTGACTGGCACCGACCGGATCATTTAAGACTACAGCCGTTCATTGGCACCTCAGGTTCAGGAACAGTCTGGCGACTCTACAGTACGGCTGCACTCTGCAGGGAAGATGCTTTGAAGGTTAGAAGGCCCAGCAGACAATGATCTGTGCCAGCACTCCCACAGCGCGCAGTGTTTCCATTGCACGCTATTATTGCCCAAATTACAGTACTTGGGATAATTATGTATATATATAAAATATAATGCTTGGTATGGAAGCATAAACTTTACTGTCGCTGAATGATAGTTCTTCAGGACTGAGATCTTCAGAAAATCCCGTCAGTCAAGGCTCAGTGCAGGTTAAAGCATTGCTTTTGACCCTGAAACACTTCGTTTGTGGAACTCTGAGGGTTTATTTTCATTGCTCTCAAGAATATTTTCCACTAATGGCGGGATAGTAGAGGAAAATTTCTGTCAAATTGTCGGGTTAAGCCTTGTAGTTTTACAGAGCGAGGCTCGTTTCTCGAAGACTTTTTCTGTACTTAAATGGGCCGTGTATTAGAACCAGTTGCTTGAAGTGGGACGCGTAAAAATAGCATCAAATCAATCACAGAATGTTCCAGACTCGTGCAGGTCTCGATTCAGGATAAATGAACCCATCAGGGATTGCGGTGACATGTTGCTCTATATTTTCAGTGCTCAAGATCTAGAATTGCTGGCTAAAATGGGTAGAATCGTAACCCCTTACAGTGAGTTTATAGTATGTAATTTGCTTTGTCATAGTGGCCTTGTTGGGTTTGCAGACTTACCCTGCTAGATGTGCGTGTGTGTTATTAGTGGTGCTTGCTAATGCAGGAATCACTGTTATAGGTTTACTGAAGGTTGAGGGTTTTGAACAAACATATGACTCTTTCTTTTAGACTTGTAGCTGTGAACTTGTCTTGCAATGTTCGTGCCACATGCATGAATAATAGCTAAAATTTTTAACTTGTGGAGGAAAGGTTGGATGTTTATTTTTTTAAGAGATTGGGCAGATCAAAGAGAGAAACAGCATATAGGGACAAGAAGACAATTGAGAGTAGACAATTGAATTTAAAACCGGGCCAGCAGATAACCACCTAGCAACAATCCACAACCCCTTAGGAACAGCACAGTAACAGGCTACTGTAAAAACCTTAGCAACTACACTTCGAAACACTAAAAACAATGCAGGACGGCCTTAGAAATAGATTTAATTTTGGGTGGTAGCTACACTATTTTAATATTTATTAAAACTGATGTAACGTTCATTTTAAATCTGAGATATTCACCCTGCATAAACAGCAACAAAACTGACACGTTCAAGACCCAGAAAGGTTTAATTTTCTGAAGTTACGAAAATACTTTTTGTGTGCCAAGAAAACAAAATAATTGCATGCGTGTGCTGCTGCTGACGTAGAACATGTATGCCCTGTTGCATGCGTCATTGTCCTCTTGATAATGGTGGAGAATGGGACAAGGAGGAAAAGAATGGTTGAATAAAGTAATTATTTTTGTTTTATCTGCGCACAAATTTATTCTTGTCACATGGACTATTGTAACAATGTCTTTACTGACTTTCTGGGTCTTAAAAGTGGTAGTTGCTTTGCTGTTTATGCAGGGTCCAAAAGCTCTTGGATTTCACCAAAAATATCTTAATTTGTGCTCCAAAGATGAATGTAGATCTTACGAGTTCGGAAAAACATGATGGTGAGTAATGACAGAATTTTCATTTCTGGGTGAACTAACTCGTTAAATTTATTTAATTTCATTTCCAAGGCAACATTTCAAGTTTTCACCACATCTTTAAGTTTTTGTCTAGCATTTATAATGAATTTTATTTCAATTAATAGTTTTAGTTAACAAAAAAGTTGACAGCAACATGTAAAAAAAAAAAATCCAAACAAACAAAAACCCTGAAATCATCTTAGCAACTGTAAGTGATGTGTTAAAGGGATAGTTCTGTCAGTAATTCCAATCGTCCCTCATGTCATTCCAATCCTGTAAGACCTTTGTTTATCTTTGGAACACAAATTAAGATATTTTTTTATTAGATCCGAGAGCTCTCAGACTGCCCATAGACAGCAACTCAACTGCAATGTTCCCAGGTTGGAAGAAGAAGAAGAACAGAAGAGACTTGCTGAAGAAGAATTGTTGAATAAAGCTGTTAATTTAGTTTTCTTTGCACACAACAAGTATTTTCGTAGCTTCATAAAATTACGGTTGAAACGCTGATGCACATGAACTGTTTTACCAATGTCGTTGCTACGTTTCTGGACCAAGGTGTTGTGCCAAATTCTGACCCCCCCCCAGATTATTACCCTCCTAGTATTGATAGGTTTAGGGTTAGGTAGGGGTTAGGATTAGGCAATCATGTCACAAGGGGGTAATAACTTGGCAGGGGGTCTTAAGCGTGCATAACATGGGAAAATTGCAGTTGTGTCGCTGTGTATGGAAGTGTCTGAGAGCTCTCAGATTTAATCAAAAATATCTTAATTTGTGCTCCAAAGATGAATGAAGGTTTTACCGGTTTGAAACAACGTGAGGATTAGTGATGACAGAATTTTTATTTTTGGGTGAACTAACGCTTTAAAAATCACTCTGAACACCTTAGCAATGTCAAAGCAAAACCCTGACATACTGGCTGCATCTAAAAACTAAAAAATGCTTCCTTTGGAGGATGCATTCCAGGTTAGTAAAGCATCAAGGGCATGCTTGAATCCAGCGTTAGCTTCGCTTCCTGTCTACTGCGATGCCTTCATCTAGTTGATTTTTGAAGCCAGCATAAATGTACCCTTTTTCTTGAAATCCCACAATCCTGTGCATTCACTTCTGTGACAGTTGAGCTAAAAATAAAAAACGGCATCTGAAAGTTGCAGTCGGTGGTCAATTTCTGTGTAAATGCAGGTTGCTGGCCAACTTCTCTAAACTTCTGTCTTTTGTAGCAAGACATTTTGCAGTAATTACATATTCACTTATCTTCAAAGCTTTCTCAGATTTGCTGTCATAAACTCTCCCTGGATGATTCCTCAGATGTTATTTATGATGTTTTAATTGATTCAATAGATGCAGGAACATGTTTCCATTACCTAAACTGGAACTGACCAGTGTTGCGTGAATAGAAAACAAAACACTGACAGCTGAATGTAATTTGGCTTGAATCTGTAGACAAAGCTCTGGACAGAACAGTATTGGCCCTGTAAAGACTTCAAACTAAACTGGATCTTCAGGTTTCTAGCTGTCAGAAGACTGTAGAACTACAATAGGAAAGTAAGCGGCCTCATTCATACTCGCACACGGTTTGTTCACCCTACAGATGTCAAGTCTGCATGCTTGCAGACCCCTCCAGCCGAGAGCCTGGGAACCCCAACATCACCATTAACAAACTGACGGATGCCATTCATCTTTACGTTGCATGACTGATTATTCATGCTATGATCCCATGTGAAATGGCACTGTTTATTTTCATGTTGTCTGTGACTCCTGCTGTTATCCGTATCCTGAAATCATCGTCTGGCTCCACGTTACGCTGACTGTTGAAGCAGAATGCTCATCATCTTCTGAGCAGAGCAATCTAGAGTCGTTTAGAGATGCTTCTCTGGTGTGTATCACTGTATCCCTGCTCTGACAGACATATCAGAGCTCAATGAAACCAATGAAAATGAGTGCTTTGATAAAATGGGAGTAATGATGACAAACCTTGAAATGAAGTAAGGAATAACATCGTTAAAATAGTCCATGTAATTCGTAGTTCAACTATATTGTTATGAAGCTACAGGAATACTGCGCAAAAGAATACAAAAATGAGGACTTTATTCAACAACTTCTTCTTTTCTTTACCAGTCTTCAATGCAAATTTACTGGAAACATCAGGAAAAGACACAGGAACTCATCGGTGAAACAAAAGTAGCACAGAAATCGTTTCATTGGAGTTTCTGTTTGTAGAAGACTGGATCAGTCTGGTTTGTGGTATGTGGTTTTCTTGTAAAAGTGAGGAAGGGTGTATCGCTCTAGCATTGTGTTGGTTCACACATTTCTCTAGAACCAGTTCCACACTATACGGTTTGTTGTATATTTGTAGTTCCGGAATGAATGAATGAAGTTCATGTTGAAACCTGTCCTGATATGATCTTGTCTCCAGTCTATGGATTGGGTTTGTCTTCAACCGTCACTCTCCTTGTGCTCATATGAACTCAAGACGATCAAAGAATTACGTGACCAAACGCTTTGTAATGTTTCATTCATTCCAAGAGAGCGTTCCGCTGTGTTTATCCGCAGCTGGCCTGATGCATCATTTTCAGGCATGTTTCTGACAATTGTATAAGTGGGAATTTGGAAAAGGGAATTTATGATTTCAAGCAGATGAGAATAGAGAGGGTTGTCATGACCCACCTCGACAGACACAAATAAAGCCTTGACTTTTATGGTGGATCCATCCTCACAATTATTTATATGCCAGGGGAAACAAGTTCTTCCACTTCCCTTTTTTTTTCTTTTGTAAGTTAACATTAAACTGACTTGGAAAGAAGTCTTTTGTTTTACTTCCACAATTGTTAAAAAAAATCTTAGATATTGTGTTTTGGATGCCTGTTCTGGGAACGGTCCAGATGCATTGCAGATGAGAGAAATATGCCTCTCATGTGATTCCTAATGACTGTTAAATCTTCTTGCTAAATTTGTAATATATTAGTTACATTGTCTACAGCAAGCGGCACTATAATTGTTACTCATTTGGTTGCTCTTTGAAAAACTCTGAACCCTGAGGAACAAACTTTGTTGTGTAATTATCCCACACTGTTTGTGCTGTAGACATTAATGATGCATACTCTTAGACATTTGTGGGTGAGCTCTTTTGAATAGACCCGGTAAGAAAACACCTATATATATTTCATTGTTTGACACTTTTAGTTTAATGGTAATTTTATATTAGTATAATATAATTATAAATGCAATATAAATTTTTTTAACATAGTGTAATTTAATATACACTATTGCTTAAAAGTTTCGGGTCAATGAGATTTAAAAAAAATGTTTTTAAAGGATATTTTATGCTACATTTATTTGATAAAAAAAAAATATATATATATTTTTAAATGTTGTTAAATATTATCACAATTTAAAATAATTTACCTATTTTAAGATGTAATTTATTCCTGTGATCGCAAAGCTGGATTTTCAGCATCATTACTTCAGTATTTAGTGTCACATGATCCTTCAGAAATCATTCTAATATGCTGATTGAGTTTATAATTTAATGAATTTATAATTAGGACCAAGGCTGAAAACAATTGTGCTGTGTCATGTTTTTTTTTTAATTTTATTTATTTATTTATTTATTTATTTTTGTGTGAAAACAGCAGTAATTCTTTGCAGGATTTTTTGAATAGAAAGAGGCATTTATTTGAATTTTGAAATATTTAGTAAAATTATAAATATCATTAGAATATTATATTTGTAACAATATTTAATGCATCCTTGCTGAATACAAAATTAAACTTTCGAACTTTTAAAATAATATATATTTTTATATGTTACCACCCTAAACTTTTGAAATATACAATATAATATAATATAATAGTTGTAATATGGTACATGGTGCTATTTAGTTTATTGTTAGTGAAAGATGAGATGCATTGTTGAACAAGCTCTTCTTTCCTTTCTTTTTCATTGAAGAGCTTGTTTCATAACCCACATGTTTGTGTAATTCAGTACTTAATATAGCGCTCACTGTTTCTGAAAGAACAGTTTCTGATCAATGCTGCCCACTCCATCCCACTCTGTGGTAAGTGCACCTGAGGGCAGCGCTTGCATCGCCTGCGTTTAACATTCATCAGCGGTTGTAACACTTTGCCTGTGCCACAGCCTGCTAAATAAAGGTTTTGTGCTTCTCACTGGAGAGACCCACACCTCTTCCATCTCCTCGGCCCGAGGCCATCTTCATACAAATCAACAGGCATGGTTTCCCAAACAGGGTCTGTCCGTCAGGGCTGGTGTCAAACAGTCAGAAGCTAGCATTGTGTGATGCCTACAACAGCCAGAGGTCAGCAGCACATTTACAGCATGGATTCGCCCGGAGGCTTGTTCCCTCTTTCTGAGAACACAACTCATTCATGAGACGTGTTCATTGATTGTACTCCATTAGCTCTTCCCCATTAACTGATCGGTCGAAAGTTTTGTTTAGTTTCCTTGTACTAGTCCGAGATTATAAAAGCTAAGATGACTTGCATTGCTTTTTGGATATATGTTCAGAGTTTCATACATAGATTAAAAATGGTTTATATTTGAAATAATTTGATTATAGTTATTGTAGGTTTATCTAAAGAGTAACATAGCAAATTATAAGAGATTGACAGTATATGATGGGAGTAAAATTTAGTGGTTCTTCTTATATCTATAGAACACCTGAATTTAAACATGCCCCAAAATATGGATGAAATGATTAAAAATGTTTTATTTATTTATTTAGATATCAAAATAGGTTTTGGATAAAATAATTTAAGTTAATCTAAATGCATAGTAATTAATTCTATATATACATTTAGTGTAATTGAGTAGAAATATTAAAATAGTGCATTAATTATAATAATTACAAAAAATGTGATTTATTATCAACAACAATAATTTGCATGTCTCATGTGTATATAATGAATAAATACTCATATTAATTATTCTAAATACAAATTGTCATATAATTAAGGACCACTGTTACAGTGCATAAAGTGACAAGATATTATTATTATTATTATTATTATTATTAATAATAATAATGATAATAAAATGATTATTTATTATTAACAACAACAACATGTATGTGTGTGTATATAATGAATACATACTAATATTAATTATACTAAATATAAATTATCTTATAATTAAGTACCAATGTTAAAGTGCAAAATAATTATTAAAATGTGTCCATTTATAATAATAAACTTTATTTTTAATATTAGTATTATTAACAACAACAGCAGCATGTGTATATAATGTATAAATACTTATCGTAATTCTATAAATAAATTGTTTAGTATAATTAAGTGTAAATATTTAGGCAGTGCAAAATTGCAAAAAAAATTATTAGTATTAACAATAATATATTTGTATATAATAATTAAATACTAATATTTCTCATATTCTGTATACAAATTGTCTTATAATAAAGTACAAATATTAAAGTGCATAATTATTCAAGTGGCGGGATATTATTAATAGTAATCATAGCAATAACTTTTATTATTATTATTAATCCTTAATAATTATTAATTAACAATACTATGTGTATAAAGTGAATAAATACTAATATGTATTCTATGAATTTAGTATAAATGAGTTTAAATAATAATGTGCAAAATATAAACAAATTATGTATGTATATTTATTTAATATTATTTATTTATTATTATACCCCGTCACTTTTTTAATCATTATTATGCTCTTTTAACATTTGTACTTAATTAGACGACAATTTATATGTACAATTATTATTATTATTGTTATTGCACAATACTGCTGTAATTTTGCTCCCGTTTCCCCAGTGCAAACCAATTTAATTTAGTTTGGTGATACTAGAGGCAGTGATATCTGACTCTGGTGTTTGTGCACTTTGCTTCACTTGTGAAATTTACAGTCATCACTATGAGGTTGAATGAATCAGCTGCTGAATCAGTAGCTGATGTTGTGTTCCTCTCGGTCCTCTCTTCATCCTCTCTCCTAATCTCTCTGCTATGCCTGTCTAGCAGATCCAAGAGCTGCACTGGCCAGGATCTTGTGGCAATGTTTGAGGAAATTGCTTGAATTTCTTTCATCCCATCCCATCATTACTAATTAGTTTTAATTTAGCCAGAGAAACCAGTGTAATGAGGCGAGGGTTGCTTTAAGAGTACTTAAATGTTCCAGTTCACTCTGTGGGATGTGGTGTGGAGGGGTGGGAGCTGGTCAACATGCTGATTTTTAGTGTTTGTGTGCATTGGCATGTGCGTGCAAAGTGACTTACCAGAAGTGGTTCATCTTGACGCTCTAAAGCTATTCTTGAGGAAACTGTAACTCAAATAATCAACACGCTATGGTTTATGTAAATTATAATTACAGATTGTCTTTTTTTTTTTTTTTTCTTGTGCTGATGCACAATGGCTTAAACATAGATGTCTGCATTTGCTGCCCACGAGGCTGTGTGCGCCAACAAAATTTTAACTTTTCAATTAAGTTTGAATTTGCTATTTTCATTCAGTTTGGTTCAAAAAGTCGGGGATCAGTAAGAAATGAATAATTTTATTCAGCAATTTATTCCATTAAATTAAATACATGAGAGAAATGTATATTGGACATTTATAATTAATACATTTTTCTATTTCAAATAAATTCAAATTTTAAATTGTAAATGCAGCACAAGATATTTCTTTCAAAATCTTACCAGCCCCACATTTTTGAATGGTATTTTAAAATATATTAGCTGATTATTGTAATTCTACTTCATCATCAGTTTCTATCATTGGTTGCCCTATTGGTTAGTCATATTTATACATGCATTTTTTTGTGGTGCAAGTGGATTGCAAGAAAGTTGTTTGAGTTTGCAGGTAGATTTCGGGGTGTTTTCCCTTCTCTCAGTGTGGTAACAGCGTCTGTCATGGGTCTGACCTGTTTCGAGTGTTTCCTGCTGGGTTGATGAGCCTGTGAGCAGAAGGTCACACAGCCAGTGACTGAATCGTGCTCTCCCCACCTCCATCTCTTGTCTTGCATCCGCAAACACTTTTGTAACAGTAAAGACACTTTTAGATAGAAGACACTCTTAGACCTGAAAACAAACCATTTCGCCTGCCAAATACATGTCACTGTGACCAAACTCTCGGCTTGCGCTGCATTCAATTTAGACCTTAGTCATTCTCTCAGTGATCAGGTTTGTTATAATTAATCTTTCCTAGAATATTACAGTTGAGAAGAAGCATGTCATCCTATTTACAGAAGACTGTTTTAGTGAGCTATTTGATATCCCTGTCTCAAATATAACCCTGGAATGGAAATGCAAATAAGTTTTTTCCTTGAAGAAAACCTGCAGATTGATTTTCCTGGGAAAACACATAGATCTTATATAATCCTACAGCAGTGTACATCTATTTTTAATAGCTCTGTTTTCACATGTACTGCATATTAAAGACCGTTACAAAAAGTAAACTTTTTTAAGCAAGTTTTTAAACCCATCTGAATGTCTTTTAATGTGAATCTAGTGTATATCAAAACAGATTTGAATGGTTCATTGATTTTCATTGAAAAGACTCAGAAATGCATGCATTAGTTAACTAGAGCTGTCACTAACAACAGTTTTGATATGTGATTGTGTGCAAAAATTATTTCAAATATTTTTTAACAAAACAAAATGTTTTAAAAGCTGTTTGGAAGCAGTGAAATAGATTAATCCAGATCAAGGTTTCCATGCGCAAAGGTGGCTGGCAGCTCTGCTCACAAGTACCACCAGCCCGTGTCTGCTTTTGGAAAACTAACTCCCAGGGCTGGATTGGGTGACTTAATCAGGTTTGTCAGAGGCAGTACAGCGTGTAGGGGGTCTCTTTGCTCCTGGGGAGGGGTTTAGGTACTAAAAACAAGAAAGGGCTAATTGGAACAAGGCACATCACACATGCATCTCCAAGGAGACAGCTGGCTCCTCGACCACCAAGATGGGAACATCGCTTCTAGGTCAGCTGTGTTTGTTTCTCTAGTCAGGAGACTTTTGATTTGAGGTGAGATGAGAAGCTTGTGTGCTTATATGGCTTATATATTCCGCAGTGAAATATGAGCCCTATTCGGATGGTTCTGGTTTTCTAAAACTCTAAAACAATAATTTTACCCGAAGCTGATGTTAATATGGCTAATCTTTGGAGTTTCCACTGTTTGGTTCACC